>NC_138857.1:87189-477189 GCF_965183815.1 Platalea leucorodia
TCTCTTGCGACAGCCTCCCAAAGTCCAATACTAGCTGCCTGCACCCCTCAGTACGGCCGGAGCCCGGCTCAGCAATTGCGAACGTCCAGGGATTCCTCCCACACCAAAGGGGCCAGGACCAAAAGCTCTTGCTGCTCTTCAAGGAGCCAGGCAACCCCATTCACAGCCCCACAAACGCTGGCGCTCTCTCTTGCGACAGCCTCCCAAAGTCCAATACTAGCTGCCTGCACCCCTCGGTACAGCCGGAGCCCGGCTCAGCAATTGCGAACGTCCAGGGATTCCTCCCACACCAAAGGGGCCAGGACCAAAAGCTCTTGCTGCTCTTCAAGGAGCCAGGCAACCCCATTCACAGCCCCACAAACGCTGGCGCTCTCTCTTGCGACAGCCTCCCAAAGTCCAAGACTAGCTGCCTGCACCCCTCGGTACAGCCGGAGCCAGGCTCAGGAACTGCGAATGTCCGGGGATTCCTCCCACACCAAAGGTGCCAGGACCAAAAGCTCTTGCTGCTCTTCAAGGAGCCAGGCAACCCCATTCACAGCCCCACAAACGATGGCGCTCTCTCTTGCGACAGCCTCCCAAAGTCCAATACTAGCTGCCTGCACCCCTCAGTACGGCCGGAGCCAGGCTCACCAAGTGCGAACGTCCAGGGATTCCTCCCACACCAAAGGTGCCATGACCAAAAGCTCTTGCTGCTCTTCAAGGAGCCAGGCAACCCCGTTCACAGCCCCACAAACAATGGCGCTCTCTCTTGCGACAGCCTCCCAAAGTCCAAGACTAGCTGCCTGTGCCACTCAGTATAGCCGGAGCCAGGCTCAGCAATTACGAATGTCCAGGGATTCCTCCCACAACAAAGGGGCCAGGACCAAAAGCTCTTGCTGCTCTTCAAGGAGCCAGGCAACCCCATTCACAGCCCCACAAACGCTGGCGCTCTCTCTTGCGACAGCCTCCCAAAGTCCAATACTAGCTGCCTGCACCCCTCAGTACGGCCGGAGCCAGGCTCAGCAATTGCGAACGTCCAGGGATTCCTGCCACACCAAAGGGGCCAGGACCAAAAGCTCTTGCTGCTCTTCAAGGAGCCAGGCAACCCCATTCACAGCCCCACAAACGATGGTGCCCTCTCTTGCGACAGCCTCCCAAAGTCCAATACTAGCTGCCTGTGCCACTCAGTAAAGCCGGAGCCCGGCTCAGCAATTGCGAACGTCCAGGGATTCCTCCCACACCAAAGGGGCCAGGACCAAAAGCTCTTGCTGCTCTTCAAGGAGCCAGGCAACCCCATTCACAGCCACAAAAACGCTGGCGCTCTCTCTTGCGACAGCCTCCCAAAGTCCAATACTAGCTGCCTGCACCCCTCGGTACAGCCGGAGCCCGGCTCAGCAATTGCGAACGTCCAGGGATTCCTCCCACACCAAAGGGGCCAGGACCAAAAGCTCTTGCTGCTCTTCAAGGAGCCAGGCAACCCCATTCACAGCCCCACAAACGCTGGTGCTCTCTCTTGCGACAGCCTCCCAAAGTCCAATACTAGCTGCCTGCACCCCTCGGTACAGCCGGAGCCAGGCTCAGGAACTGCGAACGTCCAGGGATTCCTCCCACACCAAAGGGGCCAGGACCAAAAGCTCTTGCTGCTCTTCAAGGTGCCAGGCAACCCCATTCACAGCCCCACAAACGATGGCGCTCTCTCTTGCGACAGCCTCCCAAAGTCCAATACTAGCTGCCTGCACCCCTCGGTACAGCCGGAGACAGGCTCAGGAACTGCGAACGTCCAGGGATTCCTCCCACACCAAAGGGGACAGGACCAAAAGCTCTTGCTGCTCTTCAAGGAGCCAGGCAACCCCATTCACAGCCCCACAAACGCGGGCGCTCTCTCTTGCGACAGCCTCCCAAAGTCCAATACTAGCTGCCTGCGCCGCTCGGTACAGCCGGAGCCCGGCTCAGCAATTGCGAACGTCCGGGGATTCCTCCCACACCAAAGGGGCCAGGACCAAAAGCTCTTGCTGCTCTTCAAGGAGCCAGGCAACCCCATTCACAGCCCCACAAACGATGGCGCTCTCTCTTGCGACAGCCTCCCAAAGTCCAAGACTAGCTGCCTGCACCCCTCAGTACGGCCGGAGCCCGGCTCAGCAATTGCGAACGTCCAGGGATTCCTCCCACACCAAAGGGGCCAGGACCAAAAGCTCTTGCTGCTCTTCAAGGAGCCAGGCAACCCCATTCACAGCCCCACAAACGATGGCGCTCTCTCTTGCGACAGCCTCCCAAAGTCCAAGACTAGCTGCCTGCACCCCTCGGTACAGCCGGAGCCCGGCTCAGCAATTGCGAACGTCCAGGGATTCCTCCCACACCAAAGGGGCCAGGACCAAAAGCTCTTGCTGCTCTTCAAGGAGCCAGGCAACCCCATTCACAGCCACACAAACGCTGGCGCTCTCTCTTGCGACAGCCTCCCAAAGTCCAATACTAGCTGCCTGCACCCCTCGGTACAGCCGGAGCCCGGCTCAGCAATTGCGAACGTCCAGGGATTCCTCCCACACCAAAGGGGCCAGGACCAAAAGCTCTTGCTGCTCTTCAAGGAGCCAGGCAACCCCATTCACAGCCCCACAAACGCTGGTGCTCTCTCTTGCGACAGCCTCCCAAAGTCCAATACTAGCTGCCTGCACCCCTCGGTACAGCCGGAGCCAGGCTCAGGAACTGCGAACGTCCGGGGATTCCTCCCACACCAAAGGGGCCAGGACCAAAAGCTCTTGCTGCTCTTCAAGGAGCCAGGCAACCCCATTCACAGCCCCACAAACGCTGGCGCTCTCTCTTGCGACAGCCTCCCAAAGTCCAATACTACCTGCCTGAACCCCTCGGTACAGCCGGAGCCCGGCTCAGCAATTGCGAATGTCCGGGGATTCCTCCCACACCAAAGGGGCCAGGACCAAAAGCTCTTGCTGCTCTTCAAGGAGCCAGGCAACCCCATTCACAGCCCCACAAACGATGGCGCTCTCTCTTGCGACAGCCTCCCAAAGTCCAAGACTAGCTGCCTGCACCACTCCGTACGGCCGGAGCCCGGCTCAGCAATTGCGAATGTCCAGGGATTCCTCCCACACCAAAGGGGCCAGGACCAAAAGCTCTTGCTGCTCTTCAAGGAGCCAGGCAACCCCATTCACAGCCCCACAAACGATGGCGCTCTCTCTTGCGACAGCCTCCCAAAGTCCAAGACTAGCTGCCTGCACCCCTCAGTACGGCCGGAGCCCGGCTCAGCAATTGCGAACGTCCAGGGATTCCTCCCACACCAAAGGGGCCAGGACCAAAAGCTCTTGCTGCTCTTCAAGGAGCCAGGCAACCCCATTCACAGCCCCACAAACGATGGCGCCCTCTCTTGCGACAGCCTCCCAAAGTTCAATACTAGCTGCCTTTGCCGCTCGGTACAGCCGGAGCCCGGCTCAGCAATTGCGAACGTCCAGGGATTCCTCCCACACCAAAGGGGCCAGGACCAAAAGCTCTTGCTGCTCTTCAAGGAGCCAGGCAACCCCATTCACAGCCCCACAAACGCTGGCGCTCTCTCTTGCGACAGCCTCCCAAAGTCCAATACTAGCTGCCTGCGCGTCCGGTACAGCCGGAGCCAGGCTCACCAATTGCGAACGTCCAGGGATTCCTCCCACACCAAAGGTGCCAGGACCAAAAGCTCTTGCTGCTCTTCAAGGAGCCAGGCAACCCCATTCACAGCCACACAAACGCGGGCGCTCTCTCTTGCGACAGCCTCCCAAAGTCCAAGACTAGCTGCCTGTGCCACTCAGTACAGCCGGAGCCCGGCTCACCAATTGCGAACGTCCAGGGATTCCTCCCACACCAAAGGGGCCAGGACCAAAAGCTCTTGCTGCTCTTCAAGGAGCCAGGCAACCCCATTCACAGCCCCACAAACGCTGGCGCTCTCTCTTGCGACAGCCTCCCAAAGTCCAATACTACCTGCCTGAACCCCTCGGTACAGCCGGAGCCTGGCTCAGCAATTGTGAACGTCCAGGGATTCCTCCCACACCAAAGGGGCCAGGACCAAAAGCTCTTGCTGCTCTTCAAGGAGCCAGGCAACCCCATTCACAGCCCCACAAACGCTGGCGCTCTCTCTTGCGACAGCCTCCCAAAGTCCAATACTAGCTGCCTGTGCCACTCAGTACGGCCGGAGCCAGGCTCAGCAATTGCGAACGTCCAGGGATTCCTGCCACACCAAAGGGGCCAGGACCAAAAGCTCTTGCTGCTCTTCAAGGAGCCAGGCAACCCCATTCACAGCCCCACAAACGATGGTGCCCTCTCTTGCGACAGCCTCCCAAAGTCCAATACTAGCTGCCTGTGCCACTCAGTAAAGCCGGAGCCCGGCTCAGCAATTGCGAACGTCCAGGGATTCCTCCCACACCAAAGGGGCCAGGACCAAAAGCTCTTGCTGCTCTTCAAGGAGCCAGGCAACCCCATTCACAGCCACAAAAACGCTGGCGCTCTCTCTTGCGACAGCCTCCCAAAGTCCAATACTAGCTGCCTGCACCCCTCGGTACAGCCGGAGCCCGGCTCAGCAATTGCGAACGTCCAGGGATTCCTCCCACACCAAAGGGGCCAGGACCAAAAGCTCTTGCTGCTCTTCAAGGAGCCAGGCAACCCCATTCACAGCCCCACAAACGCTGGTGCTCTCTCTTGCGACAGCCTCCCAAAGTCCAATACTAGCTGCCTGCACCCCTCGGTACAGCCGGAGCCAGGCTCAGGAACTGCGAACGTCCAGGGATTCCTCCCACACCAAAGGGGCCAGGACCAAAAGCTCTTGCTGCTCTTCAAGGTGCCAGGCAACCCCATTCACAGCCCCACAAACGCTGGCGCTCTCTCTTGCGACAGCCTCCCAAAGTCCAATACTAGCTGCCTGCGCCGCTCGGTACAGCCGGAGACAGGCTCAGGAACTGCGAACGTCCAGGGATTCCTCCCACACCAAAGGTGCCATGACCAAAAGCTCTTGCTGCTCTTCAAGGAGCCAGGCAACCCCATTCACAGCCCCACAAACGATGGCGCTCTCTCTTGCGACAGCCTCCCAAAGTCCAAGACTAGCTGCCTGCGCCGCTCGGTACAGCCGGAGCCCGGCTCAGCAATTGCGAACGTCCAGGGATTCCTCCCACACCAAAGGGGCCAGGACCAAAAGCTCTTGCTGCTCTTCAAGGAGCCAGGCAACCCCATTCACAGCCCCACAAACGATGGCGCTCTCTCTTGCGACAGCCTCCCAAAGTCCAAGACTAGCTGCCTGCACCACTCCGTACGGCCGGAGCCCGGCTCAGCAATTGCGAATGTCCAGGGATTCCTCCCACACCAAAGGGGCCAGGACCAAAAGCTCTTGCTGCTCTTCAAGGAGCCAGGCAACCCCATTCACAGCCCCACAAACGATGGCGCTCTCTCTTGCGACAGCCTCCCAAAGTCCAAGACTAGCTGCCTGCACCCCTCGGTACAGCCGGAGCCCGGCTCAGCAATTGCGAACGTCCAGGGATTCCTCCCACACCAAAGGGGCCAGGACCAAAAGCTCTTGCTGCTCTTCAAGGAGCCAGGCAACCCCATTCACAGCCCCACAAACGATGGCGCCCTCTCTTGCGACAGCCTCCCAAAGTTCAATAATAGCTGCCTTTGCCGCTCGGTACAGCCGGAGCCCGGCTCAGCAATTGCGAACGTCCGGGGATTCCTCCCACACCAAAGGGGCCAGGACCAAAAGCTCTTGCTGCTCTTCAAGGAGCCAGGCAACCCCATTCACAGCCCCACAAACGATGGCGCTCTCTCTTGCGACAGCCTCCCAAAGTCCAATACTAGCTGCCTGTACCCCTCAGTACGGCCGGAGCCCGGCTCAGCAATTGCGAACGTCCAGGGATTCCTCCCACACCAAAGGGGCCAGGACCAAAAGCTCTTGCTGCTCTTCAAGGAGCCAGGCAACCCCATTCACAGCCCCACAAACGCTGGCGCTCTCTCTTGCGAGAGCCTCCCAAAGTCCAATACTAGCTGCCTGCACCCCTCGGTACAGCCGGAGCCTGGCTCAGCAATTGCGAACGTCCAGGGATTCCTCCCACACCAAAGGGGCCATGACCAAAAGCTCTTGCTGCTCTTCAAGGAGCCAGGCAACCCCATTCACAGCCCCACAAACGCTGGCGCTCTCTCTTGCGACAGCCTCCCAAAGTCCAATACTAGCTGCCTGCACCCCTCGGTACAGCCGGAGCCCGGCTCAGCAATTGCGAACGTCCAGGGATTCCTCCCACACCAAAGGGGCCAGGACCAAAAGCTCTTGCTGCTCTTCAAGGAGCCAGGCAACCCCATTCACAGCCCCACAAACGATGGCGCTCTCTCTTGCGACAGCCTCCCAAAGTCCAATACTAGCTGCCTGCGCCGCTCGGTACAGCCGGAGCCCGGCTCACCAACTGCAAACGTCCAGGGATTCCTCCCACACCAAAGGGGCCAGGACCAAAAGCTCTTGCTGCTCTTCAAGGAGCCAGGCAACCCCATTCACAGCCCCACAAACGATGGCGCCCTCTCTTGCGACAGCCTCCCAAAGTCCAATACTAGCTGCCTGTGCCACTCAGTAAAGCCGGAGACCGGCTCAGCAATTGCGAACGTCCAGGGATTCCTCCCACACCAAAGGGGCCAGGACCAAAAGCTCTTGCTGCTCTTCAAGGAGCCAGGCAACCCCATTCACAGCCACACAAACGCTGGCGCTCTCTCTTGCGACAGCCTCCCAAAGTCCAATACTAGCTGCCTGCACCCCTCGGTACAGCCGGAGCCAGGCTCACCAATTGCGAACGTCCAGGGATTCCTCCCACACCAAAAGGGCCAAGACCAAAAGCTCTTTGTGCTCTTCAAGGAGCCAGGCAACCCCATTCACAGCCCCACAAACGATGGCGCTCTCTCTTTCGAGAGACTCCCAAAGTCCAATACTGGCTGCCTGTGCCACTCAGTAAAGCCCGAGCCCGGCTCAGGAACTGCGAACGTCCGGGGATTCCTCCCACACCAAAGGGGCCAGGACCAAAAGCTCTTGCTGCTCTTCAAGGAGCCAGGCAACCCCATTCACAGCCCCACAAACGATGGCGCTCTCTCTTGCGACAGCCTCCCAAAGTCCAAGACTAGCTGCCTGCGCGTCCGGTACAGGCGGAGCCAGGCTCAGGAACTGCGAACGTCCGGGGATTCCTCCCACACCAAAGGGGCCAGGACCAAAAGCTCTTGCTGCTCTTCAAGGAGCCAGGCAACCCCATTCACAGCCCCACAAACGATGGCGCTCTCTCTTGCGACAGCCTCCCAAAGTCCAATACTAGCTGCCTGCACCCCTCGGTACAGCCGGAGCCAGGCTCACCAATTGCGAACGTCCAGGGATTCCTCCCACACCAAAGGGGGCAGGACCAAAAGCTCTTGCTGCTCTTCAAGGAGCCAGGCAACCCCATTCACAGCCCCACAAACGATGGCGCTCTCTCTTGCGACAGCCTCCCAAAGTCCAAGACTAGCTGCCTGCACCCCTCAGTACGGCCGGAGCCCGGCTCAGCAATTGCGAATGTCCAGTGATTCCTCCCACACCAAAGGGGCCAGGACCAAAAGCTCTTGCTGCTCTTCAAGGAGCCAGGCAACCCCATTCACAGCCCCACAAACGATGGCGCTCTCTCTTGCGACAGCCTCCCAAAGTCCAACACTAGCTGCCTGTGCCACTTAGTAGAGCCGGAGCCCGGCTCACCAATTGCGAACGTCCAGGGATTCCTCCCACACCAAAGGGGCCAGGACCAAAAGCTCTTGCTGCTCTTCAAGGAGCCAGGCAACCCCATTCACAGCCCCACAAACGATGGCGCTCTCTCTTGCGACAGCCTCCCAAAGTCCAAGACTAGCTGCCTGCACCCCTCGGTACAGCCGGAGCCCGGCTCAGCAATTGCGAACGTCCAGGGATTCCTCCCACACCAAAGGGGCCAGGACCAAAAGCTCTTGCTGCTCTTCAAGGAGCCAGGCAACCCCATTCACAGCCACACAAACGATGGCGCTCTCTCTTGCGACAGCCTCCCAAAGTCCAATACTAGCTGCCTGCGCGTCCGGTACAGCCGGAGCCCGGCTCAGCAATTGCGAACGTCCAGGGATTCCTCCCACACCAAAGGGGCCAGGACCAAAAGCTCTTGTTGCTCTTCAAGGAGCCAGGCAACCCCATTCACAGCCCCACAAACGATGGCGCTCTCTCTTGCGACAGCCTCCCAAAGTCCAATACTAGCTGCCTGCGCCACTCGGTACAGCCAGAGCCCGGCTCAGCAATTGCGAACGTCCAGGGATTCCTCCCACACCAAAGGGGCCAGGACCAAAAGCTCTTGCTGCTCTTCAAGGAGCCAGGCAACCCCATTCACAGCCCCACAAACGATGGCGCTCTCTCTTGCGAGAGCCTCCCAAAGTCCAATACTAGCTGCCTGCACTCCTCGGTACAGCCGGAGCCCGGCTCAGCAATTGCGAACGTCCAGGGATTCCTCCCACACCAAAGGGGCCAGGACCAAAAGCTCTTGCTGCTCTTCAAGGAGCCAGGCAACCCCATTCACAGCCCCACAAACGATGGCGCTCTCTCTTGCGACAGCCTCCCAAAGTCCAACACTAGCTGCCTGCACCCCTCAGTACGGCCAGAGCCCGGCTCAGCAATTGCGAACGTCCAGGGATTCCTCCCACACCAAAGGGGCCAGGACCAAAAGCTCTTGCTGCTCTTCAAGGAGCCAGGCAACCCCATTCACAGCCCCACAAACGATGGCGCTCTCTCTTTCGACAGCCTCCCAAAGTCCAATACTAGCTGCCTGCACCCCTCGGTACGGCCGGAGCCCGGCTCACCAATTGCGAACGTCCAGGGATTCCTCCCACACCAAAGGGGCCAGGACCAAAAGCTCTTGCTGCTCTTCAAGGAGCCAGGCAACCCCATTCACAGCCCCACAAACGATGGCGCTCTCTCTTGCGACAGCCTCCCAAAGTCCAACACTAGCTGCCTGCACCCCTCGGTACAGCCGGAGCCAGGCTCACCAATTACGAATGTCCAGGGATTCCTCCCACACCAAAGGGGCCAGGACCAAAAGCTCTTGCTGCTCTTCAAGGAGCCAGGCAACCCCATTCACAGCCCCACAAACGATGGCGCTCTCTCTTGCGACAGCCTCCCAAAGTCCAATACTAGCTGCCTGCACCACCGAGTACAGCCGGAGCCAGGCTCACCAATTGTGAACGTCCAGGGATTCCTCCCACACCGAAGGTGCCAGGACCAAAAGCTCTTGCTGCTCTTCAAGGAGCCAGGCAACCCCATTCACAGCCCCACAAACGATGGCGCTCTCTCTTGCGACAGCCTCCCAAAGTCCAATACTAGCTGCCTGCACCCCTCAGTACAGCCGGAGCCCGGCTCAGCAATTGCGAACGTCCAGGGATTCCTCCCACACCAAAGGGGCCAGGACCAAAAGCTCTTGCTGCTCTTCAAGGAGCCAGGCAACCCCATTCACAGCCCCACAAACGATGGCACTCTCTCTTGCGACAGCCTCCCAAAGTCCAATACTAGCTGCCTGCACTCCTCGGTACAGCCGGAGCCCGGCTCAGCAATTGCGAACGTCCAGGGATTCCTCCCACACCAAAGGGGCCAGGACCAAAAGCTCTTGCTGCTCTTCAAGGAGCCAGGCAACCCCATTCACAGCCCCACAAACGATGGCGCTCTCTCTTGCGACAGCCTCCCAAAGTCCAATACTAGCTGCCTGCACCCCTCGGTACAGCCGGAGCCAGGCTCACCAATTGCGAACGTCCAGGGATTCCTCCCACACCAAAGGTGCCAGGACCAAAAGCTCTTGCTGCTCTTCAAGGAGCCAGGCAACCCCATTCACAGCCCCACAAACGATGGCGCTCTCTCTTGCGACAGCCTCCCAAAGTCCAAGACTAGCTGCCTGCACCCCTCGGTACAGCCGGAGCCAGGCTCAGCAATTGCGAACGTCCAGGGATTCCTCCCACACCAAAGGGGCCAGGACCAAAAGCTCTTGCTGCTCTTCAAGGAGCCAGGCAACCCCATTCACAGCCCCACAAACGATGGCGCTCTCTCTTGCGAGAGCCTCCCAAAGTCCAATACTAGCTGCCTGCACCCCTCGGTACAGCCGGAGCCCGGCTCAGCAATTGCGAACGTCCAGGGATTCCTCCCACACCAAAGGGGCCAGGACCAAAAGCTCTTGCTGCTCTTCAAGGAGCCAGGCAACCCCATTCACAGCCCCACAAACGATGGCGCTCTCTCTTGCGACAGCCTCCCAAAGTCCAATACTAGCTGCCTGCACCCCTCGGTACAGCCGGAGCCCGGCTCAGCAATTGCGAACGTCCAGGGATTCCTCCCACACCAAAGGGGCCAGGACCAAAAGCTCTTGCTGCTCTTCAAGGAGCCAGGCAACCCCATTCACAGCCCCACAAACGCTGGCGCTCTCTCTTGCGACAGCCTCCCAAAGTCCAATACTAGCTGCCTGCGCCGCTCGGTACAGCCAGAGCCCTGCTCAGCAATTGCGAACGTCCAGGGATTCCTCCCACACCAAAGGGGCCAGGACCAAAAGCTCTTGCTGCTCTTCAAGGAGCCAGGCAACCCCATTCACAGCCCCACAAACGATGGCGCTCTCTCTTGCGACAGCCTCCCAAAGTCCAATACTAGCTGCCTGCACCCCTCGGTACAGCCGGAGCCCGGCTCAGCAATTGCGAACGTCCGGGGATTCCTCCCACACCAAAGGGGCCAGGACCAAAAGCTCTTGCTGCTCTTCAAGGAGCCAGGCAACCCCATTCACAGCCCCACAAACGATGGCGCTCTCTCTTGCGACAGCCTCCCAAAGTCCAATACTAGCTGCCTGCACTCCTCGGTACAGCCGGAGCCCGGCTCAGCAATTGCGAACGTCCAGGGATTCCTCCCACACCAAAGGGGCCAGGACCAAAAGCTCTTGCTGCTCTTCAAGGAGCCAGGCAACCCCATTCACAGCCCCACAAACGCTGGCGCCCTCTCTTGCGACAGCCTCCCAAAGTCCAAGACTAGCTGCCTGCACCCCTCGGTACAGCCGGAGCCCGGCTCAGCAATTGCGAACGTCCAGGGATTCCTCCCACACCAAAGGGGCCAGGACCAAAAGCTCTTGCTGCTCTTCAAGGAGCCAGGCAACCCCATTCACAGCCCCACAAACGATGGCGCTCTCTCTTGCGACAGCCTCCCAAAGTCCAATACTAGCTGCCTGCACCCCTCGGTACAGCCGGAGCCAGGCTCACCAATTGCGAACGTCCAGGGATTCCTCCCACACCAAAGGTGCCAGGACCAAAAGCTCTTGCTGCTCTTCAAGGAGCCAGGCAACCCCATTCACAGCCCCACAAACGATGGCGCTCTCTCTTGCGACAGCCTCCCAAAGTCCAAGACTAGCTGCCTGCACCCCTCGGTACAGCCGGAGCCCGGCTCAGCAATTGCGAACGTCCAGGGATTCCTCCCACACCAAAGGGGCCAGGACCAAAAGCTCTTGCTGCTCTTCAAGGAGCCAGGCAACCCCATTCACAGCCCCACAAACGCTGGCGCTCTCTCTTGCGAGAGCCTCCCAAAGTCCAATACTAGCTGCCTGCGCCGCTCGGTACAGCCAGAGCCCTGCTCAGCAATTGCGAACGTCCAGGGATTCCTCCCACACCAAAGGGGCCAGGACCAAAAGCTCTTGCTGCTCTTCAAGGAGCCAGGCAACCCCATTCACAGCCCCACAAACGATGGCGCTCTCTCTTGCGACAGCCTCCCAAAGTCCAACACTAGCTGCCTGCACCCCTCGGTACAGCCGGAGCCCGGCTCAGCAATTGCGAACGTCCGGGGATTCCTCCCACACCAAAGGGGCCAGGACCAAAAGCTCTTGCTGCTCTTCAAGGAGCCAGGCAACCCCATTCACAGCCCCACAAACGATGGCGCTCTCTCTTGCGACAGCCTCCCAAAGTCCAATACTAGCTGCCTGCACCCCTCGGTACAGCCGGAGCCCGGCTCAGCAATTGCGAACGTCCAGGGATTCCTCCCACACCAAAGGGGCCAGGACCAAAAGCTCTTGCTGCTCTTCAAGGAGCCAGGCAACCCCATTCACAGCCCCACAAACGATGGCGCTCTCTCTTGCGAGAGCCTCCCAAAGTCCAATACTAGCTGCCTGCACCCCTCGGTACAGCCGGAGCCCGGCTCAGCAATTGCGAACGTCCAGGGATTCCTCCCACACCAAAGGGGCCAGGACCAAAAGCTCTTGCTGCTCTTCAAGGAGCCAGGCAACCCCATTCACAGCCACACAAACGCTGGCGCTCTCTCTTGCGACAGCCTCCCAAAGTCCAATACTAGCTGCCTGCACTCCTCGGTACAGCCGGAGCCCGGCTCAGCAATTGCGAACGTCCAGGGATTCCTCCCACACCAAAGGGGCCAGGACCAAAAGCTCTTGCTGCTCTTCAAGGAGCCAGGCAACCCCATTCACAGCCACACAAACGCTGGCGCTCTCTCTTGCGACAGCCTCCCAAAGTCCAATACTAGCTGCCTGCACCCCTCGGTACAGCCGGAGCCCGGCTCAGCAATTGCGAACGTCCAGGGATTCCTCCCACACCAAAGGGGCCAGGACCAAAAGCTCTTGCTGCTCTTCAAGGAGCCAGGCAACCCCATTCACAGCCCCACAAACGATGGCGCTCTCTCTTGCGACAGCCTCCCAAAGTCCAATACTAGCTGCCTGCACCCCTCGGTACAGCCGGAGCCAGGCTCACCAATTGCGAACGTCCAGGGATTCCTCCCACACCAAAGGGGCCAGGACCAAAAGCTCTTGCTGCTCTTCAAGGAGCCAGGCAACCCCATTCACAGCCCCACAAACGATGGCGCTCTCTCTTGCGACAGCCTCCCAAAGTCCAACACTAGCTGCCTGCACCCCTCGGTACAGCCGGAGCCCGGCTCACCAATTGCGAACGTCCAGGGATTCCTCCCACACCAAAGGGGCCAGGACCAAAAGCTCTTGCTGCTCTTCAAGGAGCCAGGCAACCCCATTCACAGCCCCACAAACGCTGGCGCTCTCTCTTGCGAGAGCCTCCCAAAGTCCAATACTAGCTGCCTGCACCCCTCGGTACAGCCGGAGCCTGGCTCAGCAATTGCGAACGTCCAGGGATTCCTCCCACACCAAAGGGGCCATGACCAAAAGCTCTTGCTGCTCTTCAAGGAGCCAGGCAACCCCATTCACAGCCCCACAAACGCTGGCGCTCTCTCTTGCGACAGCCTCCCAAAGTCCAATACTAGCTGCCTGCACCCCTCGGTACAGCCGGAGCCCGGCTCAGCAATTGCGAACGTCCAGGGATTCCTCCCACACCAAAGGGGCCAGGACCAAAAGCTCTTGCTGCTCTTCAAGGAGCCAGGCAACCCCATTCACAGCCCCACAAACGATGGCGCTCTCTCTTGCGACAGCCTCCCAAAGTCCAATACTAGCTGCCTGCGCCGCTCGGTACAGCCGGAGCCCGGCTCACCAACTGCAAACGTCCAGGGATTCCTCCCACACCAAAGGGGCCAGGACCAAAAGCTCTTGCTGCTCTTCAAGGAGCCAGGCAACCCCATTCACAGCCCCACAAACGATGGCGCCCTCTCTTGCGACAGCCTCCCAAAGTCCAATACTAGCTGCCTGTGCCACTCAGTAAAGCCGGAGACCGGCTCAGCAATTGCGAACGTCCAGGGATTCCTCCCACACCAAAGGGGCCAGGACCAAAAGCTCTTGCTGCTCTTCAAGGAGCCAGGCAACCCCATTCACAGCCACACAAACGCTGGCGCTCTCTCTTGCGACAGCCTCCCAAAGTCCAATACTAGCTGCCTGCACCCCTCGGTACAGCCGGAGCCAGGCTCACCAATTGCGAACGTCCAGGGATTCCTCCCACACCAAAAGGGCCAAGACCAAAAGCTCTTTGTGCTCTTCAAGGAGCCAGGCAACCCCATTCACAGCCCCACAAACGATGGCGCTCTCTCTTTCGAGAGACTCCCAAAGTCCAATACTGGCTGCCTGTGCCACTCAGTAAAGCCCGAGCCCGGCTCAGGAACTGCGAACGTCCGGGGATTCCTCCCACACCAAAGGGGCCAGGACCAAAAGCTCTTGCTGCTCTTCAAGGAGCCAGGCAACCCCATTCACAGCCCCACAAACGATGGCGCTCTCTCTTGTGACAGCCTCCCAAAGTCCAATACTAGCTGCCTGCACCCCTCGGTACAGCCGGAGCCAGGCTCACCAATTGTGAACGTCCAGGGATTCCTCCCACACCAAAGGGGCCAGGACCAAAAGCTCTTGCTGCTCTTCAAGGAGCCAGGCAACCCCATTCACAGCCCCACAAACGATGGTGCTCTCTCTTGCGACAGCCTCCCAAATTCCAATACTAGCTGCCTGCACCCCTCAGTACGGCCGGAGCCCGGCTCAGCAATTGCGAATGTCCAGTGATTCCTCCCACACCAAAGGGGCCAGGACCAAAAGCTCTTGCTGCTCTTCAAGGAGCCAGGCAACCCCATTCACAGCCCCACAAACGATGGCGCTCTCTCTTGCGACAGCCTCCCAAAGTCCAAGACTAGCTGCCTGCACCCCTCGGTACAGCCGGAGCCCGGCTCAGCAATTGCGAACGTCCAGGGATTCCTCCCACACCAAAGGGGCCAGGACCAAAAGCTCTTGCTGCTCTTCAAGGAGCCACGCAACCCCATTCACAGCCCCACAAACGATGGCGCTCTCTCTTGCGACAGCCTCCCAAAGTCCAATACTAGCTGCCTGCACCCCTCGGTACAGCCGGAGCCCGGCTCAGCAATTGCGAACGTCCAGGGATTCCTCCCACACCAAAGGGGCCAGGACCAAAAGCTCTTGCTGCTCTTCAAGGAGCCAGGCAACCCCATTCACAGCCCCACAAACGATGGCGCTCTCTCTTTCGAGAGACTCCCAAAGTCCAATACTAGCTGCCTGTGCCACTCAGTAAAGCCCGAGCCCAGCTCAGAAACTGCGAACGTCCGGGGATTCCTCCCACACCAAAGGGGCCAGGACCAAAAGCTCTTGCTGCTCTTCAAGGAGCCAGGCAACCCCATTCACAGCCCCACAAACGATGGCGCTCTCTCTTGCGACAGCCTCCCAAAGTCCAATACTAGCTGCCTGCACCCCTCGGTACAGCCGGAGCCAGGCTCACCAATTGCGAACGTCCAGGGATTCCTCCCACACCAAAGGGGCCAGGACCAAAAGCTCTTGCTGCTCTTCAAGGAGCCAGGCAACCCCATTCACAGCCCCACAAACGATGGTGCTCTCTCTTGCGACAGCCTCCCAAAGTCCAATACTAGCTGCCTGCACCCCTCGGTACGGCCGGAGCCCGGCTCAGCAATTGCGAATGTCCAGTGATTCCTCCCACACCAAAGGGGCCAGGACCAAAAGCTCTTGCTGCTCTTCAAGGAGCCAGGCAACCCCATTCACAGCCCCACAAACGCTGGCGCTCTCTCTTGCGACAGCTTCCCAAAGTCCAATACTAGCTGCCTGCACCCCTCGGTACAGCCGGAGCCCGGCTCACCAACTGCAAACGTCCAGGGATTCCTCCCACACCAAAGGGGCCAGGACCAAAAGCTCTTGCTGCTCTTCAAGGAGCCAGGCAACCCCATTCACAGCCCCACAAACGATGGCGCTCTCTCTTGCGACAGCCTCCCAAAGTCCAAGACTAGCTGCCTGCGCGTCCGGTACAGGCGGAGCCAGGCTCAGCAACTGCGAACGTCCGGGGATTCCTCCCACACCAAAGGGGCCATGACCAAAAGCTCTTGCTGCTCTTCAAGGAGCCAGGCAACCCCATTCACAGCCCCACAAACGATGGCGCTCTCTCTTGCGACAGCCTCCCAAAGTCCAATACTAGCTGCCTGTGCCACATAGTACAGCCGGAGCCCGGCTCAGCAATTGCGAACGTCCAGGGATTCCTCCCACACCAAAGGGGCCAGGACCAAAAGCTCTTGCTGCTCTTCAA
This sequence comes from Platalea leucorodia, assembly GCF_965183815.1. Taxonomy (NCBI): domain Eukaryota; kingdom Metazoa; phylum Chordata; class Aves; order Pelecaniformes; family Threskiornithidae; genus Platalea; species Platalea leucorodia. The sequence continues at coordinate 103,138 of NC_138857.1, forward strand.
GGAGCCAGGCAACCCCATTCACAGCCCCACAAACGATGGCGCTCTCTCTTGCGACAGCCTCCCAAAGTCCAATACTAGCTGCCTGCACCCCTCGGTACAGCCGGAGCCAGGCTCACCAATTGCGAACGTCCAGGGATTCCTCCCACACCAAAGGGGCCAGGACCAAAAGCTCTTGCTGCTCTTCAAGGAGCCAGGCAACCCCATTCACAGCCCCACAAACGATGGTGCTCTCTCTTGCGACAGCCTCCCAAAGTCCAAGACTAGCTGCCTGCACCCCTCAGTACGGCCGGAGCCCGGCTCAGCAATTGCGAATGTCCAGTGATTCCTCCCACACCAAAGGGGCCAGGACCAAAAGCTCTTGCTGCTCTTCAAGGAGCCAGGCAACCCCATTCACAGCCCCACAAACGATGGCGCTCTCTCTTGCGACAGCCTCCCAAAGTCCAATACTAGCTGCCTGCACCCCTCGGTACAGCCGGAGCCAGGCTCACCAATTGCGAACGTCCAGGGATTCCTCCCACACCAAAGGGGCCAGGACCAAAAGCTCTTGCTGCTCGTCAAGGAGCCAGGCAACCCCATTCACAGCCCCACAAACGATGGTGCTCTCTCTTGCGACAGCCTCCCAAAGTCCAAGACTAGCTGCCTGCACCCCTCAGTACGGCCAGAGCCCGGCTCAGCAATTGCGAATGTCCAGGGATTCCTCCCACACCAAAGGGGCCAGGACCAAAAGCTCTTGCTGCTCTTCAAGGAGCCAGGCAACCCCATTCACAGCCCCACAAACGATGGCGCTCTCTCTTGCGACAGCCTCCCAAAGTCCAATACTAGCTGCCTGTGCCACTTAGTACAGCCGGAGCCCGGCTCACCAATTGCGAACGTCCAGGGATTCCTCCCACACCAAAGGGGCCAGGACCAAAAGCTCTTGCTGCTCTTCAAGGAGCCAGGCAACCCCATTCACAGCCCCACAAACGATGGCGCTCTCTCTTGCGACAGCCTCCCAAAGTCCAATACTAGCTGCCTGCGCGTCCGGTACAGCCGGAGCCCGGCTCAGCAATTGCGAACGTCCAGGGATTCCTCCCACACCAAAGGGGCCAGGACCAAAAGCTCTTGCTGCTCTTCAAGGAGCCAGGCAACCCCATTCACAGCCCCACAAACGCTGGCGCTCTCTCTTGCGACAGCCTCCCAAAGTCCAATACTAGCTGCCTGCGCCGCTCGGTACAGCCAGAGCCCTGCTCAGCAATTGCGAACGTCCAGGGATTCCTCCCACACCAAAGGGGCCAGGACCAAAAGCTCTTGCTGCTCTTCAAGGAGCCAGGCAACCCCATTCACAGCCCCACAAACGATGGCGCTCTCTCTTGCGACAGCCTCCCAAAGTCCAAGACTAGCTGCCTGCACCCCTCGGTACAGCCGGAGCCCGGCTCAGCAATTGCGAACGTCCGGGGATTCCTCCCACACCAAAGGGGCCAGGACCAAAAGCTCTTGCTGCTCTTCAAGGAGCCAGGCAACCCCATTCACAGCCCCACAAACGATGGCGCTCTCTCTTGCGACAGCCTCCCAAAGTCCAATACTAGCTGCCTGCACTCCTCGGTACAGCCGGAGCCCGGCTCAGCAATTGCGAACGTCCAGGGATTCCTCCCACACCAAAGGGGCCAGGACCAAAAGCTCTTGCTGCTCTTCAAGGAGCCAGGCAACCCCATTCACAGCCACACAAACGCTGGCGCTCTCTCTTGCGACAGCCTCCCAAAGTCCAATACTAGCTGCCTGCACCCCTCGGTACAGCCGGAGCCAGGCTCAGCAATTGCGAACGTCCAGGGATTCCTCCCACACCAAAGGGGCCAGGACCAAAAGCTCTTGCTGCTCTTCAAGGAGCCAGGCAACCCCATTCACAGCCCCACAAACGATGGCGCTCTCTCTTGCGAGAGCCTCCCAAAGTCCAATACTAGCTGCCTGCACCCCTCGGTACAGCCGGAGCCAGGCTCACCAATTGCGAACGTCCAGGGATTCCTCCCACACCAAAGGGGCCAGGACCAAAAGCTCTTGCTGCTCTTCAAGGAGCCAGGCAACCCCATTCACAGCCCCACAAACGATGGCGCTCTCTCTTGCGACAGCCTCCCAAAGTCCAACACTAGCTGCCTGCACCCCTCGGTACAGCCGGAGCCCGGCTCACCAATTGCGAACGTCCAGGGATTCCTCCCACACCAAAGGGGCCAGGACCAAAAGCTCTTGCTGCTCTTCAAGGAGCCAGGCAACCCCATTCACAGCCCCACAAACGCTGGCGCTCTCTCTTGCGAGAGCCTCCCAAAGTCCAATACTAGCTGCCTGCACCCCTCGCTACAGCCGGAGCCCGGCTCAGCAATTGCGAACGTCCAGGGATTCCTCCCACACCAAAGGGGCCAGGACCAAAAGCTCTTGCTGCTCTTCAAGGAGCCAGGCAACCCCATTCACAGCCCCACAAACGATGGCGCTCTCTCTTGCGACAGCCTCCCAAAGTCCAATACTAGCTGCCTGCACCCCTCGGTACAGCCGGAGCCCGGCTCAGCAATTGCGAACGTCCAGGGATTCCTCCCACACCAAAGGGGCCAGGACCAAAAGCTCTTGCTGCTCTTCAAGGAGCCAGGCAACCCCATTCACAGCCCCACAAACGATGGCGCTCTCTCTTGCGACAGCCTCCCAAAGTCCAATACTAGCTGCCTGCGCCGCTCGGTACAGCCGGAGCCCGGCTCACCAACTGCAAACGTCCAGGGATTCCTCCCACACCAAAGGGGCCAGGACCAAAAGCTCTTGCTGCTCTTCAAGGAGCCAGGCAACCCCATTCACAGCCCCACAAACGATGGCGCCCTCTCTTGCGACAGCCTCCCAAAGTCCAATACTAGCTGCCTGTGCCACTCAGTAAAGCCGGAGACCGGCTCAGCAATTGCGAACGTCCAGGGATTCCTCCCACACCAAAGGTGCCAGGACCAAAAGCTCTTGCTGCTCTTCAAGGAGCCAGGCAACCCCATTCACAGCCACACAAACGCTGGTGCTCTCTCTTGCGACAGCCTCCCAAAGTCCAATACTAGCTGCCTGCACCCCTCGGTACAGCCGGAGCCAGGCTCACCAATTGCGAACGTCCAGGGATTCCTCCCACACCAAAAGGGCCAAGACCAAAAGCTCTTTGTGCTCTTCAAGGAGCCAGGCAACCCCATTCACAGCCCCACAAACGATGGCGCTCTCTCTTTCGAGAGACTCCCAAAGTCCAATACTGGCTGCCTGTGCCACTCAGTAAAGCCCGAGCCCGGCTCAGGAACTGCGAACGTCCGGGGATTCCTCCCACACCAAAGGGGCCAGGACCAAAAGCTCTTGCTGCTCTTCAAGGAGCCAGGCAACCCCATTCACAGCCCCACAAACGATGGCGCTCTCTCTTGTGACAGCCTCCCAAAGTCCAATACTAGCTGCCTGCACCCCTCGGTACAGCCGGAGCCAGGCTCACCAATTGTGAACGTCCAGGGATTCCTCCCACACCAAAGGGGCCAGGACCAAAAGCTCTTGCTGCTCTTCAAGGAGCCAGGCAACCCCATTCACAGCCCCACAAACGATGGTGCTCTCTCTTGCGACAGCCTCCCAAAGTCCAATACTAGCTGCCTGCACCCCTCAGTACGGCCGGAGCCCGGCTCAGCAATTGCGAATGTCCAGTGATTCCTCCCACACCAAAGGGGCCAGGACCAAAAGCTCTTGCTGCTCTTCAAGGAGCCAGGCAACCCCATTCACAGCCCCACAAACGATGGCGCTCTCTCTTGCGACAGCCTCCCAAAGTCCAATACTAGCTGCCTGCACCCCTCGGTACAGCCGGAGCCCGGCTCAGCAATTGCGAACGTCCAGGGATTCCTCCCACACCAAAGGGGCCAGGACCAAAAGCTCTTGCTGCTCTTCAAGGAGCCACGCAACCCCATTCACAGCCCCACAAACGATGGCGCTCTCTCTTGCGACAGCCTCCCAAAGTCCAATACTAGCTGCCTGCACCCCTCGGTACAGCCGGAGCCCGGCTCAGCAATTGCGAACGTCCAGGGATTCCTCCCACACCAAAGGGGCCAGGACCAAAAGCTCTTGCTGCTCTTCAAGGAGCCAGGCAACCCCATTCACAGCCCCACAAACGATGGCGCTCTCTCTTTCGAGAGACTCCCAAAGTCCAATACTAGCTGCCTGTGCCACTCAGTAAAGCCCGAGCCCGGCTCAGGAACTGCGAACGTCCGGGGATTCCTCCCACACCAAAGGGGCCAGGACCAAAAGCTCTTGCTGCTCTTCAAGGAGCCAGGCAACCCCATTCACAGCCCCACAAACGATGGCGCTCTCTCTTGCGACAGCCTCCCAAAGTCCAAGACTAGCTGCCTGCGCGTCCGGTACAGGCGGAGCCAGGCTCAGCAACTGCGAACGTCCGGGGATTCCTCCCACACCAAAGGGGCCATGACCAAAAGCTCTTGCTGCTCTTCAAGGAGCCAGGCAACCCCATTCACAGCCCCACAAACGATGGCGCTCTCTCTTGCGACAGCCTCCCAAAGTCCAATACTAGCTGCCTGTGCCACATAGTACAGCCGGAGCCCGGCTCAGCAATTGCGAACGTCCAGGGATTCCTCCCACACCAAAGGGGCCAGGACCAAAAGCTCTTGCTGCTCTTCAAGGAGCCAGGCAACCCCATTCACAGCCACACAAACGATGGCGCTCTCTCTTGCGACAGCCTCCCAAAGTCCAATACTAGCTGCCTGCACCCCTCGGTACAGCCGGAGCCAGGCTCACCAATTGCGAACGTCCAGGGATTCCTCCCACACCAAAGGGGCCAGGACCAAAAGCTCTTGCTGCTCTTCAAGGAGCCAGGCAACCCCATTCACAGCCCCACAAACGATGGTGCTCTCTCTTGCGACAGCCTCCCAAAGTCCAAGACTAGCTGCCTGCACCCCTCAGTACGGCCGGAGCCCGGCTCAGCAATTGCGAATGTCCAGTGATTCCTCCCACACCAAAGGGGCCAGGACCAAAAGCTCTTGCTGCTCTTCAAGGAGCCAGGCAACCCCATTCACAGCCCCACAAACGATGGCGCTCTCTCTTGCGACAGCCTCCCAAAGTCCAATACTAGCTGCCTGCACCCCTCAGTACGGCCAGAGCCCGGCTCAGCAATTGCGAATGTCCAGGGATTCCTCCCACACCAAAGGGGCCAGGACCAAAAGCTCTTGCTGCTCTTCAAGGAGCCAGGCAACCCCATTCACAGCCCCACAAACGATGGCGCTCTCTCTTGCGACAGCCTCCCAAAGTCCAATACTAGCTGCCTGCACCCCTCGGTACAGCCGGAGCCCGGCTCAGCAATTGCGAACGTCCAGGGATTCCTCCCACACCAAAGGGGCCAGGACCAAAAGCTCTTGCTGCTCTTCAAGGAGCCAGGCAACCCCATTCACAGCCCCACAAACGATGGCGCTCTCTCTTGCGACAGCCTCCCAAAGTCCAATACTAGCTGCCTGTGCCACTTAGTACAGCCGGAGCCCGGCTCACCAATTGCGAACGTCCAGGGATTCCTCCCACACCAAAGGGGCCAGGACCAAAAGCTCTTGCTGCTCTTCAAGGAGCCAGGCAACCCCATTCACAGCCCCACAAACGCTGGCGCTCTCTCTTGCGACAGCCTCCCAAAGTCCAATACTAGCTGCCTGCACCCCTCGGTACAGCCGGAGCCCGGCTCAGCAATTGCGAACGTCCAGGGATTCCTCCCACACCAAAGGGGCCAGGACCAAAAGCTCTTGTTGCTCTTCAAGGAGCCAGGCAACCCCATTCACAGCCCCACAAACGATGGCGCTCTCTCTTGCGACAGCCTCCCAAAGTCCAAGACTAGCTGCCTGCGCCACTCGGTACAGCCGGAGCCAGGCTCACCAATTGTGAACGTCCAGGGATTCCTCCCACACCAAAGGGGCCAGGACCAAAAGCTCTTGCTGCTCTTCAAGGAGCCAGGCAACCCCATTCACAGCCCCACAAACGATGGCGCTCTCTCTTGCGAGAGCCTCCCAAAGTCCAATACTAGCTGCCTGCACCCCTCGGTACAGCCGGAGCCCGGCTCAGCAATTGCGAACGTCCAGGGATTCCTCCCACACCAAAGGGGCCAGGACCAAAAGCTCTTGCTGCTCTTCAAGGAGCCAGGCAACCCCATTCACAGCCCCACAAACGCTGGCGCTCTCTCTTGCGACAGCCTCCCAAAGTCCAACACTAGCTGCCTGCACCCCTCAGTACGGCCAGAGCCCGGCTCACCAATTGCGAACGTCCAGGGATTCCTCCCACACCAAAGGGGCCAGGACCAAAAGCTCTTGCTGCTCTTCAAGGAGCCAGGCAACCCCATTCACAGCCCCACAAACGATGGCGCTCTCTCTTGCGACAGCCTCCCAAAGTCCAAGACTAGCTGCCTGCACCCCTCGGTACAGCCGGAGCCCGGCTCAGCAATTGCGAACGTCCAGTGATTCCTCCCACACCAAAGGGGCCAGGACCAAAAGCTCTTGCTGCTCTTCAAGGAGCCAGGCAACCCCATTCACAGCCCCACAAACGATGGCGCTCTCTCTTGCGACAGCCTCCCAAAGTCCAATACTAGCTGCCTGCACCCCTCGGTACAGCCGGAGCCCGGCTCAGCAATTGCGAATGTCCAGGGATTCCTCCCACACCAAAGGGGCCAGGACCAAAAGCTCTTGCTGCTCTTCAAGGAGCCAGGCAACCCCATTCACAGCCCCACAAACGCTGGCGCTCTCTCTTGCGACAGCCTCCCAAAGTCCAAGACTAGCTGCCTGCACCCCTCGGTACAGCCGGAGCCAGGCTCAGCAATTGCGAACGTCCAGGGATTCCTCCCACACCAAAGGTGCCAGGACCAAAAGCTCTTGCTGCTCTTCAAGGAGCCAGGCAACCCCATTCACAGCCACACAAACGATGGCGCTCTCTCTTGCGACAGCCTCCCAAAGTCCAATACTAGCTGCCTGTGCGTCCGGTACAGCCGGAGCCCGGCTCAGCAATTGCGAACGTCCAGGGATTCCTCCCACACCAAAGGGGCCAGGACCAAAAGCTCTTGCTGCTCTTCAAGGAGCCAGGCAACCCCATTCACAGCCCCACAAACGATGGCGCTCTCTCTTTCGAGAGACTCCCAAAGTCCAATACTAGCTGCCTGTGCCACTCAGTAAAGCCGGAGCCCGGCTCAGGAACTGCGAACGTCCAGGGATTCCTCCCACACCAAAGGGGCCAGGACCAAAAGCTCTTGCTGCTCTTCAAGGAGCCAGGCAACCCCATTCACAGCCCCACAAACGATGGCGCTCTCTCTTGCGACAGCCTCCCAAAGTCCAATACTAGCTGCCTGCACCCCTCGGTACAGCCGGAGCCAGGCTCACCAATTGCGAACGTCCAGGGATTCCTCCCACACCAAAGGGGCCAGGACCAAAAGCTCTTGCTGCTCTTCAAGGAGCCAGGCAACCCCATTCACAGCCCCACAAACGCTGGTGCTCTCTCTTGCGACAGCCTCCCAAAGTCCAATACTAGCTGCCTGCACCCCTCAGTACGGCCGGAGCCCGGCTCAGCAATTGCGAATGTCCAGTGATTCCTCCCACACCAAAGGGGCCAGGACCAAAAGCTCTTGCTGCTCTTCAAGGAGCCAGGCAACCCCATTCACAGCCCCACAAACGATGGCGCTCTCTCTTGCGACAGCCTCCCAAAGTCCAATACTAGCTGCCTGCACCCCTCGGTACAGCCGGAGCCCGGCTCAGCAATTGCGAACGTCCAGGGATTCCTCCCACACCAAAGGGGCCAGGACCAAAAGCTCTTGCTGCTCTTCAAGGAGCCACGCAACCCCATTCACAGCCCCACAAACGATGGCGCTCTCTCTTGCGACAGCCTCCCAAAGTCCAATACTAGCTGCCTGCACCCCTCGGTACAGCCGGAGCCCGGCTCAGCAATTGCGAACGTCCAGGGATTCCTCCCACACCAAAGGGGCCAGGACCAAAAGCTCTTGCTGCTCTTCAAGGAGCCAGGCAACCCCATTCACAGCCCCACAAACGATGGCGCCCTCTCTTGCGACAGCCTCCCAAAGTCCAATACTAGCTGCCTGTGCCACTCAGTAAAGCCCGAGCCCGGCTCAGGAACTGCAAACGTCCGGGGATTCCTCCCACACCAAAGGGGCCAGGACCAAAAGCTCTTGCTGCTCTTCAAGGAGCCAGGCAACCCCATTCACAGCCACACAAACGATGGCGCTCTCTCTTGCGACAGCCTCCCAAAGTCCAATACTAGCTGCCTGCACCCCTCGGTACAGCCGGAGCCCGGCTCAGCAATTGCGAACGTCCAGGGATTCCTCCCACACCAAAGGGGCCAGGACCAAAAGCTCTTGCTGCTCTTCAAGGAGCCAGGCAACCCCATTCACAGCCCCACAAACGATGGTGCTCTCTCTTGCGACAGCCTCCCAAAGTCCAAGACTAGCTGCCTGCACCCCTCAGTACGGCCGGAGCCCGGCTCAGCAATTGCGAATGTCCAGTGATTCCTCCCACACCAAAGGGGCCAGGACCAAAAGCTCTTGCTGCTCTTCAAGGAGCCAGGCAACCCCATTCACAGCCCCACAAACGCTGACGCTCTCTCTTGCGACAGCTTCCCAAAGTCCAATACTAGCTGCCTGCACCCCTCGGTACAGCCGGAGCCCGGCTCACCAACTGCAAACGTCCAGGGATTCCTCCCACACCAAAGGGGCCAGGACCAAAAGCTCTTGCTGCTCTTCAAGGAGCCAGGCAACCCCATTCACAGCCCCACAAACGATGGCGCTCTCTCTTGCGACAGCCTCCCAAAGTCCAAGACTAGCTGCCTGCGCGTCCGGTACAGGCGGAGCCAGGCTCAGCAACTGCGAACGTCCGGGGATTCCTCCCACACCAAAGGGGCCAGGACCAAAAGCTCTTGCTGCTCTTCAAGGAGCCACGCAACCCCATTCACAGCCCCACAAACGATGGCGCTCTCTCTTGCGACAGCCTCCCAAAGTCCAATACTAGCTGCCTGTGCCACATAGTACAGCCGGAGCCCGGCTCAGCAATTGCGAACGTCCAGGGATTCCTCCCACACCAAAGGGGCCAGGACCAAAAGCTCTTGCTGCTCTTCAAGGAGCCAGGCAACCCCATTCACAGCCACACAAACGATGGCGCTCTCTCTTGCGACAGCCTCCCAAAGTCCAATACTAGCTGCCTGCACCCCTCGGTACAGCCGGAGCCAGGCTCACCAATTGCGAACGTCCAGGGATTCCTCCCACACCAAAGGGGCCAGGACCAAAAGCTCTTGCTGCTCTTCAAGGAGCCAGGCAACCCCATTCACAGCCCCACAAACGATGGCGCTCTCTCTTGCGACAGCCTCCCAAAGTCCAAGACTAGCTGCCTGCACCCCTCAGTACGGCCGGAGCCCGGCTCAGCAATTGCGAATGTCCAGTGATTCCTCCCACACCAAAGGGGCCAGGACCAAAAGCTCTTGCTGCTCTTCAAGGAGCCAGGCAACCCCATTCACAGCCCCACAAACGATGGCGCTCTCTCTTGCGACAGCCTCCCAAAGTCCAATACTAGCTGCCTGCACCCCTCGGTACAGCCGGAGCCCGGCTCAGCAATTGCGAACGTCCAGGGATTCCTCCCACACCAAAGGTGCCAGGACCAAAAGCTCTTGCTGCTCTTCAAGGAGCCAGGCAACCCCATTCACAGCCCCACAAACGATGGCGCTCTCTCTTGCGACAGCCTCCCAAAGTCCAATACTAGCTGCCTGCACCCCTCGGTACAGCCGGAGCCCGGCTCACCAATTGCGAACGTCCAGGGATTCCTCCCACACCAAAGGGGCCAGGACCAAAAGCTCTTGCTGCTCTTCAAGGAGCCAGGCAACCCCATTCACAGCCCCACAAACGATGGTGCTCTCTCTTGCGACAGCCTCCCAAAGTCCAATACTAGCTGCCTGCACCCCTCAGTACGGCCGGAGCCCGGCTCAGCAATTGCGAATGTCCAGGGATTCCTCCCACACCAAAGGGGCCAGGACCAAAAGCTCTTGCTGCTCTTCAAGGAGCCAGGCAACCCCATTCACAGCCCCACAAACGATGGCGCTCTCTCTTGCGACAGCCTCCCAAAGTCCAATACTAGCTGCCTGCACCCCTCGGTACAGCCGGAGCCCGGCTCAGCAATTGCGAACGTCCAGGGATTCCTCCCACACCAAAGGGGCCAGGACCAAAAGCTCTTGCTGCTCTTCAAGGAGCCACGCAACCCCATTCACAGCCCCACAAACGATGGCGCTCTCTCTTGCGACAGCCTCCCAAAGTCCAATACTAGCTGCCTGCACCCCTCGGTACAGCCGGAGCCCGGCTCAGCAATTGCGAACGTCCAGGGATTCCTCCCACACCAAAGGGGCCAGGACCAAAAGCTCTTGCTGCTCTTCAAGGAGCCAGGCAACCCCATTCACAGCCCCACAAACGATGGCGCTCTCTCTTTCGAGAGACTCCCAAAGTCCAATACTAGCTGCCTGTGCCACTCAGTAAAGCCCGAGCCCGGCTCAGGAACTGCAAACGTCCGGGGATTCCTCCCACACCAAAGGGGCCAGGACCAAAAGCTCTTGCTGCTCTTCAAGGAGCCAGGCAACCCCATTCACAGCCACACAAACGATGGCGCTCTCTCTTGCGACAGCCTCCCAAAGTCCAAGACTAGCTGCCTGCACCCCTCGGTACAGCCGGAGCCCGGCTCAGCAATTGCGAACGTCCAGGGATTCCTCCCACACCAAAGGGGCCAGGACCAAAAGCTCTTGCTGCTCTTCAAGGAGCCAGGCAACCCCATTCACAGCCCCACAAACGATGGTGCTCTCTCTTGCGACAGCCTCCCAAAGTCCAATACTAGCTGCCTGCACCCCTCAGTACGGCCGGAGCCCGGCTCAGCAATTGCGAATGTCCAGTGATTCCTCCCACACCAAAGGGGCCAGGACCAAAAGCTCTTGCTGCTCTTCAAGGAGCCAGGCAACCCCATTCACAGCCCCACAAACGCTGGCGCTCTCTCTTGCGACAGCTTCCCAAAGTCCAATACTAGCTGCCTGCACCCCTCGGTACAGCCGGAGCCCGGCTCACCAACTGCAAACGTCCAGGGATTCCTCCCACACCAAAGGGGCCAGGACCAAAAGCTCTTGCTGCTCTTCAAGGAGCCAGGCAACCCCATTCACAGCCCCACAAACGATGGCGCTCTCTCTTGCGACAGCCTCCCAAAGTCCAAGACTAGCTGCCTGTGCCACATAGTACAGCCGGAGCCCGGCTCAGCAATTGCGAACGTCCAGGGATTCCTCCCACACCAAAGGGGCCAGGACCAAAAGCTCTTGCTGCTCTTCAAGGAGCCAGGCAACCCCATTCACAGCCCCACAAACGATGGCGCTCTCTCTTGCGACAGCCTCCCAAAGTCCAATACTAGCTGCCTGCAACCCTCGGTACAGCCGGAGACAGGCTCAGCAATTGCGAACGTCCAGGGATTCCTCCCACACCAAAGGGGCCAGGACCAAAAGCTCTTGCTGCTCTTCAAGGAGCCAGGCAACCCCATTCACAGCCCCACAAACGATGGCGCTCTCTCTTGCGACAGCCTCCCAAAGTCCAAGACTAGCTGCCTGCACCCCTCAGTACGGCCGGAGCCCGGCTCAGCAATTGCGAATGTCCAGTGATTCCTCCCACACCAAAGGGGCCAGGACCAAAAGCTCTTGCTGCTCTTCAAGGAGCCAGGCAACCCCATTCACAGCCCCACAAACGATGGCGCTCTCTCTTGCGACAGCCTCCCAAAGTCCAATACTAGCTGCCTGCACCCCTCGGTACAGCCGGAGCCCGGCTCAGCAATTGCGAACGTCCAGGGATTCCTCCCACACCAAAGGTGCCAGGACCAAAAGCTCTTGCTGCTCTTCAAGGAGCCAGGCAACCCCATTCACAGCCCCACAAACGATGGCGCTCTCTCTTGCGACAGCCTCCCAAAGTCCAAGACTAGCTGCCTGTACCACTTAGTACAGCCGGAGCCCGGCTCACCAATTGCGAACGTCCAGGGATTCCTCCCACACCAAAGGGGCCAGGACCAAAAGCTCTTGCTGCTCTTCAAGGAGCCAGGCAACCCCATTCACAGCCCCACAAACGATGGCGCTCTCTCTTGCGACAGCCTCCCAAAGTCCAATACTAGCTGCCTGCACCCCTCGGTACAGCCGGAGCCCGGCTCAGCAATTGCGAACGTCCAGGGATTCCTCCCACACCAAAGGGGCCAGGACCAAAAGCTCTTGCTGCTCTTCAAGGAGCCACGCAACCCCATTCACAGCCCCACAAACGATGGCGCTCTCTCTTGCGACAGCCTCCCAAAGTCCAATACTAGCTGCCTGCGCGTCCGGTACAGCCGGAGCCCGGCTCAGCAATTGCGAACGTCCAGGGATTCCTCCCACACCAAAGGGGCCAGGACCAAAAGCTCTTGCTGCTCTTCAAGGAGCCAGGCAACCCCATTCACAGCCCCACAAACGATGGCGCTCTCTCTTGCGACAGCCTCCCAAAGTCCAATACTAGCTGCCTGCACCCCTCGGTACAGCCGGAGCCCGGCTCAGCAATTGCGAACGTCCAGGGATTCCTCCCACACCAAAGGGGCCAGGACCAAAAGCTCTTGCTGCTCTTCAAGGAGCCAGGCAACCCCATTCACAGCCCCACAAACGCTGGCGCTCTCTCTTGCGACAGCCTCCCAAAGTCCAACACTAGCTGCCTGCACCCCTCAGTACGGCCAGAGCCCGGCTCACCAATTGCGAACGTCCAGGGATTCCTCCCACACCAAAGGGGCCAGGACCAAAAGCTCTTGCTGCTCTTCAAGGAGCCAGGCAACCCCATTCACAGCCCCACAAACGATGGCGCTCTCTCTTGCGACAGCCTCCCAAAGTCCAAGACTAGCTGCCTGCACCCCTCGGTACAGCCGGAGCCCGGCTCAGCAATTGCGAACGTCCAGTGATTCCTCCCACACCAAAGGGGCCAGGACCAAAAGCTCTTGCTGCTCTTCAAGGAGCCAGGCAACCCCATTCACAGCCCCACAAACGATGGCGCTCTCTCTTGCGACAGCCTCCCAAAGTCCAATACTAGCTGCCTGCACCCCTCGGTACAGCCGGAGCCCGGCTCAGCAATTGCGAATGTCCAGGGATTCCTCCCACACCAAAGGGGCCAGGACCAAAAGCTCTTGCTGCTCTTCAAGGAGCCAGGCAACCCCATTCACAGCCCCACAAACGCTGGCGCTCTCTCTTGCGACAGCCTCCCAAAGTCCAAGACTAGCTGCCTGCACCCCTCGGTACAGCCGGAGCCAGGCTCAGCAATTGCGAACGTCCAGGGATTCCTCCCACACCAAAGGTGCCAGGACCAAAAGCTCTTGCTGCTCTTCAAGGAGCCAGGCAACCCCATTCACAGCCACACAAACGATGGCGCTCTCTCTTGCGACAGCCTCCCAAAGTCCAATACTAGCTGCCTGTGCGTCCGGTACAGCCGGAGCCCGGCTCAGCAATTGCGAACGTCCAGGGATTCCTCCCACACCAAAGGGGCCAGGACCAAAAGCTCTTGCTGCTCTTCAAGGAGCCAGGCAACCCCATTCACAGCCCCACAAACGATGGCGCTCTCTCTTTCGAGAGACTCCCAAAGTCCAATACTAGCTGCCTGTGCCACTCAGTAAAGCCGGAGCCCGGCTCAGGAACTGCGAACGTCCAGGGATTCCTCCCACACCAAAGGGGCCAGGACCAAAAGCTCTTGCTGCTCTTCAAGGAGCCAGGCAACCCCATTCACAGCCCCACAAACGATGGCGCTCTCTCTTGCGACAGCCTCCCAAAGTCCAATACTAGCTGCCTGCACCCCTCGGTACAGCCGGAGCCAGGCTCACCAATTGCGAACGTCCAGGGATTCCTCCCACACCAAAGGGGCCAGGACCAAAAGCTCTTGCTGCTCTTCAAGGAGCCAGGCAACCCCATTCACAGCCCCACAAACGCTGGTGCTCTCTCTTGCGACAGCCTCCCAAAGTCCAATACTAGCTGCCTGCACCCCTCAGTACGGCCGGAGCCCGGCTCAGCAATTGCGAATGTCCAGTGATTCCTCCCACACCAAAGGGGCCAGGACCAAAAGCTCTTGCTGCTCTTCAAGGAGCCAGGCAACCCCATTCACAGCCCCACAAACGATGGCGCTCTCTCTTGCGACAGCCTCCCAAAGTCCAATACTAGCTGCCTGCACCCCTCGGTACAGCCGGAGCCCGGCTCAGCAATTGCGAACGTCCAGGGATTCCTCCCACACCAAAGGGGCCAGGACCAAAAGCTCTTGCTGCTCTTCAAGGAGCCACGCAACCCCATTCACAGCCCCACAAACGATGGCGCTCTCTCTTGCGACAGCCTCCCAAAGTCCAATACTAGCTGCCTGCACCCCTCGGTACAGCCGGAGCCCGGCTCAGCAATTGCGAACGTCCAGGGATTCCTCCCACACCAAAGGGGCCAGGACCAAAAGCTCTTGCTGCTCTTCAAGGAGCCAGGCAACCCCATTCACAGCCCCACAAACGATGGCGCCCTCTCTTGCGACAGCCTCCCAAAGTCCAATACTAGCTGCCTGTGCCACTCAGTAAAGCCCGAGCCCGGCTCAGGAACTGCAAACGTCCGGGGATTCCTCCCACACCAAAGGGGCCAGGACCAAAAGCTCTTGCTGCTCTTCAAGGAGCCAGGCAACCCCATTCACAGCCACACAAACGATGGCGCTCTCTCTTGCGACAGCCTCCCAAAGTCCAATACTAGCTGCCTGCACCCCTCGGTACAGCCGGAGCCCGGCTCAGCAATTGCGAACGTCCAGGGATTCCTCCCACACCAAAGGGGCCAGGACCAAAAGCTCTTGCTGCTCTTCAAGGAGCCAGGCAACCCCATTCACAGCCCCACAAACGATGGTGCTCTCTCTTGCGACAGCCTCCCAAAGTCCAAGACTAGCTGCCTGCACCCCTCAGTACGGCCGGAGCCCGGCTCAGCAATTGCGAATGTCCAGTGATTCCTCCCACACCAAAGGGGCCAGGACCAAAAGCTCTTGCTGCTCTTCAAGGAGCCAGGCAACCCCATTCACAGCCCCACAAACGCTGACGCTCTCTCTTGCGACAGCTTCCCAAAGTCCAATACTAGCTGCCTGCACCCCTCGGTACAGCCGGAGCCCGGCTCACCAACTGCAAACGTCCAGGGATTCCTCCCACACCAAAGGGGCCAGGACCAAAAGCTCTTGCTGCTCTTCAAGGAGCCAGGCAACCCCATTCACAGCCCCACAAACGATGGCGCTCTCTCTTGCGACAGCCTCCCAAAGTCCAAGACTAGCTGCCTGCGCGTCCGGTACAGGCGGAGCCAGGCTCAGCAACTGCGAACGTCCGGGGATTCCTCCCACACCAAAGGGGCCAGGACCAAAAGCTCTTGCTGCTCTTCAAGGAGCCACGCAACCCCATTCACAGCCCCACAAACGATGGCGCTCTCTCTTGCGACAGCCTCCCAAAGTCCAATACTAGCTGCCTGTGCCACATAGTACAGCCGGAGCCCGGCTCAGCAATTGCGAACGTCCAGGGATTCCTCCCACACCAAAGGGGCCAGGACCAAAAGCTCTTGCTGCTCTTCAAGGAGCCAGGCAACCCCATTCACAGCCACACAAACGATGGCGCTCTCTCTTGCGACAGCCTCCCAAAGTCCAATACTAGCTGCCTGCACCCCTCGGTACAGCCGGAGCCAGGCTCACCAATTGCGAACGTCCAGGGATTCCTCCCACACCAAAGGGGCCAGGACCAAAAGCTCTTGCTGCTCTTCAAGGAGCCAGGCAACCCCATTCACAGCCCCACAAACGATGGCGCTCTCTCTTGCGACAGCCTCCCAAAGTCCAAGACTAGCTGCCTGCACCCCTCAGTACGGCCGGAGCCCGGCTCAGCAATTGCGAATGTCCAGTGATTCCTCCCACACCAAAGGGGCCAGGACCAAAAGCTCTTGCTGCTCTTCAAGGAGCCAGGCAACCCCATTCACAGCCCCACAAACGATGGCGCTCTCTCTTGCGACAGCCTCCCAAAGTCCAATACTAGCTGCCTGCACCCCTCGGTACAGCCGGAGCCCGGCTCAGCAATTGCGAACGTCCAGGGATTCCTCCCACACCAAAGGTGCCAGGACCAAAAGCTCTTGCTGCTCTTCAAGGAGCCAGGCAACCCCATTCACAGCCCCACAAACGATGGCGCTCTCTCTTGCGACAGCCTCCCAAAGTCCAATACTAGCTGCCTGCACCCCTCGGTACAGCCGGAGCCCGGCTCACCAATTGCGAACGTCCAGGGATTCCTCCCACACCAAAGGGGCCAGGACCAAAAGCTCTTGCTGCTCTTCAAGGAGCCAGGCAACCCCATTCACAGCCCCACAAACGATGGTGCTCTCTCTTGCGACAGCCTCCCAAAGTCCAATACTAGCTGCCTGCACCCCTCAGTACGGCCGGAGCCCGGCTCAGCAATTGCGAATGTCCAGGGATTCCTCCCACACCAAAGGGGCCAGGACCAAAAGCTCTTGCTGCTCTTCAAGGAGCCAGGCAACCCCATTCACAGCCCCACAAACGATGGCGCTCTCTCTTGCGACAGCCTCCCAAAGTCCAATACTAGCTGCCTGCACCCCTCGGTACAGCCGGAGCCCGGCTCAGCAATTGCGAACGTCCAGGGATTCCTCCCACACCAAAGGGGCCAGGACCAAAAGCTCTTGCTGCTCTTCAAGGAGCCACGCAACCCCATTCACAGCCCCACAAACGATGGCGCTCTCTCTTGCGACAGCCTCCCAAAGTCCAATACTAGCTGCCTGCACCCCTCGGTACAGCCGGAGCCCGGCTCAGCAATTGCGAACGTCCAGGGATTCCTCCCACACCAAAGGGGCCAGGACCAAAAGCTCTTGCTGCTCTTCAAGGAGCCAGGCAACCCCATTCACAGCCCCACAAACGATGGCGCTCTCTCTTTCGAGAGACTCCCAAAGTCCAATACTAGCTGCCTGTGCCACTCAGTAAAGCCCGAGCCCGGCTCAGGAACTGCAAACGTCCGGGGATTCCTCCCACACCAAAGGGGCCAGGACCAAAAGCTCTTGCTGCTCTTCAAGGAGCCAGGCAACCCCATTCACAGCCACACAAACGATGGCGCTCTCTCTTGCGACAGCCTCCCAAAGTCCAAGACTAGCTGCCTGCACCCCTCGGTACAGCCGGAGCCCGGCTCAGCAATTGCGAACGTCCAGGGATTCCTCCCACACCAAAGGGGCCAGGACCAAAAGCTCTTGCTGCTCTTCAAGGAGCCAGGCAACCCCATTCACAGCCCCACAAACGATGGTGCTCTCTCTTGCGACAGCCTCCCAAAGTCCAATACTAGCTGCCTGCACCCCTCAGTACGGCCGGAGCCCGGCTCAGCAATTGCGAATGTCCAGTGATTCCTCCCACACCAAAGGGGCCAGGACCAAAAGCTCTTGCTGCTCTTCAAGGAGCCAGGCAACCCCATTCACAGCCCCACAAACGCTGGCGCTCTCTCTTGCGACAGCTTCCCAAAGTCCAATACTAGCTGCCTGCACCCCTCGGTACAGCCGGAGCCCGGCTCACCAACTGCAAACGTCCAGGGATTCCTCCCACACCAAAGGGGCCAGGACCAAAAGCTCTTGCTGCTCTTCAAGGAGCCAGGCAACCCCATTCACAGCCCCACAAACGATGGCGCTCTCTCTTGCGACAGCCTCCCAAAGTCCAAGACTAGCTGCCTGTGCCACATAGTACAGCCGGAGCCCGGCTCAGCAATTGCGAACGTCCAGGGATTCCTCCCACACCAAAGGGGCCAGGACCAAAAGCTCTTGCTGCTCTTCAAGGAGCCAGGCAACCCCATTCACAGCCCCACAAACGATGGCGCTCTCTCTTGCGACAGCCTCCCAAAGTCCAATACTAGCTGCCTGCAACCCTCGGTACAGCCGGAGACAGGCTCAGCAATTGCGAACGTCCAGGGATTCCTCCCACACCAAAGGGGCCAGGACCAAAAGCTCTTGCTGCTCTTCAAGGAGCCAGGCAACCCCATTCACAGCCCCACAAACGATGGCGCTCTCTCTTGCGACAGCCTCCCAAAGTCCAAGACTAGCTGCCTGCACCCCTCAGTACGGCCGGAGCCCGGCTCAGCAATTGCGAATGTCCAGTGATTCCTCCCACACCAAAGGGGCCAGGACCAAAAGCTCTTGCTGCTCTTCAAGGAGCCAGGCAACCCCATTCACAGCCCCACAAACGATGGCGCTCTCTCTTGCGACAGCCTCCCAAAGTCCAATACTAGCTGCCTGCACCCCTCGGTACAGCCGGAGCCCGGCTCAGCAATTGCGAACGTCCAGGGATTCCTCCCACACCAAAGGTGCCAGGACCAAAAGCTCTTGCTGCTCTTCAAGGAGCCAGGCAACCCCATTCACAGCCCCACAAACGATGGCGCTCTCTCTTGCGACAGCCTCCCAAAGTCCAAGACTAGCTGCCTGTACCACTTAGTACAGCCGGAGCCCGGCTCACCAATTGCGAACGTCCAGGGATTCCTCCCACACCAAAGGGGCCAGGACCAAAAGCTCTTGCTGCTCTTCAAGGAGCCAGGCAACCCCATTCACAGCCCCACAAACGATGGCGCTCTCTCTTGCGACAGCCTCCCAAAGTCCAATACTAGCTGCCTGCACCCCTCGGTACAGCCGGAGCCCGGCTCAGCAATTGCGAACGTCCAGGGATTCCTCCCACACCAAAGGGGCCAGGACCAAAAGCTCTTGCTGCTCTTCAAGGAGCCACGCAACCCCATTCACAGCCCCACAAACGATGGCGCTCTCTCTTGCGACAGCCTCCCAAAGTCCAATACTAGCTGCCTGCGCGTCCGGTACAGCCGGAGCCCGGCTCAGCAATTGCGAACGTCCAGGGATTCCTCCCACACCAAAGGGGCCAGGACCAAAAGCTCTTGCTGCTCTTCAAGGAGCCAGGCAACCCCATTCACAGCCCCACAAACGATGGCGCTCTCTCTTGCGACAGCCTCCCAAAGTCCAATACTAGCTGCCTGCGCCACTCGGTACAGCCAGAGCCCGGCTCAGCAATTGCGAACGTCCAGGGATTCCTCCCACACCAAAGGGGCCAGGACCAAAAGCTCTTGCTGCTCTTCAAGGAGCCAGGCAACCCCATTCACAGCCACACAAACGATGGCGCTCTCTCTTGCGAGAGCCTCCCAAAGTCCAACACTAGCTGCCTGCACCCCTCGGTACAGCCGGAGCCCGGCTCAGCAATTGCGAACGTCCAGGGATTCCTCCCACACCAAAGGGGCCAGGACCAAAAGCTCTTGCTGCTCTTCAAGGAGCCAGGCAACCCCATTCACAGCCCCACAAACGATGGCGCTCTCTCTTGCGACAGCCTCCCAAAGTCCAACACTAGCTGCCTGCACTCCTCGGTACAGCCGGAGCCCGGCTCAGCAATTGCGAACGTCCAGGGATTCCTCCCACACCAAAGGGGCCAGGACCAAAAGCTCTTGCTGCTCTTCAAGGAGCCAGGCAACCCCATTCACAGCCCCACAAACGATGGCGCTCTCTCTTGCGACAGCCTCCCAAAGTCCAATACTAGCTGCCTGCACTCCTCGGTACAGCCGGAGCCCGGCTCAGCAATTGCGAACGTCCAGGGATTCCTCCCACACCAAAGGGGCCAGGACCAAAAGCTCTTGCTGCTCTTCAAGGAGCCAGGCAACCCCATTCACAGCCCCACAAACGATGGCGCTCTCTCTTGCGACAGCCTCCCAAAGTCCAACACTAGCTGCCTGCACCCCTCAGTACGGCCAGAGCCCGGCTCAGCAATTGCGAACGTCCAGGGATTCCTCCCACACCAAAGGGGCCAGGACCAAAAGCTCTTGCTGCTCTTCAAGGAGCCAGGCAACCCCATTCACAGCCCCACAAACGATGGCGCTCTCTCTTGTGACAGCCTCCCAAAGTCCAATACTAGCTGCCTGCACCCCTCAGTACAGCCGGAGCCCGGCTCAGCAATTGCGAACGTCCAGGGATTCCTCCCACACCAAAGGGGCCAGGACCAAAAGCTCTTGCTGCTCTTTAAGGAGCCAGGCAACCCCATTCACAGCCCCACAAACGATGGCGCTCTCTCTTGCGACAGCCTCCCAAAGTCCAATACTAGCTGCCTGCACCCCTCGGTACAGCCGGAGCCAGGCTCACCAATTGCGAACGTCCAGGGATTCCTCCCACACCAAAGGGGCCAGGACCAAAAGCTCTTGCTGCTCTTCAAGGAGCCAGGCAACCCCATTCACAGCCCCACAAACGATGGTGCTCTCTCTTGCGACAGCCTCCCAAAGTCCAAGACTAGCTGCCTGCACCCCTCAGTACGGCCGGAGCCCGGCTCAGCAATTGCGAACGTCCAGGGATTCCTCCCACACCAAAGGGGCCAGGACCAAAAGCTCTTGCTGCTCTTCAAGGAGCCAGGCAACCCCATTCACAGCCCCACAAACGATGGCGCTCTCTCTTGCGACAGCCTCCCAAAGTCCAATACTAGCTGCCTGCGCGTCCGGTACAGCCGGAGCCCGGCTCAGCAATTGCGAACGTCCAGGGATTCCTCCCACACCAAAGGGGCCAGGACCAAAAGCTCTTGCTGCTCTTCAAGGAGCCAGGCAACCCCATTCACAGCCCCACAAACGATGGCGCTCTCTCTTGCGAGAGCCTCCCAAAGTCCAAGACTAGCTGCCTGCACCCCTCGGTACAGCCGGAGCCCGGCTCAGCAATTGCGAACGTCCGGGGATTCCTCCCACACCAAAGGGGCCAGGACCAAAAGCTCTTGCTGCTCTTCAAGGAGCCAGGCAACCCCATTCACAGCCCCACAAACGATGGCGCTCTCTCTTGCGACAGCCTCCCAAAGTCCAATACTAGCTGCCTGCACTCCTCGGTACAGCCGGAGCCCGGCTCAGCAATTGCGAACGTCCAGGGATTCCTCCCACACCAAAGGTGCCAGGACCAAAAGCTCTTGCTGCTCTTCAAGGAGCCAGGCAACCCCATTCACAGCCCCACAAACGCTGGCGCCCTCTCTTGCGACAGCCTCCCAAAGTCCAATACTAGCTGCCTGTGCCACTCAGTAAAGCCGGAGCCCGGCTCAGCAATTGCGAACGTCCAGGGATTCCTCCCACACCAAAGGGGCCAGGACCAAAAGCTCTTGTTGCTCTTCAAGGAGCCAGGCAACCCCATTCACAGCCACACAAACGCTGGCGCTCTCTCTTGCGACAGCCTCCCAAAGTCCAATATTAGCTGCCTGCACCCCTCGGTACAGCCGGAGCCAGGCTCACCAATTGCGAACGTCCAGGGATTCCTCCCACACCAAAGGGGCCAGGACCAAAAGCTCTTGCTGCTCTTCAAGGAGCCAGGCAACCCCATTCACAGCCCCACAAACGATGGCGCTCTCTCTTGCGACAGCCTCCCAAAGTCCAACACTAGCTGCCTGCGCTGCTGAGTACAGCCGGAGCCCGGCTCAGCAATTGCGAACGTCCAGGGATTCCTCCCACACCAAAGGTGCCAGGACCAAAAGCTCTTGCTGCTCTTCAAGGAGCCAGGCAACCCCATTCACAGCCACACAAACGATGGCGCTCTCTCTTGCGACAGCCTCCCAAAGTCCAAGACTAGCTGCCTGCACCACCGAGTACAGCCGGAGCCAGGCTCAGCAACTGCGAACGTCCAGGGATTCCTCCCACACCAAAGGTGCCAGGACCAAAAGCTCTTGCTGCTCTTCAAGGAGCCAGGCAACCCCATTCACAGCCACACAAACGATGGCGCTCTCTCTTGCGACAGCCTCCCAAAGTCCAAGACTAGCTGCCTGCACCCCTCGGTACAGCCGGAGCCCGGCTCAGCAATTGCGAATGTCCAGGGATTCCTCCCACACCAAAGGGGCCAGGACCAAAAGCTCTTGCTGCTCTTCAAGGAGCCAGGCAACCCCATTCACAGCCCCACAAACGCTGGCGCTCTCTCTTGCGACAGCCTCCCAAAGTCCAAGACTAGCTGCCTGCACCCCTCGGTACAGCCGGAGCCAGGCTCAGCAATTGCGAACGTCCAGGGATTCCTCCCACACCAAAGGTGCCAGGACCAAAAGCTCTTGCTGCTCTTCAAGGAGCCAGGCAACCCCATTCACAGCCCCACAAACGATGGCGCTCTCTCTTGCGACAGCCTCCCAAAGTCCAAGACTAGCTGCCTGCGCGTCCGGTACAGCCGGAGCCCGGCTCAGCAATTGCGAACGTCCAGGGATTCCTCCCACACCAAAGGGGCCAGGACCAAAAGCTCTTGTTGCTCTTCAAGGAGCCAGGCAACCCCATTCACAGCCCCACAAACGATGGCGCTCTCTCTTGCGACAGCCTCCCAAAGTCCAATACTAGCTGCCTGCGCCGCTCGGTACAGCCAGAGCCCGGCTCAGCAATTGTGAACGTCCAGGGATTCCTCCCACACCAAAGGGGCCAGGACCAAAAGCTCTTGCTGCTCTTCAAGGAGCCAGGCAACCCCATTCACAGCCCCACAAACGATGGCGCTCTCTCTTGCGACAGCCTCCCAAAGTCCAAGACTAGCTGCCTGCACCCCTCGGTACAGCCGGAGCCCGGCTCAGCAATTGCGAACGTCCAGGGATTCCTCCCACACCAAAGGGGCCAGGACCAAAAGCTCTTGCTGCTCTTCAAGGAGCCAGGCAACCCCATTCACAGCCCCACAAACGATGGCGCTCTCTCTTCCGACAGCCTCCCAAAGTCCAATACTAGCTGCCTGCACCCCTCAGTACGGCCGGAGCCCGGCTCAGCAATTGCGAACGTCCAGGGATTCCTCCCACACCAAAGGGGCCAGGACCAAAAGCTCTTGCTGCTCTTCAAGGAGCCAGGCAACCCCATTCACAGCCCCACAAACGATGGCGCTCTCTCTTGCGACAGCCTCCCAAAGTCCAAGACTAGCTGCCTGCACCCCTCGGTACAGCCGGACCCAGGCTCACCAATTGCGAACGTCCAGGGATTCCTCCCACACCAAAGGGGCCAGGACCAAAAGCTCTTGCTGCTCTTCAAGGAGCCAGGCAACCCCATTCACAGCCACACAAACGATGGCGCTCTCTCTTGCGACAGCCTCCCAAAGTCCAACACTAGCTGCCTGCACCCCTCGGTACAGCCGGAGCCCGGCTCAGCAATTGCGAACGTCCAGGGATTCCTCCCACACCAAAGGGGCCAGGACCAAAAGCTCTTGCTGCTCTTCAAGGAGCCAGGCAACCCCATTCACAGCCACACAAACGATGGCGCTCTCTCTTGCGACAGCCTCCCAAAGTCCAATACTAGCTGCCTGCGCGTCCGGTACAGCCGGAGCCCGGCTCAGCAATTGCGAACGTCCAGGGATTCCTCCCACACCAAAGGGGCCAGGACCAAAAGCTCTTGTTGCTCTTCAAGGAGCCAGGCAACCCCATTCACAGCCCCACAAACGCTGGCGCTCTCTCTTGCGACAGCCTCCCAAAGTCCAATACTAGCTGCCTGCGCCGCTCGGTACAGCCAGAGCCCTGCTCAGCAATTGCGAACGTCCAGGGATTCCTCCCACACCAAAGGTGACAGGACCAAAAGCTCTTGCTGCTCTTCAAGGAGCCAGGCAACCCCATTCACAGCCCCACAAACGATGGCGCTCTCTCTTGCGACAGCCTCCCAAAGTCCAACACTAGCTGCCTGCACCCCTCGGTACAGCCGGAGCCCGGCTCAGCAATTGCGAACGTCCGGGGATTCCTCCCACACCAAAGGGGCCAGGACCAAAAGCTCTTCCTGCTCTTCAAGGAGCCAGGCAACCCCATTCACAGCCCCACAAACGATGGCGCTCTCTCTTGCGACAGCCTCCCAAAGTCCAATACTAGCTGCCTGCACTCCTCGGTACAGCCGGAGCCCGGCTCAGCAATTGCGAACGTCCAGGGATTCCTCCCACACCAAAGGGGCCAGGACCAAAAGCTCTTGCTGCTCTTCAAGGAGCCAGGCAACCCCATTCACAGCCACACAAACGATGGCGCTCTCTCTTGCGACAGCCTCCCAAAGTCCAAGACTAGCTGCCTGCACCCCTCGGTACAGCCGGAGCCCGGCTCAGCAATTGCAAACATCCAGGGATTCCTCCCACACCAAAGGTGCCAGGACCAAAAGCTCTTGCTGCTCTTCAAGGAGCCAGGCAACCCCATTCACAGCCCCACAAACGATGGCGCTCTCTCTTGCGACAGCCTCCCAAAGTCCAAGACTAGCTGCCTGCACCCCTCGGTACAGCCGGAGCCCGGCTCAGCAATTGCGAACGTCCAGGGATTCCTCCCACACCAAAGGGGCCAGGACCAAAAGCTCTTGCTGCTCTTCAAGGAGCCAGGCAACCCCATTCACAGCCCCACAAACGATGGCGCTCTCTCTTGCGACAGCCTCCCAAAGTCCAATACTAGCTGCCTGCACCACCGAGTACAGCCGGAGCCCGGCTCAGCAATTGCGAACGTCCGGGGATTCCTCCCACACCAAAGGGGCCAGGACCAAAAGCTCTTGCTGCTCTTCAAGGAGCCAGGCAACCCCATTCACAGCCCCACAAACGATGGCGCTCTCTCTTGCGACAGCCTCCCAAAGTCCAATACTAGCTGCCTGCACTCCTCGGTACAGCCAGAGCCCGGCTCAGCAATTGCGAACGTCCAGGGATTCCTCCCACACCAAAGGGGCCAGGACCAAAAGCTCTTGCTGCTCTTCAAGGAGCCAGGCAACCCCATTCACAGCCACACAAACGCTGGCGCTCTCTCTTGCGACAGCCTCCCAAAGTCCAATACTAGCTGCCTGCACCCCTCGGTACAGCCGGAGCCCGGCTCAGCAATTGCGAACGTCCAGGGATTCCTCCCACACCAAAGGGGCCAGGACCAAAAGCTCTTGCTGCTCTTCAAGGAGCCAGGCAACCCCATTCACAGCCCCACAAACGATGGCGCTCTCTCTTGCGACAGCCTCCCAAAGTCCAAGACTAGCTGCCTGCACCCCTCGGTACAGCCGGAGCCCGGCTCAGCAATTGCGAACGTCCAGGGATTCCTCCCACACCAAAGGTGCCAGGACCAAAAGCTCTTGCTGCTCTTCAAGGAGCCAGGCAACCCCATTCACAGCCCCACAAACGATGGCGCTCTCTCTTGCGACAGCCTCCCAAAGTCCAACACTAGCAGCCTCCCAAAGTCCAATACTAGCTGCCTGCACCACCGAGTACAGCCGGAGCCAGGCTCAGCAACTGCGAACGTCCAGGGATTCCTCCCACACCAAAGGGGCCAGGACCAAAAGCTCTTGCTGCTCTTCAAGGAGCCAGGCAACCCCATTCACAGCCCCACAAACGATGGCGCTCTCTCTTGCGACAGCCTCCCAAAGTCCAACACTAGCTGCCTGCACCACCGAGTACAGCCGGAGCCAGGCTCAGCAACTGCGAACGTCCAGGGATTCCTCCCACACCAAAGGGGCCAGGACCAAAAGCTCTTGCTGCTCTTGAAGGAGCCAGGCAACCCCATTCACAGCCCCACAAACGCTGGTGCTCTCTCTTGCGACAGCCTCCCAAAGTCCAATACTAGCTGCCTGTGCCGCTCGGTACAGCCGGAGCCCGGCTCAGCAATTGTGAACGTCCAGGGATTCCTCCCACACCAAAGGGGCCAGGACCAAAAGCTCTTGTTGCTCTTCAAGGAGCCAGGCAACCCCATTCACAGCCCCACAAACGATGGCGCCCTCTCTTGCGACAGCCTCCCAAAGTCCAAGACTAGCTGCCTGTGCCACTCAGTAAAGCCGGAGACCGGCTCAGCAATTGCGAACGTCCAGGGATTCCTCCCACACCAAAGGTGCCAGGACCAAAAGCTCTTGTTGCTCTTCAAGGAGCCAGGCAACCCCATTCACAGCCACACAAACGATGGCGCTCTCTCTTGCGACAGCCTCCCAAAGTCCAATATTAGCTGCCTGCACCCCTCGGTACAGCCGGAGCCAGGCTCACCAATTGCGAACGTCCAGGGATTCCTCCCACACCAAAGGTGCCAGGACCAAAAGCTCTTGCTGCTCTTCAAGGAGCCAGGCAACCCCATTCACAGCCCCACAAACGATGGCGCTCTCTCTTGCGACAGCCTCCCAAAGTCCAATACTAGCTGCCTGCACCCCTCGGTACAGCCGGAGCCCGGCTCAGCAATTGCGAACGTCCAGGGATTCCTCCCACACCAAAGGGGCCAGGACCAAAAGCTCTTGCTGCTCTTCAAGGAGCCAGGCAACCCCATTCACAGCCCCACAAACGATGGCGCTCTCTCTTGCGACAGCCTCCCAAAGTCCAACACTAGCTGCCTGCGCTGCTGAGTACAGCCGGAGCCCGGCTCAGCAATTGCGAACGTCCAGGGATTCCTCCCACACCAAAGGTGCCAGGACCAAAAGCTCTTGCTGCTCTTCAAGGAGCCAGGCAACCCCATTCACAGCCCCACAAACGATGGCGCTCTCTCTTGCGACAGCCTCCCAAAGTCCAATACTAGCTGCCTGCACCCCTCGGTACAGCCGGAGCCCGGCTCAGCAATTGCGAACGTCCAGGGATTCCTCCCACACCAAAGGGGCCAGGACCAAAAGCTCTTGCTGCTCTTCAAGGAGCCAGGCAACCCCATTCACAGCCCCACAAACGATGGCGCTCTCTCTTGCGACAGCCTCCCAAAGTCCAATACTAGCTGCCTGCACCCCTCGGTACAGCCGGAGCCCGGCTCAGCAATTGCGAACGTCCAGGGATTCCTCCCACACCAAAGGGGCCAGGACCAAAAGCTCTTGCTGCTCTTCAAGGAGCCAGGCAACCCCATTCACAGCCCCACAAACGATGGCGCTCTCTCTTGCGACAGCCTCCCAAAGTCCAATACTAGCTGCCTGCACCCCTCGGTACAGCCGGAGCCCGGCTCAGCAATTGCGAACGTCCAGGGATTCCTCCCACACCAAAGGGGCCAGGACCAAAAGCTCTTGCTGCTCTTCAAGGAGCCAGGCAACCCCATTCACAGCCCCACAAACGATGGCACTCTCTCTTGCGACAGCCTCCCAAAGTCCAACACTAGCTGCCTGCGCTGCTGAGTACAGCCGGAGCCCGGCTCAGCAATTGCGAACGTCCAGGGATTCCTCCCACACCAAAGGGGCCAGGACCAAAAGCTCTTGCTGCTCTTCAAGGAGCCAGGCAACCCCATTCACAGCCCCACAAACGATGGCGCTCTCTCTTGCGACAGCCTCCCAAAGTCCAATACTAGCTGCCTGCACCCCTCGGTACAGCCGGAGCCCGGCTCAGCAATTGCGAACGTCCAGGGATTCCTCCCACACCAAAGGGGCCAGGACCAAAAGCTCTTGCTGCTCTTCAAGGAGCCAGGCAACCCCATTCACAGCCCCACAAACGATGGCGCTCTCTCTTGCGACAGCCTCCCAAAGTCCAATACTAGCTGCCTGCACCCCTCGGTACAGCCGGAGCCCGGCTCAGCAATTGCGAACGTCCAGGGATTCCTCCCACACCAAAGGGGCCAGGACCAAAAGCTCTTGCTGCTCTTCAAGGAGCCAGGCAACCCCATTCACAGCCCCACAAACGATGGCGCTCTCTCTTGCGACAGCCTCCCAAAGTCCAATACTAGCTGCCTGCACCCCTCGGTACAGCCGGAGCCCGGCTCAGCAATTGCGAACGTCCAGGGATTCCTCCCACACCAAAGGGGCCAGGACCAAAAGCTCTTGCTGCTCTTCAAGGAGCCAGGCAACCCCATTCACAGCCCCACAAACGCTGGCGCTCTCTCTTGCGACAGCCTCCCAAAGTCCAATACTAGCTGCCTGCACCCCTCGGTACAGCCGGAGCCCGGCTCAGCAATTGCGAACGTCCAGGGATTCCTCCCACACCAAAGGTGCCAGGACCAAAAGCTCTTGCTGCTCTTCAAGGAGCCAGGCAACCCCATTCACAGCCCCACAAACGATGGCGCTCTCTCTTGCGACAGCCTCCCAAAGTCCAAGACTAGCTGCCTGCACCCCTCGGTACAGCCGGAGCCAGGCTCACCAATTGCGAACGTCCAGGGATTCCTCCCACACCAAAGGGGCCAGGACCAAAAGCTCTTGCTGCTCTTCAAGGAGCCAGGCAACCCCATTCACAGCCACACAAACGATGGCGCTCTCTCTTGCGACAGCCTCCCAAAGTCCAAGACTAGCTGCCTGCACCCCTCGGTACAGCCGGAGCCCGGCTCAGCAATTGCGAACGTCCAGGGATTCCTCCCACACCAAAGGGGCCAGGACCAAAAGCTCTTGCTGCTCTTCAAGGAGCCAGGCAACCCCATTCACAGCCCCACAAACGATGGCGCTCTCTCTTGCGACAGCCTCCCAAAGTCCAATACTAGCTGCCTGCACCCCTCGGTACAGCCGGAGCCCGGCTCAGCAATTGCGAACGTCCAGGGATTCCTCCCACACCAAAGGGGCCAGGACCAAAAGCTCTTGCTGCTCTTCAAGGAGCCAGGCAACCCCATTCACAGCCCCACAAACGATGGCGCTCTCTCTTGCGACAGCCTCCCAAAGTCCAATACTAGCTGCCTGCACCCCTCGGTACAGCCGGAGCCCGGCTCAGCAATTGCGAACGTCCAGGGATTCCTCCCACACCAAAGGGGCCAGGACCAAAAGCTCTTGCTGCTCTTCAAGGAGCCAGGCAACCCCATTCACAGCCCCACAAACGATGGCGCTCTCTCTTGCGACAGCCTCCCAAAGTCCAACACTAGCTGCCTGCGCTGCTGAGTACAGCCGGAGCCCGGCTCAGCAATTGCGAACGTCCAGGGATTCCTCCCACACCAAAGGGGCCAGGACCAAAAGCTCTTGCTGCTCTTCAAGGAGCCAGGCAACCCCATTCACAGCCCCACAAACGATGGCGCTCTCTCTTGCGACAGCCTCCCAAAGTCCAATACTAGCTGCCTGCACCCCTCGGTACAGCCGGAGCCCGGCTCAGCAATTGCGAACGTCCAGGGATTCCTCCCACACCAAAGGGGCCAGGACCAAAAGCTCTTGCTGCTCTTCAAGGAGCCAGGCAACCCCATTCACAGCCCCACAAACGATGGCGCTCTCTCTTGCGACAGCCTCCCAAAGTCCAATACTAGCTGCCTGCACCCCTCGGTACAGCCGGAGCCCGGCTCAGCAATTGCGAACGTCCAGGGATTCCTCCCACACCAAAGGGGCCAGGACCAAAAGCTCTTGCTGCTCTTCAAGGAGCCAGGCAACCCCATTCACAGCCCCACAAACGATGGCGCTCTCTCTTGCGACAGCCTCCCAAAGTCCAATACTAGCTGCCTGCACCCCTCGGTACAGCCGGAGCCCGGCTCAGCAATTGCGAACGTCCAGGGATTCCTCCCACACCAAAGGGGCCAGGACCAAAAGCTCTTGCTGCTCTTCAAGGAGCCAGGCAACCCCATTCACAGCCCCACAAACGATGGCGCTCTCTCTTGCGACAGCCTCCCAAAGTCCAATACTAGCTGCCTGCACCCCTCGGTACAGCCGGAGCCCGGCTCAGCAATTGCGAACGTCCAGGGATTCCTCCCACACCAAAGGTGCCAGGACCAAAAGCTCTTGCTGCTCTTCAAGGAGCCAGGCAACCCCATTCACAGCCCCACAAACGCTGGCGCTCTCTCTTGCGACAGCCTCCCAAAGTCCAAGACTAGCTGCCTGCACCCCTCGGTACAGCCGGAGCCAGGCTCACCAATTGCGAACGTCCAGGGATTCCTCCCACACCAAAGGGGCCAGGACCAAAAGCTCTTGCTGCTCTTCAAGGAGCCAGGCAACCCCATTCACAGCCACACAAACGATGGCGCTCTCTCTTGCGACAGCCTCCCAAAGTCCAAGACTAGCTGCCTGCACCCCTCGGTACAGCCGGAGCCCGGCTCAGCAATTGCGAACGTCCAGGGATTCCTCCCACACCAAAGGGGCCAGGACCAAAAGCTCTTGCTGCTCTTCAAGGAGCCAGGCAACCCCATTCACAGCCACACAAACGATGGCGCTCTCTCTTGCGACAGCCTCCCAAAGTCCAATACTAGCTGCCTGCGCGTCCGGTACAGCCGGAGCCCGGCTCAGCAATTGCGAACGTCCAGGGATTCCTCCCACACCAAAGGGGCCAGGACCAAAAGCTCTTGCTGCTCTTCAAGGAGCCAGGCAACCCCATTCACAGCCCCACAAACGATGGCGCTCTCTCTTGCGACAGCCTCCCAAAGTCCAATACTAGCTGCCTGCACTCCTCGGTACAGCCGGAGCCCGGCTCAGCAATTGCGAACGTCCAGGGATTCCTCCCACACCAAAGGGGCCAGGACCAAAAGCTCTTGCTGCTCTTCAAGGAGCCAGGCAACCCCATTCACAGCCACACAAACGATGGCGCTCTCTCTTGCGACAGCCTCCCAAAGTCCAAGACTAGCTGCCTGCACCACCGAGTACAGCCGGAGCCAGGCTCAGCAACTGCGAACGTCCAGGGATTCCTCCCACACCAAAGGGGCCAGGACCAAAAGCTCTTGCTGCTCTTCAAGGAGCCAGGCAACCCCATTCACAGCCCCACAAACGATGGCGCTCTCTCTTGCGACAGCCTCCCAAAATACAATAGTAGCTGCCTCCGCGTCCGGTACAGCCGGAGCCCGGCTCAGCAATTGCGAACGTCCAGGGATTCCTCCCACACCAAAGGGGCCAGGACCAAAAGCTCTTGCTGCTCTTCAAGGAGCCAGGCAACCCCATTCACAGCCCCACAAACGATGGCGCTCTCTCTTGCGACAGCCTCCCAAAGTCCAATACTAGCTGCCTGCACCCCTCGGTACAGCCGGAGCCCGGCTCAGCAATTGCGAACGTCCAGGGATTCCTCCCACACCAAAGGGGCCAGGACCAAAAGCTCTTGCTGCTCTTCAAGGAGCCAGGCAACCCCATTCACAGCCCCACAAACGATGGCGCTCTCTCTTGCGACAGCCTCCCAAAGTCCAATACTAGCTGCCTGCACCCCTCGGTACAGCCGGAGCCCAGCTCAGCAATTGCGAACGTCCGGGGATTCCTCCCACACCAAAGGGGCCAGGACCAAAAGCTCTTGCTGCTCTTCAAGGAGCCAGGCAACCCCATTCACAGCCCCACAAACGATGGCGCTCTCTCTTGCGACAGCCTCCCAAAGTCCAATACTAGCTGCCTGCACCCCTCGGTACAGCCGGAGCCCGGCTCAGCAATTGCGAACGTCCAGGGATTCCTCCCACACCAAAGGGGCCAGGACCAAAAGCTCTTGCTGCTCTTCAAGGAGCCAGGCAACCCCATTCACAGCCCCACAAACGCTCGCGCTCTCTCTTGCGACAGCCTCCCAAAGTCCAAGACTAGCTGCCTGCACCCCTCGGTACAGCCGGAGCCCAGCTCACCAATTGCGAACGTCCAGGGATTCCTCCCACACCAAAGGGGCCAGGACCAAAAGCTCTTGCTGCTCTTCAAGGAGCCAGGCAACCCCATTCACAGCCCCACAAACGATGGCGCTCTCTCTTGCGACAGCCTCCCAAAGTCCAATACTAGCTGCCTGCACCCCTCGGTACAGCCGGAGCCAGGCTCACCAATTGCGAACGTCCAGGGATTCCTCCCACACCAAAGGTGCCAGGACCAAAAGCTCTTGCTACTCTTCAAGGAGCCAGGCAACCCCATTCACAGCCCCACAAACGATGGCGCTCTCTCTTGCGACAGCCTCCCAAAGTCCAATACTAGCTGCCTGCACCACCAAGTACAGCCGGAGCCCGGCTCAGCAATTGTGAACGTCCAGGGATTCCTCCCACACCAAAGGGGCCAGGACCAAAAGCTCTTGCTGCTCTTCAAGGAGCCAGGCAACCCCATTCACAGCCCCACAAACGATGGCGCTCTCTCTTGCGACAGCCTCCCAAAGTCCAATACTAGCTGACTGCACCCCTCGGTACAGCCGGAGCCAGGCTCACCAATTGCGAACGTCCAGGGATTCCTCCCACACCAAAGGGGCCAGGACCAAAAGCTCTTGCTGCTCTTCAAGGAGCCAGGCAACCCCATTCACAGCCATACAAACGATGGCGCTCTCTCTTGCGACAGCCTCCCAAAGTCCAATACTAGCTGCCTGCGCGTCCGGTACAGCCGGAGCCCGGCTCAGCAATTGCGAACGTCCAGGGATTCCTCCCACACCAAAGGGGCCAGGACCAAAAGCTCTTGTTGCTCTTCAAGGAGCCAGGCAACCCCATTCACAGCCCCACAAACGCTGGCGCTCTCTCTTGCGACAGCCTCCCAAAGTCCAATACTAGCTGCCTGCGCCGCTCGGTACAGCCGGAGCCAGGCTCAGCAATTGCGAACGTCCAGGGATTCCTCCCACACCAAAGGGGCCAGGACCAAAAGCTCTTGCTGCTCTTCAAGGAGCCAGGCAACCCCATTCACAGCCCCACAAACGATGGCGCTCTCTCTTGCGACAGCCTCCCAAAGTCCAACACTAGCTGCCTGCACCCCTCGGTACAGCCGGAGCCCGGCTCAGCAATTGCGAACGTCCAGGGATTCCTCCCACACCAAAGGGGCCAGGACCAAAAGCTCTTCCTGCTCTTCAAGGAGCCAGGCAACCCCATTCACAGCCCCACAAACGATGGCGCTCTCTCTTGCGACAGCCTCCCAAAGTCCAATACTAGCTGCCTGCACTCCTCGGTACAGCCGGAGCCCGGCTCAGCAATTGCGAACGTCCAGGGATTCCTCCCACACCAAAGGGGCCAGGACCAAAAGCTCTTGCTGCTCTTCAAGGAGCCAGGCAACCCCATTCACAGCCCCACAAACGATGGCGCTCTCTCTTGCGACAGCCTCCCAAAGTCCAATACTAGCTGCCTGCGCGTCCGGTACAGCCGGAGCCAGGCTCAGCAATTGCGAACGTCCAGGGATTCCTCCCACACCAAAGGGGCCAGGACCAAAAGCTCTTGCTGCTCTTCAAGGAGCCAGGCAACCCCATTCACAGCCCCACAAACGATGGCGCTCTCTCTTGCGACAGCCTCCCAAAGTCCAACACTAGCTGCCTGCACCCCTCGGTACAGCCGGAGCCCGGCTCAGCAATTGCGAACGTCCAGGGATTCCTCCCACACCAAAGGGGCCAGGACCAAAAGCTCTTGCTGCTCTTCAAGGAGCCAGGCAACCCCATTCACAGCCCCACAAACGATGGCGCTCTCTCTTGCGACAGCCTCCCAAAGTCCAATACTAGCTGCCTGCACTCCTCGGTACAGCCGGAGCCCGGCTCAGCAATTGCGAACGTCCAGGGATTCCTCCCACACCAAAGGGGCCAGGACCAAAAGCTCTTGCTGCTCTTCAAGGAGCCAGGCAACCCCATTCACAGCCCCACAAACGCTGGCGCTCTCTCTTGCGACAGCCTCCCAAAGTCCAATACTAGCTGCCTGCGCCGCTCGGTACAGCCGGAGCCCGGCTCAGCAATTGCGAACGTCCAGGGATTCCTCCCACATCAAAGGGGCCAGGACCAAAAGCTCTTGCTGCTCTTCAAGGAGCCAGGCAACCCCATTCACAGCCCCACAAACGCTGGCGCTCTCTCTTGCGACAGCCTCCCAAAGTCCAATACTAGCTGCCTGCACTCCTCGGTACAGCCGGAGCCCGGCTCAGCAATTGCGAACGTCCAGGGATTCCTCCCACACCAAAGGGGCCAGGACCAAAAGCTCTTGCTGCTCTTCAAGGAGCCAGGCAACCCCATTCACAGCCACACAAACGATGGCGCTCTCTCTTGCGACAGCCTCCCAAAGTCCAATACTAGCTGCCTGCGCGTCCGGTACAGCCGGAGCCCGGCTCAGCAATTGCGAACGTCCAGGGATTCCTCCCACACCAAAGGGGCCAGGACCAAAAGCTCTTGCTGCTCTTCAAGGAGCCAGGCAACCCCATTCACAGCCACACAAACGATGGCGCTCTCTCTTGCGACAGCCTCCCAAAGTCCAATACTAGCTGCCTGCGCCGCTCGGTACAGCCGGAGCCCGGCTCAGCAATTGCGAACGTCCAGGGATTCCTCCCACACCAAAGGGGCCAGGACCAAAAGCTCTTGTTGCTCTTCAAGGAGCCAGGCAACCCCATTCACAGCCCCACAAACGCTGGCGCTCTCTCTTGCGACAGCCTCCCAAAGTCCAATACTAGCTGCCTGCACCCCTCGGTACAGCCAGAGCCCTGCTCAGCAATTGCGAACGTCCAGGGATTCCTCCCACACCAAAGGGGCCAGGACCAAAAGCTCTTGCTGCTCTTCAAGGAGCCAGGCAACCCCATTCACAGCCCCACAAACGATGGCGCTCTCTCTTGCGACAGCCTCCCAAAGTCCAACACTAGCTGCCTGCACCCCTCGGTACAGCCGGAGCCCGGCTCAGCAATTGCGAACGTCCGGGGATTCCTCCCACACCAAAGGGGCCAGGACCAAAAGCTCTTCCTGCTCTTCAAGGAGCCAGGCAACCCCATTCACAGCCCCACAAACGATGGCGCTCTCTCTTGCGACAGCCTCCCAAAGTCCAATACTAGCTGCCTGCACCCCTCGGTACAGCCGGAGCCCGGCTCAGCAATTGCGAACGTCCAGGGATTCCTCCCACACCAAAGGGGCCAGGACCAAAAGCTCTTGCTGCTCTTCAAGGAGCCAGGCAACCCCATTCACAGCCACACAAACGCTGGCGCTCTCTCTTGCGACAGCCTCCCAAAGTCCAACACTAGCTGCCTGCACCCCTCGGTACAGCCGGAGCCCGGCTCAGCAATTGCGAACGTCCAGTGATTCCTCCCACACCAAAGGGGCCAGGACCAAAAGCTCTTGCTGCTCTTCAAGGAGCCAGGCAACCCCATTCACAGCCCCACAAACGATGGCGCTCTCTCTTGCGACAGCCTCCCAAAGTCCAAGACTAGCTGCCTGCACCCCTCGGTACAGCCAGAGCCAGGCTCACCAATTGCGAACGTCCAGGGATTCCTCCCACACCAAAGGGGCCAGGACCAAAAGCTCTTTCTGCTCTTCAAGGAGCCAGGCAACCCCATTCACAGCCCCACAAACGATGGCGCTCTCTCTTGCGACAGCCTCCCAAAGTCCAACACTAGCTGCCTGCACCCCTCGGTACAGCCGGAGCCCGGCTCAGCAATTGCGAACGTCCAGGGATTCCTCCCACACCAAAGGGGCCAGGACCAAAAGCTCTTGCTGCTCTTCAAGGAGCCAGGCAACCCCATTCACAGCCCCACAAACGCTGGCGCTCTCTCTTGCGACAGCCTCCCAAAGTCCAATACTAGCTGCCTGCACTCCTCGGTACAGCCGGAGCCCGGCTCAGCAATTGCGAACGTCCAGGGATTCCTCCCACACCAAAGGGGCCAGGACCAAAAGCTCTTGCTGCTCTTCAAGGAGCCAGGCAACCCCATTCACAGCCCCACAAACGCTGGCGCTCTCTCTTGCGACAGCCTCCCAAAGTCCAATACTAGCTGCCTGCGCCGCTCGGTACAGCCAGAGCCCTGCTCAGCAATTGCGAACGTCCAGGGATTCCTCCCACACCAAAGGGGCCAGGACCAAAAGCTCTTGCTGCTCTTCAAGGAGCCAGGCAACCCCATTCACAGCCCCACAAACGATGGCGCTCTCTCTTGCGACAGCCTCCCAAAGTCCAATACTAGCTGCCTGCACCCCTCGGTACAGCCGGAGCCAGGCTCACCAATTGCGAACGTCCAGGGATTCCTCCCACACCAAAGGGGCCAGGACCAAAAGCTCTTGCTGCTCTTCAAGGAGCCAGGCAACCCCATTCACAGCCCCACAAACGATGGCGCTCTCTCTTGCGACAGCCTCCCAAAGTCCAAGACTAGCTGCCTGCACCCCTCGGTACAGCCGGAGCCCGGCTCAGCAATTGCGAACGTCCAGGGATTCCTCCCACACCAAAGGGGCCAGGACCAAAAGCTCTTGCTGCTCTTCAAGGAGCCAGGCAACCCCATTCACAGCCCCACAAACGCTGGCGCTCTCTCTTGCGACAGCCTCCCAAAGTCCAATACTAGCTGCCTGCACTCCTCGGTACAGCCGGAGCCCGGCTCAGCAATTGCGAACGTCCAGGGATTCCTCCCACACCAAAGGGGCCAGGACCAAAAGCTCTTGCTGCTCTTCAAGGAGCCAGGCAACCCCATTCACAGCCACACAAACGATGGCGCTCTCTCTTGCGACAGCCTCCCAAAGTCCAATACTAGCTGCCTGCACCCCTCGGTACAGCCGGAGCCAGGCTCACCAATTGCGAACGTCCAGGGATTCCTCCCACACCAAAGGGGCCAGGACCAAAAGCTCTTGCTGCTCTTCAAGGAGCCAGGCAACCCCATTCACAGCCCCACAAACGATGGCGCTCTCTCTTGCGACAGCCTCCCAAAGTCCAAGACTAGCTGCCTGCACCCCTCGGTACAGCCGGAGCCCGGCTCAGCAATTGCGAACGTCCAGGGATTCCTCCCACACCAAAGGGGCCAGGACCAAAAGCTCTTGCTGCTCTTCAAGGAGCCAGGCAACCCCATTCACAGCCCCACAAACGATGGCGCTCTCTCTTGCGACAGCCTCCCAAAGTCCAATACTAGCTGCCTGCACTCCTCGGTACAGCCGGAGCCCGGCTCAGCAATTGCGAACGTCCAGGGATTCCTCCCACACCAAAGGGGCCAGGACCAAAAGCTCTTGCTGCTCTTCAAGGAGCCAGGCAACCCCATTCACAGCCCCACAAACGATGGCGCTCTCTCTTGCGACAGCCTCCCAAAGTCCAATACTAGCTGCCTGCGCCGCTCGGTACAGCCAGAGCCCGGCTCAGCAATTGCGAACGTCCAGGGATTCCTCCCACACCAAAGGGGCCAGGACCAAAAGCTCTTTCTGCTCTTCAAGGAGCCAGGCAACCCCATTCACAGCCCCACAAACGCTGGCGCTCTCTCTTGCGACAGCCTCCCAAAGTCCAAGACTAGCTGCCTGCACCCCTCGGTACAGCCAGAGCCCTGCTAAGCAATTGCGAACGTCCAGGGATTCCTCCCACACCAAAGGGGCCAGGACCAAAAGCTCTTGCTGCTCTTCAAGGAGCCAGGCAACCCCATTCACAGCCCCACAAACGATGGCGCTCTCTCTTGCGACAGCCTCCCAAAGTCCAAGACTAGCTGCCTGCACCCCTCGGTACAGCCGGAGCCCGGCTCAGCAATTGCGAACGTCCGGGGATTCCTCCCACACCAAAGGGGCCAGGACCAAAAGCTCTTCCTGCTCTTCAAGGAGCCAGGCAACCCCATTCACAGCCCCACAAACGATGGCGCTCTCTCTTGCGACAGCCTCCCAAAGTCCAATACTAGCTGCCTGCACCCCTCGGTACAGCCGGAGCCCGGCTCAGCAATTGCGAACGTCCAGGGATTCCTCCCACACCAAAGGGGCCAGGACCAAAAGCTCTTGCTGCTCTTCAAGGAGCCAGGCAACCCCATTCACAGCCCCACAAACGCTGGCGCTCTCTCTTGCGACAGCCTCCCAAAGTCCAACACTAGCTGCCTGCACCCCTCGGTACAGCCGGAGCCCGGCTCAGCAATTGCGAACGTCCAGTGATTCCTCCCACACCAAAGGGGCCAGGACCAAAAGCTCTTGCTGCTCTTCAAGGAGCCAGGCAACCCCATTCACAGCCCCACAAACGATGGCGCTCTCTCTTGCGACAGCCTCCCAAAGTCCAATACTAGCTGCCTGCACCCCTCGGTACAGCCAGAGCCAGGCTCACCAATTGCGAACGTCCAGGGATTCCTCCCACACCAAAGGGGCCAGGACCAAAAGCTCTTGCTGCTCTTCAAGGAGCCAGGCAACCCCATTCACAGCCCCACAAACGATGGCGCTCTCTCTTGCGACAGCCTCCCAAAGTCCAACACTAGCTGCCTGCACCCCTCGGTACAGCCGGAGCCCGGCTCAGCAATTGCGAACGTCCAGGGATTCCTCCCACACCAAAGGGGCCAGGACCAAAAGCTCTTGCTGCTCTTCAAGGAGCCAGGCAACCCCATTCACAGCCCCACAAACGATGGCGCTCTCTCTTGCGACAGCCTCCCAAAGTCCAGTACTAGCTGCCTGCACTCCTCGGTACAGCCGGAGCCCGGCTCAGCAATTGCGAACGTCCAGGGATTCCTCCCACACCAAAGGGGCCAGGACCAAAAGCTCTTGCTGCTCTTCAAGGAGCCAGGCAACCCCATTCACAGCCCCACAAACGCTGGCGCTCTCTCTTGCGACAGCCTCCCAAAGTCCAATACTAGCTGCCTGCGCCGCTCGGTACAGCCAGAGCCCTGCTCAGCAATTGCGAACGTCCAGGGATTCCTCCCACACCAAAGGGGCCAGGACCAAAAGCTCTTGCTGCTCTTCAAGGAGCCAGGCAACCCCATTCACAGCCCCACAAACGATGGCGCTCTCTCTTGCGACAGCCTCCCAAAGTCCAATACTAGCTGCCTGCACCCCTCGGTACAGCCGGAGCCAGGCTCACCAATTGCGAACGTCCAGGGATTCCTCCCACACCAAAGGGGCCAGGACCAAAAGCTCTTGCTGCTCTTCAAGGAGCCAGGCAACCCCATTCACAGCCCCACAAACGATGGCGCTCTCTCTTGCGACAGCCTCCCAAAGTCCAAGACTAGCTGCCTGCACCCCTCGGTACAGCCGGAGCCCGGCTCAGCAATTGCGAACGTCCAGGGATTCCTCCCACACCAAAGGGGCCAGGACCAAAAGCTCTTGCTGCTCTTCAAGGAGCCAGGCAACCCCATTCACAGCCCCACAAACGCTGGCGCTCTCTCTTGCGACAGCCTCCCAAAGTCCAATACTAGCTGCCTGCACTCCTCGGTACAGCCGGAGCCCGGCTCAGCAATTGCGAACGTCCAGGGATTCCTCCCACACCAAAGGGGCCAGGACCAAAAGCTCTTGCTGCTCTTCAAGGAGCCAGGCAACCCCATTCACAGCCACACAAACGATGGCGCTCTCTCTTGCGACAGCCTCCCAAAGTCCAATACTAGCTGCCTGCGCGTCCGGTACAGCCGGAGCCCGGCTCAGCAATTGCGAACGTCCAGGGATTCCTCCCACACCAAAGGGGCCAGGACCAAAAGCTCTTGCTGCTCTTCAAGGAGCCAGGCAACCCCATTCACAGCCCCACAAACGATGGCGCTCTCTCTTGCGACAGCCTCCCAAAGTCCAATACTAGCTGCCTGCGCCGCTCGGTACAGCCAGAGCCCGGCTCAGCAATTGCGAACGTCCAGGGATTCCTCCCACACCAAAGGGGCCAGGACCAAAAGCTCTTGCTGCTCTTCAAGGAGCCAGGCAACCCCATTCACAGCCCCACAAACGCTGGCGCTCTCTCTTGCGACAGCCTCCCAAAGTCCAACACTAGCTGCCTGCACCCCTCGGTACAGCCGGAGCCCGGCTCAGCAATTGCGAACGTCCGGGGATTCCTCCCACACCAAAGGGGCCAGGACCAAAAGCTCTTGCTGCTCTTCAAGGAGCCAGGCAACCCCATTCACAGCCCCACAAACGCTGGCGCTCTCTCTTGCGACAGCCTCCCAAAGTCCAATACTAGCTGCCTGCACCCCTCGGTACAGCCGGAGCCAGGCTCAGCAATTGCGAACGTCCAGGGATTCCTCCCGCACCAAAGGTGCCAGGACCAAAAGCTCTTGCTGCTCTTCAAGGAGCCAGGCAACCCCATTCACAGCCACACAAACGATGGCGCTCTCTCTTGCGACAGCCTCCCAAAGTCCAATACTAGCTGCCTGCGCGTCCGGTAGAGCCGGAGCCCGGCTCAGCAATTGCGAACGTCCAGGGATTCCTCCCACACCAAAGGGGCCAGGACCAAAAGCTCTTGTTGCTCTTCAAGGAGCCAGGCAACCCCATTCACAGCCCCACAAACGCTGGCGCTCTCTCTTGCGACAGCCTCCCAAAGTCCAATACTAGCTGCCTGTGCCACTCAGTACAGCCGGAGCCCGGCTCAGCAATTGCGAACGTCCAGGGATTCCTCCCACACCAAAGGGGCCAGGACCAAAAGCTCTTGCTGCTCTTCAAGGAGCCAGGCAACCCCATTCACAGCCCCACAAACGATGGCGCTCTCTCTTGCGACAGCCTCCCAAAGTCCAAGACTAGCTGCCTGCACCCCTCGGTACAGCCGGAGCCCGGCTCAGCAATTGCGAACGTCCGGGGATTCCTCCCACACCAAAGGGGCCAGGACCAAAAGCTCTTGCTGCTCTTCAAGGAGCCAGGCAACCCCATTCACAGCCCCACAAACGATGGCGCTCTCTCTTGCGACAGCCTCCCAAAGTCCAATACTAGCTGCCTGCACCCCTCGGTACAGCCGGAGCCCGGCTCAGCAATTGCGAACGTCCAGGGATTCCTCCCACACCAAAGGGGCCAGGACCAAAAGCTCTTGCTGCTCTTCAAGGAGCCAGGCAACCCCATTCACAGCCACACAAACGCTGGCGCTCTCTCTTGCGACAGCCTCCCAAAGTCCAAGACTAGCTGCCTGCACCCCTCGGTACAGCCGGAGCCCGGCTCAGCAATTGCGAACGTCCAGTGATTCCTCCCACACCAAAGGGGCCAGGACCAAAAGCTCTTGCTGCTCTTCAAGGAGCCAGGCAACCCCATTCACAGCCCCACAAACGATGGCGCTCTCTCTTGCGACAGCCTCCCAAAGTCCAATACTAGCTGCCTGCACCCCTCGGTACAGCCAGAGCCAGGCTCACCAATTGCGAACGTCCAGGGATTCCTCCCACACCAAAGGGGCCAGGACCAAAAGCTCTTGCTGCTCTTCAAGGAGCCAGGCAACCCCATTCACAGCCCCACAAACGATGGCGCTCTCTCTTGCGACAGCCTCCCAAAGTCCAACACTAGCTGCCTGCACCCCTCGGTACAGCCGGAGCCCGGCTCAGCAATTGCGAACGTCCAGGGATTCCTCCCACACCAAAGGGGCCAGGACCAAAAGCTCTTGCTGCTCTTCAAGGAGCCAGGCAACCCCATTCACAGCCCCACAAACGCTGGCGCTCTCTCTTGCGACAGCCTCCCAAAGTCCAATACTAGCTGCCTGCACTCCTCGGTACAGCCGGAGCCCGGCTCAGCAATTGCGAACGTCCAGGGATTCCTCCCACACCAAAGGGGCCAGGACCAAAAGCTCTTGCTGCTCTTCAAGGAGCCAGGCAACCCCATTCACAGCCCCACAAACGCTGGCGCTCTCTCTTGCGACAGCCTCCCAAAGTCCAATACTAGCTGCCTGCGCCGCTCGGTACAGCCAGAGCCCTGCTCAGCAATTGCGAACGTCCAGGGATTCCTCCCACACCAAAGGGGCCAGGACCAAAAGCTCTTGCTGCTCTTCAAGGAGCCAGGCAACCCCATTCACAGCCCCACAAACGATGGCGCTCTCTCTTGCGACAGCCTCCCAAAGTCCAATACTAGCTGCCTGCACCCCTCGGTACAGCCGGAGCCAGGCTCACCAATTGCGAACGTCCAGGGATTCCTCCCACACCAAAGGGGCCAGGACCAAAAGCTCTTGCTGCTCTTCAAGGAGCCAGGCAACCCCATTCACAGCCCCACAAACGATGGCGCTCTCTCTTGCGACAGCCTCCCAAAGTCCAAGACTAGCTGCCTGCACCCCTTGGTACAGCCGGAGCCCGGCTCAGCAATTGCGAACGTCCAGGGATTCCTCCCACACCAAAGGGGCCAGGACCAAAAGCTCTTGCTGCTCTTCAAGGAGCCAGGCAACCCCATTCACAGCCCCACAAACGCTGGCGCTCTCTCTTGCGACAGCCTCCCAAAGTCCAATACTAGCTGCCTGCACTCCTCGGTACAGCCGGAGCCCGGCTCAGCAATTGCGAACGTCCAGGGATTCCTCCCACACCAAAGGGGCCAGGACCAAAAGCTCTTGCTGCTCTTCAAGGAGCCAGGCAACCCCATTCACAGCCACACAAACGATGGCGCTCTCTCTTGCGACAGCCTCCCAAAGTCCAATACTAGCTGCCTGCGCGTCCGGTACAGCCGGAGCCCGGCTCAGCAATTGCGAACGTCCAGGGATTCCTCCCACACCAAAGGGGCCAGGACCAAAAGCTCTTGCTGCTCTTCAAGGAGCCAGGCAACCCCATTCACAGCCCCACAAACGATGGCGCTCTCTCTTGCGACAGCCTCCCAAAGTCCAATACTAGCTGCCTGCGCCGCTCGGTACAGCCAGAGCCCGGCTCAGCAATTGCGAACGTCCAGGGATTCCTCCCACACCAAAGGGGCCAGGACCAAAAGCTCTTGCTGCTCTTCAAGGAGCCAGGCAACCCCATTCACAGCCCCACAAACGATGGCGCTCTCTCTTGCGACAGCCTCCCAAAGTCCAACACTAGCTGCCTGCACCCCTCGGTACAGCCGGAGCCCGGCTCAGCAATTGCGAACGTCCGGGGATTCCTCCCACACCAAAGGGGCCAGGACCAAAAGCTCTTGCTGCTCTTCAAGGAGCCAGGCAACCCCATTCACAGCCCCACAAACGCTGGCGCTCTCTCTTGCGACAGCCTCCCAAAGTCCAATACTAGCTGCCTGCACCCCTCGGTACAGCCGGAGCCAGGCTCAGCAATTGCGAACGTCCAGGGATTCCTCCCGCACCAAAGGTGCCAGGACCAAAAGCTCTTGCTGCTCTTCAAGGAGCCAGGCAACCCCATTCACAGCCACACAAACGATGGCGCTCTCTCTTGCGACAGCCTCCCAAAGTCCAATACTAGCTGCCTGCGCGTCCGGTAGAGCCGGAGCCCGGCTCAGCAATTGCGAACGTCCAGGGATTCCTCCCACACCAAAGGGGCCAGGACCAAAAGCTCTTGCTGCTCTTCAAGGAGCCAGGCAACCCCATTCACAGCCCCACAAACGCTGGCGCTCTCTCTTGCGACAGCCTCCCAAAGTCCAACACTAGCTGCCTGCACCCCTCAGTACGGCCGGAGCCCGGCTCACCAATTGCGAACGTCCAGGGATTCCTCCCACACCAAAGGGGCCAGGACCAAAAGCTCTTGCTGCTCTTCAAGGAGCCAGGCAACCCCATTCACAGCCCCACAAACGATGGCGCTCTCTCTTGCGACAGCCTCCCAAAGTCCAATACTAGCTGCCTGCGCGTCCGGTACAGCCGGAGCCCGGCTCAGCAATTGCGAACGTCCAGGGATTCCTCCCACACCAAAGGGGCCAGGACCAAAAGCTCTTGCTGCTCTTCAAGGAGCCAGGCAACCCCATTCACAGCCCCACAAACGATGGCGCTCTCTCTTGCGACAGCCTCCCAAAGTCCAATACTAGCTGCCTGCGCCGCTCGGTACAGCCAGAGCCCGGCTCAGCAATTGCGAACGTCCAGGGATTCCTCCCACACCAAAGGGGCCAGGACCAAAAGCTCTTGCTGCTCTTCAAGGAGCCAGGCAACCCCATTCACAGCCCCACAAACGATGGCGCTCTCTCTTGCGACAGCCTCCCAAAGTCCAACACTAGCTGCCTGCACCCCTCGGTACAGCCGGAGCCCGGCTCAGCAATTGCGAACGTCCGGGGATTCCTCCCACACCAAAGGGGCCAGGACCAAAAGCTCTTGCTGCTCTTCAAGGAGCCAGGCAACCCCATTCACAGCCCCACAAACGATGGCGCTCTCTCTTGCGACAGCCTCCCAAAGTCCAATACTAGCTGCCTGCACCCCTCGGTACAGCCGGAGCCCGGCTCAGCAATTGCGAACGTCCAGGGATTCCTCCCACACCAAAGGGGCCAGGACCAAAAGCTCTTGCTGCTCTTCAAGGAGCCAGGCAACCCCATTCACAGCCCCACAAACGATGGCGCTCTCTCTTGCGACAGCCTCCCAAAGTCCAATACTAGCTGCCTGCGCGTCCGGTACAGCCGGAGCCCGGCTCAGCAATTGCGAACGTCCAGGGATTCCTCCCACACCAAAGGGGCCAGGACCAAAAGCTCTTGCTGCTCTT
The DNA here is from genome assembly GCF_965183815.1 of Platalea leucorodia. Lineage (NCBI taxonomy): Eukaryota > Metazoa > Chordata > Aves > Pelecaniformes > Threskiornithidae > Platalea > Platalea leucorodia. The sequence goes on from NC_138857.1 coordinate 147,033, forward strand.
CAAGGAGCCAGGCAACCCCATTCACAGCCCCACAAACGCTGGCGCTCTCTCTTGCGACAGCCTCCCAAAGTCCAATACTAGCTGCCTGCGCCGCTCGGTACAGCCAGAGCCCTGCTCAGCAATTGCGAACGTCCAGGGATTCCTCCCACACCAAAGGGGCCAGGACCAAAAGCTCTTGCTGCTCTTCAAGGAGCCAGGCAACCCCATTCACAGCCCCACAAACGCTGGCGCTCTCTCTTGCGACAGCCTCCCAAAGTCCAATACTAGCTGCCTGCACCCCTCGGTACAGCCGGAGCCAGGCTCACCAATTGCGAACGTCCAGGGATTCCTCCCACACCAAAGGGGCCAGGACCAAAAGCTCTTGCTGCTCTTCAAGGAGCCAGGCAACCCCATTCACAGCCCCACAAACGATGGCGCTCTCTCTTGCGACAGCCTCCCAAAGTCCAATACTAGCTGCCTGCACCCCTCGGTACAGCCGGAGCCCGGCTCAGCAATTGCGAACGTCCAGGGATTCCTCCCACACCAAAGGGGCCAGGACCAAAAGCTCTTGCTGCTCTTCAAGGAGCCAGGCAACCCCATTCACAGCCCCACAAACGCTGGCGCTCTCTCTTGCGACAGCCTCCCAAAGTCCAATACTAGCTGCCTGCACTCCTCGGTACAGCCGGAGCCCGGCTCAGCAATTGCGAACGTCCAGGGATTCCTCCCACACCAAAGGGGCCAGGACCAAAAGCTCTTGCTGCTCTTCAAGGAGCCAGGCAACCCCATTCACAGCCCCACAAACGATGGCGCTCTCTCTTGCGAGAGCCTCCCAAAGTCCAATACTAGCTGCCTGCGCGTCCGGTACAGCCGGAGCCCGGCTCAGCAATTGCGAACGTCCAGGGATTCCTCCCACACCAAAGGGGCCAGGACCAAAAGCTCTTGCTGCTCTTCAAGGAGCCAGGCAACCCCATTCACAGCCCCACAAACGATGGCGCTCTCTCTTGCGACAGCCTCCCAAAGTCCAATACTAGCTGCCTGCGCCGCTCGGTACAGCCAGAGCCCGGCTCAGCAATTGCGAACGTCCAGGGATTCCTCCCACACCAAAGGGGCCAGGACCAAAAGCTCTTGCTGCTCTTCAAGGAGCCAGGCAACCCCATTCACAGCCCCACAAACGCTGGCGCTCTCTCTTGCGACAGCCTCCCAAAGTCCAACACTAGCTGCCTGCACCCCTCGGTACAGCCGGAGCCCGGCTCAGCAATTGCGAACGTCCGGGGATTCCTCCCACACCAAAGGGGCCAGGACCAAAAGCTCTTGCTGCTCTTCAAGGAGCCAGGCAACCCCATTCACAGCCCCACAAACGATGGCGCTCTCTCTTGCGACAGCCTCCCAAAGTCCAATACTAGCTGCCTGCACCCCTCGGTACAGCCGGAGCCAGGCTCAGCAATTGCGAACGTCCAGGGATTCCTCCCGCACCAAAGGTGCCAGGACCAAAAGCTCTTGCTGCTCTTCAAGGAGCCAGGCAACCCCATTCACAGCCACACAAACGATGGCGCTCTCTCTTGCGACAGCCTCCCAAAGTCCAATACTAGCTGCCTGCGCGTCCGGTAGAGCCGGAGCCCGGCTCAGCAATTGCGAACGTCCAGGGATTCCTCCCACACCAAAGGGGCCAGGACCAAAAGCTCTTGTTGCTCTTCAAGGAGCCAGGCAACCCCATTCACAGCCCCACAAACGCTGGCGCTCTCTCTTGCGACAGCCTCCCAAAGTCCAATACTAGCTGCCTGTGCCACTCAGTACAGCCGGAGCCCGGCTCAGCAATTGCGAACGTCCAGGGATTCCTCCCACACCAAAGGGGCCAGGACCAAAAGCTCTTGCTGCTCTTCAAGGAGCCAGGCAACCCCATTCACAGCCACACAAACGATGGCGCTCTCTCTTGCGACAGCCTCCCAAAGTCCAATACTAGCTGCCTGCGCGTCCGGTACAGCCGGAGCCCGGCTCAGCAATTGCGAACGTCCAGGGATTCCTCCCACACCAAAGGGGCCAGGACCAAAAGCTCTTGCTGCTCTTCAAGGAGCCAGGCAACCCCATTCACAGCCCCACAAACGCTGGCGCTCTCTCTTGCGACAGCCTCCCAAAGTCCAATACTAGCTGCCTGCGCCGCTCGGTACAGCCAGAGCCCGGCTCAGCAATTGCGAACGTCCAGGGATTCCTCCCACACCAAAGGGGCCAGGACCAAAAGCTCTTGCTGCTCTTCAAGGAGCCAGGCAACCCCATTCACAGCCCCACAAACGATGGCGCTCTCTCTTGCGACAGCCTCCCAAAGTCCAACACTAGCTGCCTGCACCCCTCGGTACAGCCGGAGCCCGGCTCAGCAATTGCGAACGTCCAGGGATTCCTCCCACACCAAAGGGGCCAGGACCAAAAGCTCTTGCTGCTCTTCAAGGAGCCAGGCAACCCCATTCACAGCCCCACAAACGATGGCGCTCTCTCTTGCGAGAGCCTCCCAAAGTCCAATACTAGCTGCCTGCACCCCTCGGTACAGCCGGAGCCCGGCTCAGCAATTGCGAACGTCCAGGGATTCCTCCCACACCAAAGGGGCCAGGACCAAAAGCTCTTGCTGCTCTTCAAGGAGCCAGGCAACCCCATTCACAGCCCCACAAACGATGGCGCTCTCTCTTGCGACAGCCTCCCAAAGTCCAATACTAGCTGCCTGCGCGTCCGGTACAGCCGGAGCCCGGCTCAGCAATTGCGAACGTCCAGGGATTCCTCCCACACCAAAGGGGCCAGGACCAAAAGCTCTTGCTGCTCTTCAAGGAGCCAGGCAACCCCATTCACAGCCCCACAAACGCTGGCGCTCTCTCTTGCGACAGCCTCCCAAAGTCCAATACTAGCTGCCTGCGCCGCTCGGTACAGCCAGAGCCCTGCTCAGCAATTGCGAACGTCCAGGGATTCCTCCCACACCAAAGGGGCCAGGACCAAAAGCTCTTGCTGCTCTTCAAGGAGCCAGGCAACCCCATTCACAGCCCCACAAACGATGGCGCTCTCTCTTGCGACAGCCTCCCAAAGTCCAACACTAGCTGCCTGCACCCCTCGGTACAGCCGGAGCCCGGCTCAGCAATTGCGAACGTCCAGGGATTCCTCCCACACCAAAGGGGCCAGGACCAAAAGCTCTTGCTGCTCTTCAAGGAGCCAGGCAACCCCATTCACAGCCCCACAAACGATGGCGCTCTCTCTTGCGACAGCCTCCCAAAGTCCAATACTAGCTGCCTGCGCGTCCGGTACAGCCGGAGCCCGGCTCAGCAATTGCGAACGTCCGGGGATTCCTCCCACACCAAAGGGGCCAGGACCAAAAGCTCTTGCTGCTCTTCAAGGAGCCAGGCAACCCCATTCACAGCCCCACAAACGATGGCGCTCTCTCTTGCGACAGCCTCCCAAAGTCCAATACTAGCTGCCTGCACCCCTCGGTACAGCCGGAGCCCGGCTCAGCAATTGCGAACGTCCAGGGATTCCTCCCACACCAAAGGGGCCAGGACCAAAAGCTCTTGCTGCTCTTCAAGGAGCCAGGCAACCCCATTCACAGCCCCACAAACGATGGCGCTCTCTCTTGCGACAGCCTCCCAAAGTCCAATACTAGCTGCCTGCACCCCTCGGTACAGCCGGAGCCAGGCTCAGCAATTGCGAACGTCCAGGGATTCCTCCCACACCAAAGGGGCCAGGACCAAAAGCTCTTGCTGCTCTTCAAGGAGCCAGGCAACCCCATTCACAGCCCCACAAACGATGGCGCTCTCTCTTGCAACAGCCTCCCAAAGTCCAACACTAGAAGCCTGTGCCACTCAGTACGGCCGGAGCCCGGCTCAGCAATTGCGAATGTCCAGGGATTCCTCCCACACCAAAGGGGCCAGGACCAAAAGCTCTTCCTGCTCTTCAAGGAGCCAGGCAACCCCATTCACAGCCACACAAACGATGGCGCTCTCTCTTGCGACAGCCTCCCAAAGTCCAATACTAGCTGCCTGCACCACCGAGTACAGCCGGAGCCCGGCTCAGCAATTGCGAACGTCCAGGGATTCCTCCCACACCAAAGGGGCCAGGACCAAAAGCTCTTGCTGCTCTTCAAGGAGCCAGGCAACCCCATTCACAGCCACACAAACGATGGCGCTCTCTCTTGCGACAGCCTCCCAAACTCCAATACTAGCTGCCTGTGCCACTTAGTACAGCCGGAGCCCGGCTCAGCAATTGCGAACGTCCAGGGATTCCTCCCACACCAAAGGGGCCAGGACCAAAAGCTCTTGCTGCTCTTCAAGGAGCCAGGCAACCCCATTCACAGCCCCACAAACGATGGCGCTCTCTCTTGCGACAGCCTCCCAAAGTCCAAGACTAGCTGCCTGCACCCCTCGGTACAGCCGGAGCCCGGCTCAGCAATTGCGAACGTCCAGGGATTCCTCCCACACCAAAGGGGCCAGGACCAAAAGCTCTTGCTGCTCTTCAAGGAGCCAGGCAACCCCATTCACAGCCCCACAAACGATGGCGCTCTCTCTTGCGACAGCCTCCCAAAGTCCAATACTAGCTGCCTGCGCGTCCGGTACAGCCGGAGCCCGGCTCAGCAATTGCGAACGTCCAGGGATTCCTCCCACACCAAAGGGGCCAGGACCAAAAGCTCTTGCTGCTCTTCAAGGAGCCAGGCAACCCCATTCACAGCCCCACAAACGATGGCGCTCTCTCTTGCGACAGCCTCCCAAAGTCCAACACTAGCTGCCTGCACCCCTCGGTACAGCCGGAGCCCGGCTCAGCAATTGCGAACGTCCGGGGATTCCTCCCACACCAAAGGGGCCAGGACCAAAAGCTCTTGCTGCTCTTCAAGGAGCCAGGCAACCCCATTCACAGCCCCACAAACGCTGGCGCTCTCTCTTGCGACAGCCTCCCAAAGTCCAATACTAGCTGCCTGCACTCCTCGGTACAGCCGGAGCCCGGCTCAGCAATTGCGAACGTCCAGGGATTCCTCCCACACCAAAGGGGCCAGGACCAAAAGCTCTTGCTGCTCTTCAAGGAGCCAGGCAACCCCATTCACAGCCCCACAAACGATGGCGCTCTCTCTTGCGACAGCCTCCCAAAGTCCAAGACTAGCTGCCTGCACCACCGAGTACAGCCGGAGCCAGGCTCAGCAACTGCGAACGTCCAGGGATTCCTCCCACACCAAAGGGGCCAGGACCAAAAGCTCTTGCTGCTCTTCAAGGAGCCAGGCAACCCCATTCACAGCCCCACAAACGATGGCGCTCTCTCTTGCGACAGCCTCCCAAAGTCCAACACTAGCTGCCTGCACCACCGAGTACAGCCGGAGCCAGGCTCAGCAACTGCGAACGTCCAGGGATTCCTCCCACACCAAAGGTGACAGGACCAAAAGCTCTTGCTGCTCTTCAAGGAGCCAGGCAACCCCATTCACAGCCCCACAAACGCTGGTGCTCTCTCTTGCGACAGCCTCCCAAAGTCCAATACTAGCTGCCTGCGCCGCTCGGTACAGCCGGAGCCCGGCTCAGCAATTGTGAACGTCCAGGGATTCCTCCCACACCAAAGGTGCCAGGACCAAAAGCTCTTGTTGCTCTTCAAGGAGCCAGGCAACCCCATTCACAGCCCCACAAACGCTGGCGCCCTCTCTTGCGACAGCCTCCCAAAGTCCAAGACTAGCTGCCTGTGCCACTCAGTAAAGCCGGAGCCCGGCTCAGCAATTGCGAACGTCCAGGGATTCCTCCCACACCAAAGGTGCCAGGACCAAAAGCTCTTGCTGCTCTTCAAGGAGCCAGGCAACCCCATTCACAGCCACACAAACGATGGCGCTCTCTCTTGCGACAGCCTCCCAAAGTCCAAGACTAGCTGCCTGCACCCCTCGGTACAGCCGGAGCCAGGCTCACCAATTGCGAACGTCCAGGGATTCCTCCCACACCAAAGGGGCCAGGACCAAAAGCTCTTCCTGCTCTTCAAGGAGCCAGGCAACCCCATTCACAGCCCCACAAACGATGGCGCTCTCTCTTGCGACAGCCTCCCAAAGTCCAACACTAGCTGCCTGCGCTGCTGAGTACAGCCGGAGCCCGGCTCAGCAATTGCGAACGTCCAGGGATTCCTCCCACACCAAAGGTGCCAGGACCAAAAGCTCTTGCTGCTCTTCAAGGAGCCAGGCAACCCCATTCACAGCCCCACAAACGCTGGCGCTCTCTCTTGCGACAGCCTCCCAAAGTCCAATACTAGCTGCCTGCACCCCTCGGTACAGCCGGAGCCCGGCTCAGCAATTGCGAACGTCCAGGGATTCCTCCCACACCAAAGGGGCCAGGACCAAAAGCTCTTGCTGCTCTTCAAGGAGCCAGGCAACCCCATTCACAGCCCCACAAACGATGGCGCTCTCTCTTGCGACAGCCTCCCAAAGTCCAATACTAGCTGCCTGCACTCCTCGGTACAGCCGGAGCCCGGCTCAGCAATTGCGAACGTCCAGGGATTCCTCCCACACCAAAGGGGCCAGGACCAAAAGCTCTTGCTGCTCTTCAAGGAGCCAGGCAACCCCATTCACAGCCCCACAAACGATGGCGCTCTCTCTTGCGACAGCCTCCCAAAGTCCAAGACTAGCTGCCTGCACCACCGAGTACAGCCGGAGCCAGGCTCAGCAACTGCGAACGTCCAGGGATTCCTCCCACACCAAAGGGGCCAGGACCAAAAGCTCTTGCTGCTCTTCAAGGAGCCAGGCAACCCCATTCACAGCCCCACAAACGATGGCGCTCTCTCTTGCGACAGCCTCCCAAAGTCCAACACTAGCTGCCTGCACCACCGAGTACAGCCGGAGCCAGGCTCAGCAACTGCGAACGTCCAGGGATTCCTCCCACACCAAAGGTGACAGGACCAAAAGCTCTTGCTGCTCTTCAAGGAGCCAGGCAACCCCATTCACAGCCCCACAAACGCTGGTGCTCTCTCTTGCGACAGCCTCCCAAAGTCCAATACTAGCTGCCTGCGCCGCTCGGTACAGCCGGAGCCCGGCTCAGCAATTGTGAACGTCCAGGGATTCCTCCCACACCAAAGGTGCCAGGACCAAAAGCTCTTGTTGCTCTTCAAGGAGCCAGGCAACCCCATTCACAGCCCCACAAACGCTGGCGCCCTCTCTTGCGACAGCCTCCCAAAGTCCAAGACTAGCTGCCTGTGCCACTCAGTAAAGCCGGAGCCCGGCTCAGCAATTGCGAACGTCCAGGGATTCCTCCCACACCAAAGGTGCCAGGACCAAAAGCTCTTGCTGCTCTTCAAGGAGCCAGGCAACCCCATTCACAGCCACACAAACGATGGCGCTCTCTCTTGCGACAGCCTCCCAAAGTCCAAGACTAGCTGCCTGCACCCCTCGGTACAGCCGGAGCCAGGCTCACCAATTGCGAACGTCCAGGGATTCCTCCCACACCAAAGGGGCCAGGACCAAAAGCTCTTCCTGCTCTTCAAGGAGCCAGGCAACCCCATTCACAGCCCCACAAACGATGGCGCTCTCTCTTGCGACAGCCTCCCAAAGTCCAACACTAGCTGCCTGCGCTGCTGAGTACAGCCGGAGCCCGGCTCAGCAATTGCGAACGTCCAGGGATTCCTCCCACACCAAAGGTGCCAGGACCAAAAGCTCTTGCTGCTCTTCAAGGAGCCAGGCAACCCCATTCACAGCCCCACAAACGCTGGCGCTCTCTCTTGCGACAGCCTCCCAAAGTCCAATACTAGCTGCCTGCACCCCTCGGTACAGCCGGAGCCCGGCTCAGCAATTGCGAACGTCCAGGGATTCCTCCCACACCAAAGGGGCCAGGACCAAAAGCTCTTGCTGCTCTTCAAGGAGCCAGGCAACCCCATTCACAGCCCCACAAACGATGGCGCTCTCTCTTGCGACAGCCTCCCAAAGTCCAATACTAGCTGCCTGTGCCACTCAGTACAGCCGGAGCCCGGCTCAGCAATTGCGAACGTCCAGGGATTCCTCCCACACCAAAGGGGCCAGGACCAAAAGCTCTTGCTGCTCTTCAAGGAGCCAGGCAACCCCATTCACAGCCCCACAAACGATGGCGCTCTCTCTTGCGACAGCCTCCCAAAGTCCAATACTAGCTGCCTGCACCCCTCGGTACAGCCGGAGCCCGGCTCAGCAATTGCGAACGTCCAGGGATTCCTCCCACACCAAAGGTGCCAGGACCAAAAGCTCTTGCTGCTCTTCAAGGAGCCAGGCAACCCCATTCACAGCCCCACAAACGATGGCGCTCTCTCTTGCGACAGCCTCCCAAAGTCCAACACTAGCTGCCTGCACCCCTCGGTACAGCCGGAGCCCGGCTCAGCAATTGCGAATGTCCAGTGATTCCTCCCACACCAAAGGGGCCAGGACCAAAAGCTCTTGCTGCTCTTCAAGGAGCCAGGCAACCCCATTCACAGCCCCACAAACGATGGCGCTCTCTCTTGCGACAGCCTCCCAAAGTCCAATACTATCTGCCTGCACCCCTCGGTACAGCCGGAGCCCGGCTCAGCAATTGCGAACGTCCAGGGATTCCTCCCACACCAAAGGGGCCAGGACCAAAAGCTCTTGCTGCTCTTCAAGGAGCCAGGCAACCCCATTCACAGCCCCACAAACGATGGCGCTCTCTCTTGCGACAGCCTCCCAAAGTCCAATACTAGCTGCCTGCACCCCTCGGTACAGCCGGAGCCAGGCTCAGCAATTGCGAACGTCCAGGGATTCCTCCCACACCAAAGGGGCCAGGACCAAAAGCTCTTGCTGCTCTTCAAGGAGCCAGGCAACCCCATTCACAGCCCCACAAACGATGGCGCTCTCTCTTGCGACAGCCTCCCAAAGTCCAACACTAGAAGCCTGTGCCACTCAGTACGGCCGGAGCCCGGCTCAGCAATTGCGAATGTCCAGTGATTCCTCCCACACCAAAGGGGCCAGGACCAAAAGCTCTTGCTGCTCTTCAAGGAGCCAGGCAACCCCATTCACAGCCACACAAACGATGGCGCTCTCTCTTGCGACAGCCTCCCAAAGTCCAATACTAGCTGCCTGCACCACCGAGTACAGCCGGAGCCCGGCTCAGCAATTGCGAACGTCCAGGGATTCCTCCCACACCAAAGGGGCCAGGACCAAAAGCTCTTGCTGCTCTTCAAGGAGCCAGGCAACCCCATTCACAGCCACACAAACGATGGCGCTCTCTCTTGCGACAGCCTCCCAAACTCCAATACTAGCTGCCTGTGCCACTTAGTACAGCCGGAGCCCGGCTCAGCAATTGCGAACGTCCAGGGATTCCTCCCACACCAAAGGGGCCAGGACCAAAAGCTCTTGCTGCTCTTCAAGGAGCCAGGCAACCCCATTCACAGCCCCACAAACGATGGCGCTCTCTCTTGCGACAGCCTCCCAAAGTCCAAGACTAGCTGCCTGCACCCCTCGGTACAGCCGGAGCCCGGCTCAGCAATTGCGAACGTCCAGGGATTCCTCCCACACCAAAGGGGCCAGGACCAAAAGCTCTTGCTGCTCTTCAAGGAGCCAGGCAACCCCATTCACAGCCCCACAAACGATGGCGCTCTCTCTTGCGACAGCCTCCCAAAGTCCAATACTAGCTGCCTGCGCGTCCGGTACAGCCGGAGCCCGGCTCAGCAATTGCGAACGTCCAGGGATTCCTCCCACACCAAAGGGGCCAGGACCAAAAGCTCTTGCTGCTCTTCAAGGAGCCAGGCAACCCCATTCACAGCCCCACAAACGATGGCGCTCTCTCTTGCGACAGCCTCCCAAAGTCCAACACTAGCTGCCTGCACCCCTCGGTACAGCCGGAGCCCGGCTCAGCAATTGCGAACGTCCGGGGATTCCTCCCACACCAAAGGGGCCAGGACCAAAAGCTCTTGCTGCTCTTCAAGGAGCCAGGCAACCCCATTCACAGCCCCACAAACGCTGGCGCTCTCTCTTGCGACAGCCTCCCAAAGTCCAATACTAGCTGCCTGCACTCCTCGGTACAGCCGGAGCCCGGCTCAGCAATTGCGAACGTCCAGGGATTCCTCCCACACCAAAGGGGCCAGGACCAAAAGCTCTTGCTGCTCTTCAAGGAGCCAGGCAACCCCATTCACAGCCCCACAAACGATGGCGCTCTCTCTTGCGACAGCCTCCCAAAGTCCAAGACTAGCTGCCTGCACCACCGAGTACAGCCGGAGCCAGGCTCAGCAACTGCGAACGTCCAGGGATTCCTCCCACACCAAAGGGGCCAGGACCAAAAGCTCTTGCTGCTCTTCAAGGAGCCAGGCAACCCCATTCACAGCCCCACAAACGATGGCGCTCTCTCTTGCGACAGCCTCCCAAAGTCCAACACTAGCTGCCTGCACCACCGAGTACAGCCGGAGCCAGGCTCAGCAACTGCGAACGTCCAGGGATTCCTCCCACACCAAAGGTGACAGGACCAAAAGCTCTTGCTGCTCTTCAAGGAGCCAGGCAACCCCATTCACAGCCCCACAAACGCTGGTGCTCTCTCTTGCGACAGCCTCCCAAAGTCCAATACTACCTGCCTGAACCCCTCGGTACAGCCGGAGCCCGGCTCAGCAATTGCGAACGTCCAGGGATTCCTCCCACACCAAAGGGGCCAGGACCAAAAGCTCTTGTTGCTCTTCAAGGAGCCAGGCAACCCCATTCACAGCCCCACAAACGCTGGCGCCCTCTCTTGCGACAGCCTCCCAAAGTCCAAGACTAGCTGCCTGTGCCACTCAGTAAAGCCGGAGCCCGGCTCAGCAATTGCGAACGTCCAGGGATTCCTCCCACACCAAAGGTGCCAGGACCAAAAGCTCTTGCTGCTCTTCAAGGAGCCAGGCAACCCCATTCACAGCCACACAAACGATGGCGCTCTCTCTTGCGACAGCCTCCCAAAGTCCAATATTAGCTGCCTGCACCCCTCGGTACAGCCGGAGCCAGGCTCACCAATTGCGAACGTCCAGGGATTCCTCCCACACCAAAGGGGCCAGGACCAAAAGCTCTTCCTGCTCTTCAAGGAGCCAGGCAACCCCATTCACAGCCCCACAAACGATGGCGCTCTCTCTTGCGACAGCCTCCCAAAGTCCAACACTAGCTGCCTGCGCTGCTGAGTACAGCCGGAGCCCGGCTCAGCAATTGCGAACGTCCAGGGATTCCTCCCACACCAAAGGTGCCAGGACCAAAAGCTCTTGCTGCTCTTCAAGGAGCCAGGCAACCCCATTCACAGCCCCACAAACGATGGCGCTCTCTCTTGCGACAGCCTCCCAAAGTCCAATACTAGCTGCCTGCACCCCTCGGTACAGCCGGAGCCCGGCTCAGCAATTGCGAACGTCCAGGGATTCCTCCCACACCAAAGGGGCCAGGACCAAAAGCTCTTGCTGCTCTTCAAGGAGCCAGGCAACCCCATTCACAGCCCCACAAACGATGGCGCTCTCTCTTGCGACAGCCTCCCAAAGTCCAATACTAGCTGCCTGTGCCACTCAGTACAGCCGGAGCCCGGCTCAGCAATTGCGAACGTCCAGGGATTCCTCCCACACCAAAGGGGCCAGGACCAAAAGCTCTTGCTGCTCTTCAAGGAGCCAGGCAACCCCATTCACAGCCCCACAAACGATGGCGCTCTCTCTTGCGACAGCCTCCCAAAGTCCAATACTAGCTGCCTGCACCCCTCGGTACAGCCGGAGCCCGGCTCAGCAATTGCGAACGTCCAGGGATTCCTCCCACACCAAAGGTGCCAGGACCAAAAGCTCTTGCTGCTCTTCAAGGAGCCAGGCAACCCCATTCACAGCCCCACAAACGATGGCGCTCTCTCTTGCGACAGCCTCCCAAAGTCCAACACTAGCTGCCTGCACCCCTCGGTACAGCCGGAGCCCGGCTCAGCAATTGCGAATGTCCAGTGATTCCTCCCACACCAAAGGGGCCAGGACCAAAAGCTCTTGCTGCTCTTCAAGGAGCCAGGCAACCCCATTCACAGCCCCACAAACGATGGCGCTCTCTCTTGCGACAGCCTCCCAAAGTCCAATACTATCTGCCTGCACCCCTCGGTAGAGCCGGAGCCCGGCTCAGCAATTGCGAACGTCCAGGGATTCCTCCCACACCAAAGGGGCCAGGACCAAAAGCTCTTGCTGCTCTTCAAGGAGCCAGGCAACCCCATTCACAGCCCCACAAACGATGGCGCTCTCTCTTGCGACAGCCTCCCAAAGTCCAATACTAGCTGCCTGCACCCCTCGGTACAGCCGGAGCCAGGCTCAGCAATTGCGAACGTCCAGGGATTCCTCCCACACCAAAGGGGCCAGGACCAAAAGCTCTTGCTGCTCTTCAAGGAGCCAGGCAACCCCATTCACAGCCCCACAAACGATGGCGCTCTCTCTTGCGACAGCCTCCCAAAGTCCAACACTAGAAGCCTGTGCCACTCAGTACGGCCGGAGCCCGGCTCAGCAATTGCGAATGTCCAGTGATTCCTCCCACACCAAAGGGGCCAGGACCAAAAGCTCTTGCTGCTCTTCAAGGAGCCAGGCAACCCCATTCACAGCCACACAAACGATGGCGCTCTCTCTTGCGACAGCCTCCCAAAGTCCAATACTAGCTGCCTGCACCACCGAGTACAGCCGGAGCCCGGCTCAGCAATTGCGAACGTCCAGGGATTCCTCCCACACCAAAGGGGCCAGGACCAAAAGCTCTTGCTGCTCTTCAAGGAGCCAGGCAACCCCATTCACAGCCACACAAACGATGGCGCTCTCTCTTGCGACAGCCTCCCAAACTCCAATACTAGCTGCCTGTGCCACTTAGTACAGCCGGAGCCCGGCTCAGCAATTGCGAACGTCCAGGGATTCCTCCCACACCAAAGGGGCCAGGACCAAAAGCTCTTGCTGCTCTTCAAGGAGCCAGGCAACCCCATTCACAGCCCCACAAACGATGGCGCTCTCTCTTGCGACAGCCTCCCAAAGTCCAAGACTAGCTGCCTGCACCCCTCGGTACAGCCGGAGCCCGGCTCAGCAATTGCGAACGTCCAGGGATTCCTCCCACACCAAAGGGGCCAGGACCAAAAGCTCTTGCTGCTCTTCAAGGAGCCAGGCAACCCCATTCACAGCCCCACAAACGATGGCGCTCTCTCTTGCGACAGCCTCCCAAAGTCCAATACTAGCTGCCTGCGCGTCCGGTACAGCCGGAGCCCGGCTCAGCAATTGCGAACGTCCAGGGATTCCTCCCACACCAAAGGGGCCAGGACCAAAAGCTCTTGCTGCTCTTCAAGGAGCCAGGCAACCCCATTCACAGCCACACAAACGATGGCGCTCTCTCTTGCGACAGCCTCCCAAAGTCCAACACTAGCTGCCTGCACCCCTCGGTACAGCCGGAGCCCGGCTCAGCAATTGCGAACGTCCGGGGATTCCTCCCACACCAAAGGGGCCAGGACCAAAAGCTCTTGCTGCTCTTCAAGGAGCCAGGCAACCCCATTCACAGCCCCACAAACGATGGCGCTCTCTCTTGCGACAGCCTCCCAAAGTCCAATACTAGCTGCCTGCACCCCTCGGTACAGCCGGAGCCCGGCTCAGCAATTGCGAACGTCCAGGGATTCCTCCCACACCAAAGGGGCCAGGACCAAAAGCTCTTGCTGCTCTTCAAGGAGCCAGGCAACCCCATTCACAGCCCCACAAACGATGGCGCTCTCTCTTGCGACAGCCTCCCAAAGTCCAATACTAGCTGCCTGTGCCACTCAGTACAGCCGGAGCCCGGCTCAGCAATTGCGAACGTCCAGGGATTCCTCCCACACCAAAGGGGCCAGGACCAAAAGCTCTTGCTGCTCTTCAAGGAGCCAGGCAACCCCATTCACAGCCCCACAAACGATGGCGCTCTCTCTTGCGACAGCCTCCCAAAGTCCAATACTAGCTGCCTGCACCCCTCGGTACAGCCGGAGCCCGGCTCAGCAATTGCGAACGTCCAGGGATTCCTCCCACACCAAAGGTGCCAGGACCAAAAGCTCTTGCTGCTCTTCAAGGAGCCAGGCAACCCCATTCACAGCCCCACAAACGATGGCGCTCTCTCTTGCGACAGCCTCCCAAAGTCCAACACTAGCTGCCTGCACCCCTCGGTAGAGCCGGAGCCCGGCTCAGCAATTGCGAATGTCCAGTGATTCCTCCCACACCAAAGGGGCCAGGACCAAAAGCTCTTGCTGCTCTTCAAGGAGCCAGGCAACCCCATTCACAGCCCCACAAACGATGGCGCTCTCTCTTGCGACAGCCTCCCAAAGTCCAATACTATCTGCCTGCACCCCTCGGTAGAGCCGGAGCCCGGCTCAGCAATTGCGAACGTCCAGGGATTCCTCCCACACCAAAGGGGCCAGGACCAAAAGCTCTTGCTGCTCTTCAAGGAGCCAGGCAACCCCATTCACAGCCCCACAAACGATGGCGCTCTCTCTTGCGACAGCCTCCCAAAGTCCAAGACTAGCTGCCTGCACCCCTCGGTACAGCCGGAGCCAGGCTCAGCAATTGCGAACGTCCAGGGATTCCTCCCACACCAAAGGGGCCAGGACCAAAAGCTCTTGCTGCTCTTCAAGGAGCCAGGCAACCCCATTCACAGCCCCACAAACGATGGCGCTCTCTCTTGCGACAGCCTCCCAAAGTCCAACACTAGAAGCCTGTGCCACTCAGTACGGCCGGAGCCCGGCTCAGCAATTGCGAATGTCCAGTGATTCCTCCCACACCAAAGGGGCCAGGACCAAAAGCTCTTGCTGCTCTTCAAGGAGCCAGGCAACCCCATTCACAGCCACACAAACGATGGCGCTCTCTCTTGCGACAGCCTCCCAAAGTCCAAGACTAGCTGCCTGCACCCCTCGGTACAGCCGGAGCCCGGCTCAGCAATTGCGAACGTCCAGGGATTCCTCCCACACCAAAGGGGACAGGACCAAAAGCTCTTGCTGCTCTTCAAGGAGCCAGGCAACCCCATTCACAGCCCCACAAACGATGGCGCTCTCTCTTGCGACAGCCTCCCAAAGTCCAATACTAGCTGCCTGTGCCACTCAGTACAGCCGGAGCCCGGCTCAGCAATTGCGAACGTCCAGGGATTCCTCCCACACCAAAGGGGCCAGGACCAAAAGCTCTTGCTGCTCTTCAAGGAGCCAGGCAACCCCATTCACAGCCCCACAAACGATGGCGCTCTCTCTTGCGACAGCCTCCCAAAGTCCAATACTAGCTGCCTGCACCCCTCGGTACAGCCGGAGCCCGGCTCAGCAATTGCGAACGTCCAGGGATTCCTCCCACACCAAAGGGGCCAGGACCAAAAGCTCTTGCTGCTCTTCAAGGAGCCAGGCAACCCCATTCACAGCCCCACAAACGATGGCGCTCTCTCTTGCGACAGCCTCCCAAAGTCCAACACTAGCTGCCTGCACCCCTCGGTACAGCCGGAGCCCGGCTCAGCAATTGCGAACGTCCAGGGATTCCTCCCACACCAAAGGGGCTAGGACCAAAAGCTCTTGCTGCTCTTCAAGGAGCCAGGCAACCCCATTCACAGCCCCACAAACGCTGGCACTCTCTCTTGCGACAGCCTCCCAAAGTCCAATACTAGCTGCCTGTGCCACTCAGTACAGCTGGAGCCCGGCTCAGCAATTGCGAACGTCCAGGGATTCCTCCCACACCAAAGGGGCCAGGACCAAAAGCTCTTGTTGCTCTTCAACGAGCCAGGCAACCCCATTCACAGCCCCACAAACGATGGCGCTCTCTCTTGTGACAGCCTCCCAAAGTCCAATACTAGCTGCCTGCACCCCTCGGTACAGCCGGAGCCAGGCTCAGCAATTGCGAACGTCCAGGGATTCCTCCCACACCAAAGGGGCCAGGACCAAAAGCTCTTGCTGCTCTTCAAGGAGCCAGGCAACCCCATTCACAGCCCCACAAACGATGGCGCTCTCTCTTGCGACAGCCTCCCAAAGTCCAACACTAGCTGCCTGCACCCCTCGGTACAGCCGGAGCCCGGCTCAGCAATTGCGAATGTCCAGGGATTCCTCCCACACCAAAGGGGCCAGGACCAAAAGCTCTTGCTGCTCTTCAAGGAGCCAGGCAACCCCATTCACAGCCCCACAAACGATGGCGCTCTCTCTTGCGACAGCCTCCCAAAGTCCAATACTAGCTGCCTGCGCGTCCGGTACAGCCGGAGCCCGGCTCAGCAATTGCGAACGTCCAGGGATTCCTCCCACACCAAAGGGGCCAGGACCAAAAGCTCTTGCTGCTCCTCAAGGAGCCAGGCAACCCCATTCACAGCCCCACAAACGATGGCGCTCTCTCTTGCGACAGCCTCCCAAAGTCCAATACTAGCTGCCTGCGCCGCTCGGTACAGCCGGAGCCCGGCTCAGCAATTGCGAACGTCCAGGGATTCCTCCCACACCAAAGGGGCCAGGACCAAAAGCTCTTGCTGCTCTTCAAGGAGCCAGGCAACCCCATTCACAGCCCCACAAACGATGGCACTCTCTCTTGCGACAGCCTCCCAAAGTCCAATACTAGCTGCCTGTGCCACTCAGTAAAGCCAGAGCCCGGCTCAGCAATTGCGAACGTCCAGGGATTCCTCCCACACCAAAGGGGCCAGGACCAAAAGCTCTTGTTGCTCTTCAAGGAGCCAGGCAACCCCATTCACAGCCCCACAAACGATGGCGCTCTCTCTTGCGACAGCCTCCCAAAGTCCAATACTAGCTGCCTGCGCCGCTCGGTACAGCCGGAGCCCGGCTCAGCAATTGCGAACGTCCAGGGATTCCTCCCACACCAAAGGGGCCAGGACCAAAAGCTCTTGCTGCTCTTCAAGGAGCCAGGCAACCCCATTCACAGCCCCACAAACGCTGGCGCTCTCTCTTGCGACAGCCTCCCAAAGTCCAACACTAGCTGCCTGCACCCCTCAGTACAGCCGGAGCCCGGCTCAGCAATTGCGAATGTCCAGGGATTCCTCCCACACCAAAGGGGCCAGGACCAAAAGCTCTTGCTGCTCTTCAAGGAGCCAGGCAACCCCATTCACAGCCCCACAAACGATGGCGCTCTCTCTTGCGACAGCCTCCCAAAGTCCAATACTATCTGCCTGCGCGTCCGGTACAGCCGGAGCCAGGCTCAGCAATTGCGAACGTCCAGGGATTCCTCCCACACCAAAGGGGCCAGGACCAAAAGCTCTTGCTGCTCTTCAAGGAGCCAGGCAACCCCATTCACAGCCCCACAAACGATGGCGCCCTCTCTTGCGACAGCCTCCCAAAGTCCAAGACTAGCTGCCTGTGCCACTCAGTAAAGCCGGAGCCTGGCTCAGCAATTGCGAACGTCCAGGGATTCCTCCCACACCAAAGGGGCCAGGACCAAAAGCTCTTGTTGCTCTTCAAGGAGCCAGGCAACCCCATTCACAGCCCCACAAACGATGGCGCTCTCTCTTGCGACAGCCTCCCAAAGTCCAATACTAGCTGCCTGCGCCGCTCGGTACAGCCGGAGCCAGGCTCAGCAATTGCGAACGTCCAGGGATTCCTCCCACACCAAAGGGGCCAGGACCAAAAGCTCTTGCTGCTCTTCAAGGAGCCAGGCAACCCCATTCACAGCCCCACAAACGATGGCACTCTCTCTTGCGACAGCCTCCCAAAGTCCAATACTAGCTGCCTGCACCCCTCCGTACAGCCGGAGCCCGGCTCAGCAATTGCGAACGTCCAGGGATTCCTCCCACACCAAAGGGGCCAGGACCAAAAGCTCTTGCTGCTCTTCAAGGAGCCAGGCAACCCCATTCACAGCCCCACAAACGATGGCACTCTCTCTTGCGACAGCCTCCCAAAGTCCAATACTAGCTGCCTGTGCCACTCAGTAAAGCCGGAGCCCGGCTCAGCAATTGCGAACGTCCAGGGATTCCTCCCACACCAAAGGGGCCAGGACCAAAAGTTCTTGTTGCTCTTCAAGGAGCCAGGCAACCCCATTCACAGCCCCACAAACGATGGCGCTCTCTCTTGCGACAGCCTCCCAAAGTCCAATACTAGCTGCCTGCGCCGCTCGGTACAGCCGGAGCCCGGCTCAGCAATTGCGAACGTCCAGGGATTCCTCCCACACCAAAGGGGCCAGGACCAAAAGCTCTTGCTGCTCTTCAAGGAGCCAGGCAACCCCATTCACAGCCCCACAAACGCTGGCGCTCTCTCTTGCGACAGCCTCCCAAAGTCCAAGACTAGCTGCCTGCACCCCTCGGTACAGCCGGAGCCCGGCTCAGCAATTGCGAATGTCCAGGGATTCCTCCCACACCAAAGGGGCCAGGACCAAAAGCTCTTGCTGCTCTTCAAGGAGCCAGGCAACCCCATTCACAGCCCCACAAACGATGGCGCTCTCTCTTGCGACAGCCTCCCAAAGTCCAATACTAGCTGCCTGCGCGTCCGGTACAGCCGGAGCCAGGCTCAGCAATTGCGAACGTCCAGGGATTCCTCCCACACCAAAGGGGCCAGGACCAAAAGCTCTTGCTGCTCTTCAAGGAGCCAGGCAACCCCATTCACAGCCCCACAAACGATGGCGCCCTCTCTTGCGACAGCCTCCCAAAGTCCAAGACTAGCTGCCTGTGCCACTCAGTAAAGCCGGAGCCCGGCTCAGCAATTGCGAACGTCCAGGGATTCCTCCCACACCAAAGGGGCCAGGACCAAAAGCTCCTGTTGTTCTTCAAGGAGCCAGGCAACCCCATTCACAGCCACACAAACGATGGCGCCCTCTCTTGCGACAGCCTCCCAAAGTCCAAGACTAGCTGCCTGTGCCACTCAGTAAAGCCGGAGCCCGGCTCAGCAATTGCGAACGTCCAGGGATTCCTCCCACACCAAAGGGGCCAGGACCAAAAGCTCTTGTTGCTCTTCAAGGAGCCAGGCAACCCCATTCACAGCCCCACAAACGATGGCGCTCTCTCTTGCGACAGCCTCCCAAAGTCCAATACTAGCTGCCTGCGCCGCTCGGTACAGCCGGAGCCCGGCTCAGCAATTGCGAACGTCCAGGGATTCCTCCCACACCAAAGGGGCCAGGACCAAAAGCTCTTGCTGCTCTTCAAGGAGCCAGGCAACCCCATTCACAGCCCCACAAACGATGGCACTCTCTCTTGCGACAGCCTCCCAAAGTCCAATACTAGCTGCCTGTGCCACTCAGTAAAGCCGGAGCCCGGCTCAGCAATTGCGAACGTCCAGGGATTCCTCCCACACCAAAGGGGCCAGGACCAAAAGCTCTTGTTGCTCTTCAAGGAGCCAGGCAACCCCATTCACAGCCCCACAAACGATGGCGCTCTCTCTTGCGACAGCCTCCCAAAGTCCAATACTAGCTGCCTGCGCCGCTCGGTACAGCCGGAGCCCGGCTCAGCAATTGCGAACGTCCAGGGATTCCTCCCACACCAAAGGGGCCAGGACCAAAAGCTCTTGCTGCTCTTCAAGGAGCCACGCAACCCCATTCACAGCCCCACAAACGATGGCGCTCTCTCTTGCGACAGCCTCCCAAAGTCCAACACTAGCTGCCTGCACCCCTCGGTACAGCCGGAGCCCGGCTCAGCAATTGCGAATGTCCAGGGATTCCTCCCACACCAAAGGGGCCAGGACCAAAAGCTCTTGCTGCTCTTCAAGGAGCCAGGCAACCCCATTCACAGCCCCACAAACGATGGCGCTCTCTCTTGCGACAGCCTCCCAAAGTCCAATACTAGCTGCCTGCGCGTCCGGTACAGCCGGAGCCAGGCTCAGCAATTGCGAACGTCCAGGGATTCCTCCCACACCAAAGGGGCCAGGACCAAAAGCTCTTGCTGCTCTTCAAGGAGCCAGGCAACCCCATTCACAGCCCCACAAACGATGGCGCCCTCTCTTGCGACAGCCTCCCAAAGTCCAAGACTAGCTGCCTGTGCCACTCAGTAAAGCCGGAGCCCGGCTCAGCAATTGCGAACGTCCAGGGATTCCTCCCACACCAAAGGGGCCAGGACCAAAAGCTCTTGTTGTTCTTCAAGGAGCCAGGCAACCCCATTCACAGCCACACAAACGATGGCGCTCTCTCTTGCGACAGCCTCCCAAAGTCCAATACTAGCTGCCTGCGCCGCTCGGTACAGCCGGAGCCCGGCTCAGCAATTGCGAACGTCCAGGGATTCCTCCCACACCAAAGGGGCCAGGACCAAAAGCTCTTGCTGCTCTTCAAGGAGCCAGGCAACCCCATTCACAGCCCCACAAACGATGGCGCTCTCTCTTGCGACAGCCTCCCAAAGTCCAATACTAGCTGCCTGCACCACCGAGTACAGCCGGAGCCCGGCTCAGCAATTGCGAACGTCCAGGGATTCCTCCCACACCAAAGGGGCCAGGACCAAAAGCTCTTGTTGCTCTTCAAGGAGCCAGGCAACCCCATTCACAGCCCCACAAACGATGGCGCTCTCTCTTGCGACAGCCTCCCAAAGTCCAATACTAGCTGCCTGCGCCGCTCGGTACAGCCGGAGCCCGGCTCAGCAATTGCGAACGTCCAGGGATTCCTCCCACACCAAAGGGGCCAGGACCAAAAGCTCTTGCTGCTCTTCAAGGAGCCAGGCAACCCCATTCACAGCCCCACAAACGATGGCGCTCTCTCTTGCTACAGCCTCCCAAAGTCCAATACTAGCTGCCTGCACCCCTCGGTACAGCCGGAGCCAGGCTCACCAATTGCGAACGTCCAGGGATTCCTCCCACACCAAAGGGGCCAGGACCAAAAGCTCTTGTTGCTCTTCAAGGAGCCAGGCAACCCCATTCACAGCCCCACAAACGATGGCGCTCTCTCTTGCGAGACCCTACAAAAGTCCAATACTAGCTGCCTGCGCCGCTCGGTACAGCCGGAGCCCGGCTCAGCAATTGCGAACGTCCAGGGATTCCTCCCACACCAAAGGGGCCAGGACCAAAAGCTCTTGCTGCTCTTCAAGGAGCCAGGCAACCCCATTCACAGCCCCACAAACGCTGGCGCTCTCTCTTGCGACAGCCTCCCAAAGTCCAAGACTAGCTGCCTGCGCGTCCGGTACAGCCGGAGCCCAGCTCACCAATTGCGAACGTCCAGGGATTCCTCCCACACCAAAGGTGCCAGGACCAAAAGCTCTTGCTGCTCTTCAAGGAGCCAGGCAACCCCATTCACAGCCCCACAAACGCTGGCGCTCTCTCTTGCGACAGGCTCCCAAAGTCCAATACTAGCTGCCTGCACCCCTCGGTACAGCCGGAGCCCGGCTCAGCAATTGCGAACGTCCAGGGATTCCTCCCACACCAAAGGGGCCAGGACCAAAAGCTCTTGCTGCTCTTCAAGGAGCCAGGCAACCCCATTCACAGCCCCACAAACGATGGCGCTCTCTCTTGCGACAGCCTCCCAAAGTCCAAGACTAGCTGCCTGCACCCCTCGGTACAGCCGGAGCCCGGCTCAGCAATTGCGAACGTCCAGGGATTCCTCCCACACCAAAGGGGCCAGGACCAAAAGCTCTTGCTGCTCTTCAAGGAGCCAGGCAACCCCATTCACAGCCCCACAAACGATGGCGCTCTCTCTTGCGACAGCCTCCCAAAGTCCAAGACTAGCTGCCTGCGCCACTCGGTACAGCCGGAGCCCAGCTCACCAATTGCGAACGTCCAGGGATTCCTCCCACACCAAAGGGGCCAGGACCAAAAGCTCTTGCTGCTCTTCAAGGAGCCAGGCAACCCCATTCACAGCCCCACAAACGCTGGCGCTCTCTCTTGCGACAGCCTCCCAAAGTCCAAGACTACCTGCCTGCACCCCTCGGTACAGCCGGAGCCAGGCTCAGCAATTGCGAACGTCCAGGGATTCCTCCCACACCAAAGGGGCCAGGACCAAAAGCTCTTGCTGCTCTTCAAGGAGCCAGGCAACCCCATTCACAGCCCCACAAACGCTGGTGCTCTCTCTTGCGACAGCCTCCCAAAGTCCAATACTAGCTGCCTGCACCACCGAGTACAGCCGGAGCCCGGCTCAGGAACTGCGAACGTCCGGGGATTCCTCCCACACCAAAGGTGCCAGGACCAAAAGCTCTTGCTGCTCTTCAAGGTGCCAGGCAACCCCATTCACAGCCCCACAAACGATGGTGCTCTCTCTTGCGACAGCCTCCCAAAGTCCAATACTAGCTGACTGCACCCCTCTGTACGGCCAGAGCCCGGCTCAGCAATTCTGAATGTCCAGGGATTCCTCCCACACCAAAGGGGCCAGGACCAAAAGCTCTTGCTGCTCTTCAAGGAGCCAGGCAACCCCATTCACAGTCCCACAAACGCTGGCGCTCTCTCTTGCGACAGCCTCCCAAAGTCCAATACTAGCTGCCTGCACCCCTCAGTAAAGCCGGAGCCCGGCTCAGCAATTGCGAACGTCCAGGGATTCCTCCCACACCAAAGGGGCCAGGACCAAAAGCTCTTGCTGCTCTTCAAGGAGCCAGGCAACCCCATTCACAGCCCCACAAACGATGGCGCTCTCTCTTGCGAGACCCTACAAAAGTCCAACACTAGCTGCCTGCGCTGCTGAGTACAGCCGGAGCCCGGCTCAGCAATTGCGAACGTCCAGGGATTCCTCCCACACCAAAGGGGCCAGGACCAAAAGCTCTTGCTGCTCTTCAAGGAGCCAGGCAACCCCATTCACAGCCCCACAAACGATGGCGCCCTCTCTTGCGACAGCCTCCCAAAGTTCAATACTAGCTGCCTGTGCCACTCAGTAAAGCCGGAGCCCGGCTCAGCAATTGCGAACGTCCAGGGATTCCTCCCACACCAAAGGTGCCAGGACCAAAAGCTCTTGTTGCTCTTCAAGGAGCCAGGCAACCCCATTCACAGCCCCACAAACGATGGCGCTCTCTCTTGCGACAGCCTCCCAAAGTCCAATACTAGCTGCCTGCACCCCTCGGTACAGCCGGAGCCAGGCTCAGCAATTGCGAACGTCCAGGGATTCCTCCCACACCAAAGGGGCCAGGACCAAAAGCTCTTGCTGCTCTTCAAGGAGCCAGGCAACCCCATTCACAGCCCCACAAACGATGGCGCTCTCTCTTGCGAGAGCCTCCCAAAGTCCAATACTAGCTGCCTGCACCCCTCCGTACGGCCAGAGCCCGGCTCACCAATTACGAATGTCCAGGGATTCCTCCCACACCAAAGGGGCCAGGACCAAAAGCTCTTGCTGCTCTTCAAGGAGCCAGGCAACCCCATTCACAGCCCCACAAACGATGGCGCTCTCTCTTGCGACAGCCTCCCAAAGTCCAACACTAGCTGCCTGCGCTGCTGAGTACAGCCGGAGCCCGGCTCAGCAATTGCGAACGTCCAGGGATTCCTCCCACACCAAAGGGGCTAGGACCAAAAGCTCTTGCTGCTCTTCAAGGAGCCAGGCAACCCCATTCACAGCCCCACAAACGATGGCGCTCTCTCTTGCGACAGCCTCCCAAAGTCCAAGACTAGCTGCCTGAACCCCTCAGTACGGCCGGAGCCCGGCTCAGCAATTGCGAACGTCCAGGGATTCCTCCCACACCAAAGGGGCCAGGACCAAAAGCTCTTGTTGCTCTTCAAGGAGCCAGGCAACCCCATTCACAGCCCCACAAACGATGGCGCTCTCTCTTGCGACAGCCTCCCAAAGTCCAATACTAGCTGCCTGCACCCCTCGGTACAGCTGGAGCCAGGCTCAGCAATTGCGAACGTCCAGGGATTCCTCCCACACCAAAGGGGCCAGGACCAAAAGCTCTTGCTGCTCTTCAAGGAGCCAGGCAACCCCATTCACAGCCCCACAAACGATGGTGCTCTCTCTTGCGACAGCCTCCCAAAGTCCAATACTAGCTGCCTGCACCCCTCCGTACGGCCAGAGCCCGGCTCAGCAATTACGAATGTCCAGGGATTCCTCCCACACCAAAGGGGCCAGGACCAAAAGCTCTTGCTGCTCTTCAAGGAGCCAGGCAACCCCATTCACAGCCACACAAACGCTGGCGCTCTCTCTTGCGACAGCCTCCCAAAGTCCAAGACTAGCTGCCTGCGCTACTCGGTACAGCCGGAACCAGGCTCAGCAATTGTGAACGTCCAGGGATTCCTCCCACACCAAAGGGGCCAGGACCAAAAGCTCTTGCTGCTCTTCAAGGAGCCAGGCAACCTCATTCACAGCCCCACAAACGCTGGCGCTCTCTCTTGCGACAGCCTCCCAAAGTCCAAGACTACCTGCCTGCACCCCTCGGTACAGCCGGAGCCCGGCTCAGCAATTGCGAACGTCCAGGGATTCCTCCCACACCAAAGGGGCCAGGACCAAAAGCTCTTGCTGCTCTTCAAGGAGCCAGGCAACCCCATTCACAGCCCCACAAACGATGGCGCTCTCTCTTGCGACAGCCTCCCAAAGTCCAAGACTAGCTGCCTGCACCCCTCGGTACAGCCGGAGCCCGGCTCAGCAATTGCGAACGTCCAGGGATTCCTCCCACACCAAAGGGGCCAGGACCAAAAGCTCTTGCTGCTCTTCAAGGAGCCAGGCAACCCCATTCACAGCCCCACAAACGCTGGCGCTCTCTCTTGCGACAGCCTCCCAAAGTCCAATACTAGCTGCCTGTGCCACTCAGTAAAGCCGGAGCCCGGCTCAGCAATTGCGAACGTCCAGGGATTCCTCCCACACCAAAGGTGCCAGGACCAAAAGCTCTTGCTGCTCTTCAAGGAGCCAGGCAACCCCATTCACAGCCCCACAAACGATGGCGCTCTCTCTTGCGACAGCCTCCCAAAGTCCAAGACTAGCTGCCTGCGCCACTCGGTACAGCCGGAGCCCGGCTCAGCAATTGCGAACATCCAGGGATTCCTCCCACACCAAAGGGGCCAGGACCAAAAGCTCTTGCTGCTCTTCAAGGAGCCAGGCAACCCCATTCACAGCCCCACAAACGATGGCGCCCTCTCTTGCGACAGCCTCCCAAAGTCCAATACTAGCTGCCTGTGCCACTCAGTAAAGCCGGAGCCCGGCTCAGCAATTGCGAACGTCCAGGGATTCCTCCCACACCAAAGGGGCCAGGACCAAAAGCTCTTGCTGCTCTTCAAGGAGCCAGGCAACCCCATTCACAGCCCCACAAACGATGGCGCTCTCTCTTGCGACAGCCTCCCAAAGTCCAATACTAGCTGCCTGCACCCCTCGGTACGGCCGGAGCCCGGCTCAGCAATTGCGAACGTCCAGGGATTCCTCCCACACCAAAGGGGCCAGGACCAAAAGCTCTTGCTGCTCTTCAAGGAGCCAGGCAACCCCATTCACAGCCCCACAAACGCTGGCGCTCTCTCTTGCGACAGCCTCCCAAAGTCCAATACTAGCTGCCTGCACCAACGAGTACAGCCGGAGCCCGGCTCAGCAATTGCGAACGTCCAGGGATTCCTCCCACACCAAAGGTGCCAGGACCAAAAGCTCTTGCTGCTCTTCAAGGAGCCAGGCAACCCCATTCACAGCCCCACAAACGATGGCGCCCTCTCTTGCGACAGCCTCCCAAAGTCCAATACTAGCTGCCTGTGCCACTCAGTAAAGCCGGAGCCCGGCTCAGCAATTGCGAACGTCCAGGGATTCCTCCCACACCAAAGGGGCCAGGACCAAAAGCTCTTGCTGCTCTTCAAGGAGCCAGGCAACCCCATTCACAGCCCCACAAACGATGGCGCCCTCTCTTGCGACAGCCTCCCAAAGTCCAATACTAGCTGCCTGTGCCACTCAGTAAAGCCGGAGCCAGGCTCAGCAATTGCGAACGTCCAGGGATTCCTCCCACACCAAAGGGGCCAGGACCAAAAGCTCTTGCTGCTCTTCAAGGAGCCAGGCAACCCCATTCACAGCCCCACAAACGATGGCGCTCTCTCTTGCGACAGCCTCCCAAAGTCCAATACTAGCTGCCTGCGCCACTCAGTACGGCCGGAGCCCGGCTCAGCAATTGCGAACGTCCAGGGATTCCTCCCACACCAAAGGGGCCAGGACCAAAAGCTCTTGCTGCTCTTCAAGGAGCCAGGCAACCCCATTCACAGCCCCACAAACGATGGCGCTCTCTCTTGCGACAGCCTCCCAAAGTCCAAGACTAGCTGCCTGTGCCACTCAGTACAGCCGGAGCCCGGCTCAGCAATTGCGAACGTCCAGGGATTCCTCCCACACCAAAGGGGCCAGGACCAAAAGCTCTTGTTGCTCTTCAAGGAGCCAGGCAACCCCATTCACAGCCCCACAAACGATGGCGCTCTCTCTTGCGACAGCCTCCCAAAGTCCAAGACTAGCTGCCTGCACCCCTCGGTACAGCCGGAGCCAGGCTCAGCAATTGCGAACGTCCAGGGATTCCTCCCACACCAAAGGGGCCAGGACCAAAAGCTCTTGCTGCTCTTCAAGGAGCCAGGCAACCCCATTCACAGCCCCACAAACGCTGGCGCTCTCTCTTGCGACAGCCTCCCAAAGTCCAATACTAGCTGCCTGCACCCCTCAGTACAGCCGGAGCCCGGCTCAGCAATTGCGAACGTCCAGGGATTCCTCCCACACCAAAGGGGCCAGGACCAAAAGCTCTTGCTGCTCTTCAAGGAGCCAGGCAACCCCATTCACAGCCCCACAAACGATGGCGCTCTCTCTTGCGAGAGCCTCCCAAAGTCCAATACTAGCTGCCTGCACCCCTCCGTACGGCCAGAGCCCGGCTCAGCAATTACGAATGTCCAGGGATTCCTCCCACACCAAAGGGGCCAGGACCAAAAGCTCTTGCTGCTCTTCAAGGAGCCAGGCAACCCCATTCACAGCCCCACAAACGATGGCGCTCTCTCTTGCGACAGCCTCCCAAAGTCCAAGACTAGCTGCCTGCACCCCTCGGTACAGCCGGAGCCCGGCTCAGCAATTGCGAACGTCCAGGGATTCCTCCCACACCAAAGGGGCCAGGACCAAAAGCTCTTGCTGCTCTTCAAGGAGCCAGGCAACCCCATTCACAGCCCCACAAACGATGGCGCTCTCTCTTGCGACAGCCTCCCAAAGTCCAATACTAGCTGCCTGTGCCACTCAGTAAAGCCGGAGCCCGGCTCAGCAATTGCGAACGTCCAGGGATTCCTCCCACACCAAAGGGGCCAGGACCAAAAGCTCTTGCTGCTCTTCAAGGAGCCAGGCAACCCCATTCACAGCCCCACAAACGATGGCGCTCTCTCTTGCGACAGCCTCCCAAAGTCCAACACTAGCTGCCTGCGCCGCTCGGTACAGCCGGAGCCCGGCTCAGCAATTGCGAACGTCCAGGGATTCCTCCCACACCAAAGGGGCCAGGACCAAAAGCTCTTGCTGCTCTTCAAGGAGCCAGGCAACCCCATTCACAGCCCCACAAACGATGGCGCTCTCTCTTGCGACAGCCTCCCAAAGTCCAAGACTAGCTGCCTGCGCGTCCGGTACAGCCGGAGCCAGGCTCAGGAACTGCGAACGTCCGGGGATTCCTCCCACACCAAAGGGGCCAGGACCAAAAGCTCTTGCTGCTCTTCAAGGAGCCAGGCAACCCCATTCACAGCCCCACAAACGATGGCGCTCTCTCTTGCGACAGCCTCCCAAAGTCCAAGACTAGCTGCCTGCGCTGCTGAGTACAGCCGGAGCCCAGCTCAGCAATTGCGAACGTCCAGGGATTCCTCCCACACCAAAGGGGCCAGTACCAAAAGCTCTTGCTGCTCTTGAAGGAGCCAGGCAACCCCATTCACAGCCCCACAAACGATGGCGCTCTCTCTTGCAACAGCCTCCCAAAGTCCAATACTAGCTGCCTGTGCCACTCAGTACAGCCGGAGCCCAGCTCAGCAATTGCGAACGTCCAGGGATTCCTCCCACACCAAAGGTGCCAAGACCAAAAGCTCTTGCTGCTCTTCAAG
This sequence comes from Platalea leucorodia, assembly GCF_965183815.1. Taxonomy (NCBI): domain Eukaryota; kingdom Metazoa; phylum Chordata; class Aves; order Pelecaniformes; family Threskiornithidae; genus Platalea; species Platalea leucorodia. The sequence continues at coordinate 174,737 of NC_138857.1, forward strand.
GAGCCAGGCAACCCCATTCACAGCCCCACAAACGATGGCGCTCTCTCTTGCGACAGCCTCCCAAAGTCCAATACTAGCTGCCTGCGCCGCTCGGTACAGCCGGAGCCCGGCTCACCAACTGCAAACGTCCAGGGATTCCTCCCACACCAAAGGGGCCAGGACCAAAAGCTCTTGCTGCTCTTCAAGGAGCCACGCAACCCCATTCACAGCCCCACAAACGATGGCGCCCTCTCTTGCGACAGCCTCCCAAAGTCCAATACTAGCTGCCTGTGCCACTCAGTACAGCCGGAGCCCGGCTCAGCAATTGCGAACGTCCAGGGATTCCTCCCACACCAAAGGGGCCAGGACCAAAAGCTCTTGCTGCTCTTCAAGGAGCCAGGCAACCCCATTCACAGCCCCACAAACGATGGCGCTCTCTCTTGCGACAGCCTCCCAAAGTCCAAGACTAGCTGCCTGCACCCCTCGGTACAGCCGGAGCCCGGCTCAGCAATTGCGAACGTCCAGGGATTCCTCCCACACCAAAGGGGCCAGGACCAAAAGCTCTTGCTGCTCTTCAAGGAGCCAGGCAACCCCATTCACAGCCCCACAAACGATGGCGCTCTCTCTTGCGACAGCCTCCCAAAGTCCAAGACTAGCTGCCTGTGCCACTCAGTAAAGCCGGAGCCCGGCTCAGCAATTGCGAACATCCAGGGATTCCTCCCACACCAAAGGTGCCAGGACCAAAAGCTCTTGTTGCTCTTCAAGGAGCCAGGCAACCCCATTCACAGCCCCACAAACAACGGCGCTCTCTCTTGCGACAGCCTCCCAAAGTCCAATACTAGCTGCCTGCGCCGCTCGGTACAGCCGGAGCCCGGCTCAGCAATTGCGAACGTCCAGGGATTCCTCCCACACCAAAGGGGCCAGGACCAAAAGCTCTTGCTGCTCTTCAAGGAGCCAGGCAACCCCATTCACAGCCACACAAACGATGGCGCTCTCTCTTGCGACAGCCTCCCAAAGTCCAAGACTAGCTGCCTGCACCCCTCGGTACAGCCGGAGCCAGGCTCAGCAATTGCGAACGTCCAGGGATTCCTCCCACACCAAAGGGGCCAGGACCAAAAGCTCTTGCTGCTCTTCAAGGAGCCAGGCAACCCCATTCACAGCCCCACAAACGATGGCGCTCTCTCTTGCGACAGCCTCCCAAAGTCCAATACTACCTGCCTGCACCCCTCGGTACAGCCGGAGCCCGGCTCAGCAATTGCGAACGTCCAGGGATTCCTCCCACACCAAAGGGGCCAGGACCAAAAGCTCTTGCTGCTCTTCAAGGAGCCAGGCAACCCCATTCACAGCCCCACAAACGATGGTGCTCTCTCTTGCGAGAGCCTCCCAAAGTCCAATACTAGCTGCCTGCACCCCTCCGTACGGCCAGAGCCCGGCTCAGCAATTACGAATGTCCAGGGATTCCTCCCACACCAAAGGGGCCAAGACCAAAAGCTCTTGCTGCTCTTGAAGGAGCCAGGCAACCCCATTCACAGCCCCACAAACGATGGCGCTCTCTCTTGCGACAGCCTCCCAAAGTCCAAGACTAGCTGCCTGCACCCCTCGGTACAGCCGGAGCCCGGCTCAGCAATTGCGAACGTCCAGGGATTCCTCCCACACCAAAGGGGCCAGGACCAAAAGCTCTTGCTGCTCTTCAAGGAGCCAGGCAACCCCATTCACAGCCCCACAAACGATGGCGCTCTCTCTTGCGACAGCCTCCCAAAGTCCAAGACTAGCTGCCTGTGCCACTCAGTAAAGCCGGAGCCCGGCTCAGCAATTGCGAACGTCCAGGGATTCCTCCCACACCAAAGGGGCCAGGACCAAAAGCTCTTGTTGCTCTTCAAGGAGCCAGGCAACCCCATTCACAGCCCCACAAACGATGGCGCTCTCTCTTGCGACAGCCTCCCAAAGTCCAATACTAGCTGCCTGCGCCGCTCGGTACAGCCGGAGCCCGGCTCAGCAATTGCGAACGTCCAGGGATTCCTCCCACACCAAAGGGGCCAGGACCAAAAGCTCTTGCTGCTCTTCAAGGAGCCAGGCAACCCCATTCACAGCCCCACAAACGATGGCGCTCTCTCTTGCGACAGCCTCCCAAAGTCCAAGACTAGCTGCCTGTGCCACTCAGTAAAGCCGGAGCCCGGCTCAGCAATTGCGAACGTCCAGGGATTCCTCCCACACCAAAGGTGCCAGGACCAAAAGCTCTTGTTGCTCTTCAAGGAGCCAGGCAACCCCATTCACAGCCCCACAAACGCTGGTGCTCTCTCTTGCGACAGCCTCCCAAAGTCCAATACTAGCTGCCTGCACCCCTCGGTACAGCCGGAGCCAGGCTCAGCAATTGCGAACGTCCAGGGATTCCTCCCACACCAAAGGGGCCAGGACCAAAAGCTCTTGCTGCTCTTCAAGGAGCCAGGCAACCCCATTCACAGCCCCACAAACGCTGGCGCTCTCTCTTGCGACAGCCTCCCAAAGTCCAATACTAGCTGCCTGCGCGTCCGGTACAGCCGCAGCCAGGCTCAGCAACTGCGAACGTCCAGGGATTCCTCCCACACCAAAGGGGCCAGGACCAAAAGCTCTTGCTTCTCTTCAAGGAGCCAGGCAACCCCATTCACAGCCACACAAACGATGGCGCTCTCTCTTGCGACAGCCTCCCAAAGTCCAATACTAGCTGCCTGTGCCACTCAGTACAGCCGGAGCCCAGCTCAGCAATTGCGAACGTCCAGGGATTCCTCCCACACCAAAGGGGCCAGGACCAAAAGCTCTTGCTGTTCTTCAAGGAGCCAGGCAACCCCATTCACAGCCCCACAAACGATGGCGCTCTCTCTTGCGACAGCCTCCCAAAGTCCAATACTAGCTGCCTGCGCGTCCGGTACAGCCGGAGCCCGGCTCAGCAATTGCGAACGTCCAGGGATTCCTCCCACACCAAAGGGGCCAGGACCAAAAGCTCTTGCTGCTCTTCAAGGAGCCAGGCAACCCCATTCACAGCCCCACAAACGATGGCGCCCTCTCTTGCGACAGCCTCCCAAAGTCCAAGACTAGCTGCCTGTGCCACTCAGTACAGCCGGAGCCCGGCTCAGCAATTGCGAACGTCCAGGGATTCCTCCCACACCAAAGGGGCCAGGACCAAAAGCTCTTGCTGCTCTTCAAGGAGCCAGGCAACCCCATTCACAGCCCCACAAACGATGGCGCTCTCTCTTGCGACAGCCTCCCAAAGTCCAAGACTAGCTGCCTGTGCCACTCAGTAAAGCCGGAGCCCGGCTCAGCAATTGCGAACGTCCAGGGATTCCTCCCACACCAAAGGTGCCAGGACCAAAAGCTCTTGTTGCTCTTCAAGGAGCCAGGCAACCCCATTCACAGCCCCACAAACGATGGCGCTCTCTCTTGCGACAGCCTCCCAAAGTCCAATACTAGCTGCCTGCGCCGCTCGGTACAGCCGGAGCCCGGCTCAGCAATTGCGAACGTCCAGGGATTCCTCCCACACCAAAGGGGCCAGGACCAAAAGCTCTTGCTGCTCTTCAAGGAGCCAGGCAACCCCATTCACAGCCCCACAAACGATGGCGCTCTCTCTTGCGAGAGCCTCCCAAAGTCCAACACTAGCTGCCTGCGCCGCTCGGTACAGCCGGAGCCAGGCTCAGCAATTGCGAACGTCCAGGGATTCCTCCCACACCAAAGGTGCCAGGACCAAAAGCTCTTGCTGCTCTTCAAGGAGCCAGGCAACCCCATTCACAGCCACACAAACGATGGCGCTCTCTCTTGCGACAGCCTCCCAAAGTCCAATACTAGCTGCCTGCACCCCTCGGTACAGCCGGAGCCCGGCTCACCAATTGCGAACGTCCAGGGATTCCTCCCACACCAAAGGGGCCAGGACCAAAAGCTCTTGCTGCTCTTCAAGGAGCCAGGCAACCCCATTCACAGCCCCACAAACGATGGTGCTCTCTCTTGCGAGAGCCTCCCAAAGTCCAATACTAGCTGCCTGCACCCCTCCGTACGGCCAGAGCCCGGCTCAGCAATTACGAATGTCCAGGGATTCCTCCCACACCAAAGGGGCCAAGACCAAAAGCTCTTGCTGCTCTTGAAGGAGCCAGGCAACCCCATTCACAGCCCCACAAACGATGGCGCTCTCTCTTGCGACAGCCTCCCAAAGTCCAAGACTAGCTGCCTGCACCCCTCGGTACAGCCGGAGCCCGGCTCAGCAATTGCGAACGTCCAGGGATTCCTCCCACACCAAAGGGGCCAGGACCAAAAGCTCTTGCTGCTCTTCAAGGAGCCAGGCAACCCCATTCACAGCCCCACAAACGATGGCGCTCTCTCTTGCGACAGCCTCCCAAAGTCCAATACTAGCTGCCTGTGCCACTCAGTAAAGCCGGAGCCAGGCTCAGCAATTGCGAACGTCCGGGGATTCCTCCCACACCAAAGGTGCCAGGACCAAAAGCTCTTGTTGCTCTTCAAGGAGCCAGGCAACCCCATTCACAGCCCCACAAACGCTGGCGCTCTCTCTTGCGACAGCCTCCCAAAGTCCAATACTAGCTGCCTGCGCCGCTCGGTACAGCCGGAGCCCGGCTCAGCAATTGCGAACGTCCAGGGATTCCTCCCACACCAAAGGGGCCAGGACCAAAAGCTCTTGCTGCTCTTCAAGGAGCCAGGCAACCCCATTCACAGCCCCACAAACGATGGCGCTCTCTCTTGCGACAGCCTCCCAAAGTCCAATACTAGCTGCCTGCACCCCTCGGTACAGCCGGAGCCCGGCTCAGCAATTGCGAACGTCCAGGGATTCCTCCCACACCAAAGGGGCCAGGACCAAAAGCTCTTGCTGCTCTTCAAGGAGCCAGGCAACCCCATTCACAGCCCCACAAACGATGGCGCTCTCTCTTGCGACAGCCTCCCAAAGTCCAAGACTAGCTGCCTGCGCGTCCGGTACAGCCGCAGCCAGGCTCAGCAACTGCGAACGTCCAGGGATTCCTCCCACACCAAAGGGGCCAGGACCAAAAGCTCTTGCTGCTCTTCAAGGAGCCACGCAACCCCATTCACAGCCCCACAAACGATGGCGCTCTCTCTTGCGACAGCCTCCCAAAGTCCAATACTAGCTGCCTGTGCCACTCAGTACAGCCGGAGCCCAGCTCAGCAATTGCGAACGTCCAGGGATTCCTCCCACACCAAAGGGGCCAGGACCAAAAGCTCTTGCTGCTCTTCAAGGAGCCAGGCAACCCCATTCACAGCCCCACAAACGATGGCGCTCTCTCTTGCGACAGCCTCCCAAAGTCCAAGACTAGCTGCCTGCACCCCTCCGTACGGCCGGAGCCAGGCTCAGCAATTGCGAACGTCCAGGGATTCCTCCCACACCAAAGGGGCCAGGACCAAAAGCTCTTGCTGCTCTTCAAGGAGCCAGGCAACCCCATTCACAGCCCCACAAACGATGGCGCTCTCTCTTGCGAGAGACTCCCAAAGTCCAATACTAGCTGCCTGCGCGTCCGGTACAGCCGGAGCCCGGCTCAGCAATTGCGAACGTCCAGGGATTCCTCCCACACCAAAGGGGCCAGGACCAAAAGCTCTTGCTGCTCTTCAAGGAGCCAGGCAACCCCATTCACAGCCCCACAAACGATGGCGCTCTCTCTTGCGACAGCCTCCCAAAGTCCAATACTAGCTGCCTGCACCCCTCGGTACAGCTGGAGCCCGGCTCAGCAATTGCGAACGTCCAGGGATTCCTCCCACACCAAAGGGGCCAGGACCAAAAGCTCTTGCTGCTCTTCAAGGAGCCAGGCAACCCCATTCACAGCCCCACAAACGATGGCGCTCTCTCTTGCGACAGCCTCCCAAAGTCCAAGACTAGCTGCCTGCGCGTCCGGTACAGCCGGAGCCAGGCTCAGCAATTGCGAACGTCCAGGGATTCCTCCCACACCAAAGGGGCCAGGACCAAAAGCTCTTGCTGCTCTTCAAGGAGCCAGGCAACCCCATTCACAGCCCCACAAACGATGGCGCTCTCTCTTGCGACAGCCTCCCAAAGTCCAATACTAGCTGCCTGCACCCCTCGGTACAGCCGGAGCCCGGCTCAGCAATTGCGAACGTCCAGGGATTCCTCCCACACCAAAGGGGCCAGGACCAAAAGCTCTTGCTGCTCTTCAAGGAGCCACGCAACCCCATTCACAGCCCCACAAACGATGGCGCTCTCTCTTGCGACAGCCTCCCAAAGTCCAATACTAGCTGCCTGCACCCCTCGGTACGGCCGGAGCCCGGCTCAGCAATTGCGAACGTCCAGTGATTCCTCCCACACCAAAGGGGCCAGGACCAAAAGCTCTTGCTGCTCTTCAAGGAGCCAGGCAACCCCATTCACAGCCCCACAAACGATGGCGCTCTCTCTTGCGACAGCCTCCCAAAGTCCAATACTAGCTGCCTGCGCGTCCGGTACAGCCGAAGCCAGGCTCAGCAATTGCGAACGTCCAGGGATTCCTCCCACACCAAAGGGGCCAGGACCAAAAGCTCTTGCTGCTCTTCAAGGAGCCAGGCAACCCCATTCACAGCCACACAAACGATGGCGCTCTCTCTTTCGAGAGACTCCCAAAGTCCAAGACTAGCTGCCTGCGCGTCCGGTACAGCCGGAGCCAGGCTCAGGAACTGCGAACGTCCGGGGATTCCTCCCACACCAAAGGGGCCAGGACCAAAAGCTCTTGCTGCTCTTCAAGGAGCCAGGCAACCCCATTCACAGCCCCACAAACGATGGCGCTCTCTCTTGCGACAGCCTCCCAAAGTCCAATACTAGCTGCCTGCACCCCTCGGTACAGCCGGAGCCCGGCTCAGCAATTGCGAACGTCCAGGGATTCCTCCCACACCAAAGGGGCCAGGACCAAAAGCTCTTGTTGCTCTTCAAGGAGCCAGGCAACCCCATTCACAGCCCCACAAACGCTGGCGCTCTCTCGTGCGACAGCCTCCCAAAGTCCAAGACTAGCTGCCTGCAGCCCTCGGTACAGCCGGAGCCCGGCTCAGCAATTGCGAACGTCCAGGGATTCCTCCCACACCAAAGGGGCCAGGACCAAAAGCTCTTGCTGCTCTTCAAGGAGCCAGGCAACCCCATTCACAGCCCCACAAACGATGGCGCTCTCTCTTGCGACAGCCTCCCAAAGTCCAATACTAGCTGCATGCACGCCTCGGTACAGCCGGAGCCCGGCTCAGCAACTGCAAACGTCCAGGGATTCCTCCCACACCAAAGGGGCCAGGACCAAAAGCTCTTGCTGCTCTTCAAGGAGCCAGGCAACCCCATTCACAGCCCCACAAACGCTGGTGCTCTCTCTTGCGACAGCCTCCCAAAGTCCAATACTAGCTGCCTGCACCCCTCGGTACAGCCGGAGCCAGGCTCAGGAACTGCGAACGTCCAGGGATTCCTCCCACACCAAAGGTGCCAGGACCAAAAGCTCTTGCTGCTCTTCAAGGTGCCACGCAACCCCATTCACAGCCCCACAAACGCTGGTGCTCTCTCTTGCGAGAGCCTCCCAAAGTCCAATACTAGCTGCCTGCACCCCTCGGAACAGCTGGAGCCCGGCTCAGCAATTGCGAATGTCCAGTGATTCCTCCCACACCAAAGGTGCCAGGACCAAAAGCTCTTGCTGCTCTTGAAGGAGCCAGGCAACCCCATTCACAGCCCCACAAACGCTGGCGCTCTCTCTTGCGACAGCCTCCCAAAGTCCATGACTAGCTGCCTGCGCTGCTGAGTACAGCCGGAGCCCAGCTCAGCAATTGCGAACGTCCAGGGATTCCTCCCACACCAAAGGGGCCAGGACCAAAAGCTCTTGCTGCTCTTGAAGGAGCCAGGCAACCCCATTCACAGCCCCACAAACGATGGCGCTCTCTCTTGCGACAGCCTCCCAAAGTCCAATACTAGCTGCCTGTGCCACTCAGTACAGCCGGAGCCAGGCTCAGCAATTGCGAACGTCCAGGGATTCCTCCCACACCAAAGGTGCCAAGACCAAAAGCTCTTGCTGCTCTTCAAGGAGCCAGGCAACCCCATTCACAGCCCCACAAACGCTGGCGCTCTCTCTTGCGACAGCCTCCCAAAGTCCAATACTAGCTGCCTGCGCGTCCGGTACAGCCGGAGCCCGGCTCAGCAATTGCGAACGTCCAGGGATTCCTCCCACACCAAAGGGGCCAGGACCAAAAGCTCTTGCTGCTCTTCAAGGAGCCAGGCAACCCCATTCACAGCCCCACAAACGATGGCGCCCTCTCTTGCGACAGCCTCCCAAAGTCCAATACTAGCTGCCTGTGCCACTCAGTACAGCCGGAGCCCGGCTCAGCAATTGCGAACGTCCAGGGATTCCTCCCACACCAAAGGGGCCAGGACCAAAAGCTCTTGCTGCTCTTCAAGGAGCCAGGCAACCCCATTCACAGCCCCACAAACGATGGCGCTCTCTCTTGCGACAGCCTCCCAAAGTCCAAGACTAGCTGCCTGCACCCCTCGGTACAGCCGGAGTCCGGCTCAGCAATTGCGAACGTCCAGGGATTCCTCCCACACCAAAGGGGCCAGGACCAAAAGCTCTTGCTGCTCTTCAAGGAGCCAGGCAACCCCATTCACAGCCCCACAAACGATGGCGCTCTCTCTTGCGACAGCCTCCCAAAGTCCAAGACTAGCTGCCTGTGCCACTCAGTAAAGCCGGAGCCCGGCTCAGCAATTGCGAACGTCCAGGGATTCCTCCCACACCAAAGGGGCCAGGACCAAAAGCTCTTGCTGCTCTTCAAGGAGCCAGGCAACCCCATTCACAGCCCCACAAACGCTGGCGCTCTCTCTTGCGACAGCCTCCCAAAGTCCAAGACTAGCTGCCTGCACCCCTCGGTACAGCCGGAGCCCGGCTCACCAATTGCGAACGTCCAGGGATTCCTCCCACACCAAAGGGGCCAGGACCAAAAGCTCTTGCTGCTCTTCAAGGAGCCAGGCAACCCCATTCACAGCCCCACAAACGCTGGCGCTCTCTCTTGCGACAGCCTCCCAAAGTCCAATACCAGCTGCCTGCACCCCTCGGTACAGCCGGAGCCCGGCTCAGCAATTGCGAACGTCCAGGGATTCCTCCCACACCAAAGGGGCCAGGACCAAAAGCTCTTGCTGCTCTTCAAGGAGCCAGGCAACCCCATTCACAGCCCCACAAACGCGGGCGCTCTCTCTTGCGACAGCCTCCCAAAGTCCAATACTAGCTGCCTGCGCGTCCGGTACAGCCGGAGCCCGGCTCAGCAATTGCGAACGTCCAGGGATTCCTCCCACACCAAAGGGGCCAGGACCAAAAGCTCTTGCTGCTCTTCAAGGAGCCAGGCAACCCCATTCACAGCCCCACAAACGATGGCGCTCTCTCTTTCGAGAGACTCCCAAAGTCCAATACTAGCTGCCTGCGCGTCCGGTACAGCCGGAGCCAGGCTCAGGAACTGCGAACGTCCAGGGATTCCTCCCACACCAAAGGGGCCAGGACCAAAAGCTCTTGCTTCTCTTCAAGGAGCCAGGCAACCCCATTCACAGCCACACAAACGATGGCGCTCTCTCTTGCGAGAGCCTCCCAAAGTCCAAGACTAGCTGCCTGCACCCCTCAGTACGGCCGGAGCCCGGCTCAGCAATTGCGAATGTCCAGGGATTCCTCCCACACCAAAGGGGCCAGGACCAAAAGCTCTTGTTGCTCTTCAAGGAGCCAGGCAACCCCATTCACAGCCCCACAAACGATGGCGCTCTCTCTTGCGACAGCCTCCCAAAGTCCAATACTAGCTGCCTGCACCCCTCGGTACAGCCGGAGCCAGGCTCACCAATTGCGAACGTCCAGGGATTCCTCCCACACCAAAGGGGGCAGGACCAAAAGCTCTTGCTGCTCTTCAAGGAGCCAGGCAACCCCATTCACAGCCACACAAACGATGGCGCTCTCTCTTGCGACAGCCTCCCAAAGTCCAATACTAGCTGCCTGCACCCCTCGGTACAGCCGGAGCCCGGCTCAGCAATTGCGAACGTCCAGGGATTCCTCCCACACCAAAGGTGCCAGGACCAAAAGCTCTTGCTGCTCTTCAAGGAGCCAGGCAACCCCATTCACAGCCCCACAAACGCTGGCGCTCTCTCTTGCGACAGCCTCCCAAAGTCCAACACTAGCTGCCTGCGCGTCCGGTACAGCCGGAGCCCGGCTCACCAATTGCGAACATCCAGGGATTCCTCCCACACCAAAGGGGGCAGGACCAAAAGCTCTTGCTGCTCTTCAAGGAGCCACGCAACCCCATTCACAGCCCCACAAACGATGGCGCTCTCTCTTGCGACAGCCTCCCAAAGTCCAATACTAGCTGCCTGCACCCCTCCGTACAGCCGGAGCCCGGCTCAGCAATTGCGAACGTCCAGGGATTCCTCCCACACCAAAGGGGCCAGGACCAAAAGCTCTTGCTGCTCTTCAAGGAGCCAGGCAACCCCATTCACAGCCCCACAAACGATGGCGCTCTCTCTTTCGAGAGACTCCCAAAGTCCAATACTAGCTGCCTGCGCGTCCGGTACAGCCGGAGCCCGGCTCAGCAATTGCGAACGTCCAGGGATTCCTCCCACACCAAAGGGGCCAGGACCAAAAGCTCTTGCTGCTCTTCAAGGAGCCAGGCAACCCCATTCACAGCCCCACAAACGATGGCGCTCTCTCTTGCGACAGCCTCCCAAAGTCCAACACTAGCTGCCTGCGCGTCCGGTACAGCCGGAGCCAGGCTCAGCAACTGCGATGGTCCAGGGATTCCTCCCACACCAAAGGTGCCATGACCAAAAGCTCTTGCTGCTCTTCAAGGAGCCAGGCAACCCCATTCACAGCCCCACAAACGCTGGTGCTCTCTCTTGCGACAGCCTCCCAAAGTCCAATACTAGGTGCCTGCGCCGCTGAGTACAGCCGGAGCCAGGCTCAGGAACTGCGAACGTCCAGGGATTCCTCCCACACCAAAGGTGCCAGGACCAAAAGCTCTTGCTGCTCTTCAAGGTGCCACGCAACCCCATTCACAGCCCCACAAACGCTGGTGCTCTCTCTTGCGAGAGCCTCCCAAAGTCCAAGACTAGCTGCCTGCACCCCTCAGTACGGCCGGAGCCCGGCTCAGCAATTGCGAATGTCCAGTGATTCCTCCCACACCAAAGGGGCCAGGACCAAAAGCTCTTGCTGCTCTTGAAGGAGCCAGGCAACCCCATTCACAGCCCCACAAACGATGGCGCTCTCTCTTGCGACAGCCTCCCAAAGTCCAATACTAGCTGCCTGCACCCCTCGGTACAGCCGGAGCCCGGCTCAGCAATTGCAAACGTCCAGGGATTCCTCCCACACCAAAGGGGCCAGGACCAAAAGCTCTTGCTGCTCTTCAAGGAGCCAGGCAACCCCATTCACAGCCCCACAAACGCTGGCGCTCTCTCTTGCGACAGCCTCCCAAAGTCCAACACTAGCTGCCTGCACCCCTCGGTACAGCCGGAGCCCGGCTCAGCAATTGCAAACGTCCAGGGATTCCTCCCACACCAAAGGGGTCAGGACCAAAAGCTCTTGCTGCTCTTCAAGGAGCCACGCAACCCCATTCACAGCCCCACAAACGATGGCGCTCTCTCTTGCGACAGCCTCCCAAAGTCCAAGACTAGCTGCCTGCGCCGCTCGGTACAGCTGGAGCCAGGCTCAGCAATTGCGAACGTCCAGGGATTCCTCCCACACCAAAGGGGCCAGGACCAAAAGCTCTTGCTGCTCTTCAAGGAGCCAGGCAACCCCATTCACAGCCACACAAACGATGGCGCTCTCTCTTTCGAGAGACTCCCAAAGTCCAATACTAGCTGCCTGCGCGTCCGGTACAGCCGGAGCCAGGCTCAGGAACTGCGAACGTCCGGGGATTCCTCCCACACCAAAGGGGCCAGGACCAAAAGCTCTTGCTGCTCTTCAAGGAGCCAGGCAACCCCATTCACAGCCCCACAAACGCTGGTGCTCTCTCTTGCGACAGCCTCCCAAAGTCCAAGACTAGCTGCCTGCACCCCTCGGTACAGCCGGAGCCCGGCTCGCAATTGCGAACGTCCAGGGATTCCTCCCACACCAAAGGGGCCAGGACCAAAAGCTCTTGCTGCTCTTCAAGGAGCCAGGCAACCCCATTCACAGCCCCACAAACGATGGCGCTCTCTCTTGCGACAGCCTCCCAAAGTCCAAGACTAGCTGCCTGCACCCCTCGGTACAGCCGGAGCCCGGCTCAGCAACTGCAAACGTCCAGGGATTCCTCCCACACCAAAGGGGCTAGGACCAAAAGCTCTTGCTGCTCTTCAAGGAGCCACGCAACCCCATTCACAGCCCCACAAACGCTGGTGCTCTGTCTTGCGACAGCCTCCCCAAGTCCAATACTAGGTGCCTGCGCCGCTGAGTACAGCCGGAGCCCGGCTCAGGAACTGCGAACGTCCGGGGATTCCTCCCACACCAAAGGTGCCAGGACCAAAAGCTCTTGCTGCTCTTCAAGGTGCCACGCAACCCCATTCACAGCCCCACAAACGCTGGTGCTCTCTCTTGCGAGAGCCTCCCAAAGTCCAATACTAGCTGCCTGCACCCCTCAGTACGGCCGGAGCCCGGCTCAGCAATTGCGAACGTCCAGGGATTCCTCCCACACCAAAGGGGCCAGGACCAAAAGCTCTTGCTGCTCTTCAAGGAGCCAGGCAACCCCATTCACAGCCCCACAAACGATGGCGCTCTCTCTTGCGACAGCCTCCCAAAGTCCAATACTAGCTGCCTGCACCCCTCGGTACAGCCGGAGCCCGGCTCAGCAATTGCGAACGTCCAGGGATTCCTCCCACACCAAAGGGGCCAGGACCAAAAGCTCTTGCTGCTCTTCAAGGAGCCAGGCAACCCCATTCACAGCCACACAAACGATGGCGCCCTCTCTTGCGACAGCCTCCCAAAGTCCAATACTAGCTGCCTGCACCGCTCCGTACGGCAAGAGCCCGACTCGGCAATTGCGAACGTCCGGGGATTCCTCCCACACCAAAGGGGCCAGGACCAAAAGCTCTTGCTGCTCTTCAAGGAGCCAGGCAACCCCATTCACAGCCCCACAAACGATGGCGCTCTCTCTTGCGACAGCCTCCCAAAGTCCAACACTAGAAGCCTGTGCCACTCAGTACAGCCGGAGCCAGGCTCAGCAATTGCGAACGTCCAGGGATTCCTCCCACACCAAAGGGGCCAGGACCAAAAGCTCTTGTTGCTCTTCAAGGAGCCAGGCAACCCCATTCACAGCCCCACAAACGCTGGCGCTCTCTCTTGCGACAGCCTCCCAAAGTCCAATACTAGCTGCCTGCACCCCTCGGTACAGCCGGAGCCAGGCTCACCAATTGCAAACGTCCAGGGATTCCTCCCACACCAAAGGGGGCAGGACCAAAAGCTCTTGCTGCTCTTCAAGGAGCCAGGCAACCCCATTCACAGCCCCACAAACGATGGCGCTCTCTCTTGCGACAGCCTCCCAAAGTCCAATACTAGCTGCCTGCACCCCTCGGTACAGCCAGAGCCCGGCTCAGCAATTGCGAACGTCCAGGGATTCCTCCCACACCAAAGGTGCCAGGACCAAAAGCTCTTGCTGCTCTTCAAGGAGCCAGGCAACCCCATTCACAGCCCCACAAACGATGGCGCTCTCTCTTGCGACAGCCTCCCAAAGTCCAATACTAGCTGCCTGTGCCACTCAGTACAGCCGGAGCCCGGCTCAGCAATTGCGAACGTCCAGGGATTCCTCCCACACCAAAGGGGCTAGAACCAAAAGCTCTTGTTGCTCTTCAAGGAGCCAGGCAACCCCATTCACAGCCACACAAACGATGGCGCTCTCTCTTGCGACAGCCTCCCAAAGTCCAATACTAGCTGCCTGTGCCACTCAGTACAGCCGGAGCCCGGCTCAGCAATTGCGAACGTCCAGGGATTCCTCCCACACCAAAGGGGCTAGAACCAAAAGCTCTTGTTGCTCTTCAAGGAGCCAGGCAACCCCATTCACAGCCACACAAACGATGGCGCCCTCTCTTGCGACAGCCTCCCAAAGTCCAATACTAGCTGCCTGTGCCACTCAGTACAGCCGGAGCCCGGCTCAGCAATTGCGAACGTCCAGGGATTCCTCCCACACCAAAGGGGCCAGGACCAAAAGCTCTTGCTGCTCTTCAAGGAGCCAGGCAACCCCATTCACAGCCCCACAAACGATGGCGCTCTCTCTTGCGACAGCCTCCCAAAGTCCAAGACTAGCTGCCTGCACCCCTCGGTACAGCCGGAGTCCGGCTCAGCAATTGCGAACGTCCAGGGATTCCTCCCACACCAAAGGGGCCAGGACCAAAAGCTCTTGCTGCTCTTCAAGGAGCCAGGCAACCCCATTCACAGCCCCACAAACGATGGCGCTCTCTCTTGCGACAGCCTCCCAAAGTCCAAGACTAGCTGCCTGTGCCACTCAGTAAAGCCGGAGCCCGGCTCAGCAATTGCGAACGTCCAGGGATTCCTCCCACACCAAAGGGGCCAGGACCAAAAGCTCTTGCTGCTCTTCAAGGAGCCAGGCAACCCCATTCACAGCCCCACAAACGCTGGCGCTCTCTCTTGCGACAGCCTCCCAAAGTCCAAGACTAGCTGCCTGCACCCCTCGGTACAGCCGGAGCCCGGCTCACCAATTGCGAACGTCCAGGGATTCCTCCCACACCAAAGGGGCCAGGACCAAAAGCTCTTGCTGCTCTTCAAGGAGCCAGGCAACCCCATTCACAGCCCCACAAACGCTGGCGCTCTCTCTTGCGACAGCCTCCCAAAGTCCAATACCAGCTGCCTGCACCCCTCGGTACAGCCGGAGCCCGGCTCAGCAATTGCGAACGTCCAGGGATTCCTCCCACACCAAAGGGGCCAGGACCAAAAGCTCTTGCTGCTCTTCAAGGAGCCAGGCAACCCCATTCACAGCCCCACAAACGCGGGCGCTCTCTCTTGCGACAGCCTCCCAAAGTCCAATACTAGCTGCCTGCGCGTCCGGTACAGCCGGAGCCCGGCTCAGCAATTGCGAACGTCCAGGGATTCCTCCCACACCAAAGGGGCCAGGACCAAAAGTTCTTGCTGCTCTTCAAGGAGCCAGGCAACCCCATTCACAGCCCCACAAACGATGGCGCTCTCTCTTTCGAGAGACTCCCAAAGTCCAATACTAGCTGCCTGCGCGTCCGGTACAGCCGGAGCCAGTCTCAGGAACTGCGAACGTCCAGGGATTCCTCCCACACCAAAGGGGCCAGGACCAAAAGCTCTTGCTTCTCTTCAAGGAGCCAGGCAACCCCATTCACAGCCACACAAACGATGGCGCTCTCTCTTGCGAGAGCCTCCCAAAGTCCAAGACTAGCTGCCTGCACCCCTCAGTACGGCCGGAGCCCGGCTCAGCAATTGCGAATGTCCAGGGATTCCTCCCACACCAAAGGGGCCAGGACCAAAAGCTCTTGTTGCTCTTCAAGGAGCCAGGCAACCCCATTCACAGCCCCACAAACGATGGCGCTCTCTCTTGCGACAGCCTCCCAAAGTCCAATACTAGCTGCCTGCACCCCTCGGTACAGCCGGAGCCAGGCTCACCAATTGCGAACGTCCAGGGATTCCTCCCACACCAAAGGGGGCAGGACCAAAAGCTCTTGCTGCTCTTCAAGGAGCCAGGCAACCCCATTCACAGCCACACAAACGATGGCGCTCTCTCTTGCGACAGCCTCCCAAAGTCCAATACTAGCTGCCTGCACCCCTCGGTACAGCCGGAGCCCGGCTCAGCAATTGCGAACGTCCAGGGATTCCTCCCACACCAAAGGTGCCAGGACCAAAAGCTCTTGCTGCTCTTCAAGGAGCCAGGCAACCCCATTCACAGCCCCACAAACGCTGGCGCTCTCTCTTGCGACAGCCTCCCAAAGTCCAACACTAGCTGCCTGCGCGTCCGGTACAGCCGGAGCCCGGCTCACCAATTGCGAACATCCAGGGATTCCTCCCACACCAAAGGGGGCAGGACCAAAAGCTCTTGCTGCTCTTCAAGGAGCCACGCAACCCCATTCACAGCCCCACAAACGATGGCGCTCTCTCTTGCGACAGCCTCCCAAAGTCCAATACTAGCTGCCTGCACCCCTCCGTACAGCCGGAGCCCGGCTCAGCAATTGCGAACGTCCAGGGATTCCTCCCACACCAAAGGGGCCAGGACCAAAAGCTCTTGCTGCTCTTCAAGGAGCCAGGCAACCCCATTCACAGCCCCACAAACGATGGCGCTCTCTCTTTCGAGAGACTCCCAAAGTCCAATACTAGCTGCCTGCGCGTCCGGTACAGCCGGAGCCCGGCTCAGCAATTGCGAACGTCCAGGGATTCCTCCCACACCAAAGGGGCCAGGACCAAAAGCTCTTGCTGCTCTTCAAGGAGCCAGGCAACCCCATTCACAGCCCCACAAACGATGGCGCTCTCTCTTGCGACAGCCTCCCAAAGTCCAACACTAGCTGCCTGCGCGTCCGGTACAGCCGGAGCCAGGCTCAGCAACTGCGATGGTCCAGGGATTCCTCCCACACCAAAGGTGCCATGACCAAAAGCTCTTGCTGCTCTTCAAGGAGCCAGGCAACCCCATTCACAGCCCCACAAACGCTGGTGCTCTCTCTTGCGACAGCCTCCCAAAGTCCAATACTAGGTGCCTGCGCCGCTGAGTACAGCCGGAGCCAGGCTCAGGAACTGCGAACGTCCAGGGATTCCTCCCACACCAAAGGTGCCAGGACCAAAAGCTCTTGCTGCTCTTCAAGGTGCCACGCAACCCCATTCACAGCCCCACAAACGCTGGTGCTCTCTCTTGCGAGAGCCTCCCAAAGTCCAAGACTAGCTGCCTGCACCCCTCAGTACGGCCGGAGCCCGGCTCAGCAATTGCGAATGTCCAGTGATTCCTCCCACACCAAAGGGGCCAGGACCAAAAGCTCTTGCTGCTCTTGAAGGAGCCAGGCAACCCCATTCACAGCCCCACAAACGATGGCGCTCTCTCTTGCGACAGCCTCCCAAAGTCCAATACTAGCTGCCTGCACCCCTCGGTACAGCCGGAGCCCGGCTCAGCAATTGCAAACGTCCAGGGATTCCTCCCACACCAAAGGGGCCAGGACCAAAAGCTCTTGCTGCTCTTCAAGGAGCCAGGCAACCCCATTCACAGCCCCACAAACGCTGGCGCTCTCTCTTGCGACAGCCTCCCAAAGTCCAACACTAGCTGCCTGCACCCCTCGGTACAGCCGGAGCCAGGCTCAGCAATTGCAAACGTCCAGGGATTCCTCCCACACCAAAGGGGTCAGGACCAAAAGCTCTTGCTGCTCTTCAAGGAGCCACGCAACCCCATTCACAGCCCCACAAACGATGGCGCTCTCTCTTGCGACAGCCTCCCAAAGTCCAAGACTAGCTGCCTGCGCCGCTCGGTACAGCTGGAGCCAGGCTCAGCAATTGCGAACGTCCAGGGATTCCTCCCACACCAAAGGGGCCAGGACCAAAAGCTCTTGCTGCTCTTCAAGGAGCCAGGCAACCCCATTCACAGCCACACAAACGATGGCGCTCTCTCTTTCGAGAGACTCCCAAAGTCCAATACTAGCTGCCTGCGCGTCCGGTACAGCCGGAGCCAGGCTCAGGAACTGCGAACGTCCGGGGATTCCTCCCACACCAAAGGGGCCAGGACCAAAAGCTCTTGCTGCTCTTCAAGGAGCCAGGCAACCCCATTCACAGCCCCACAAACGCTGGTGCTCTCTCTTGCGACAGCCTCCCAAAGTCCAAGACTAGCTGCCTGCACCCCTCGGTACAGCCGGAGCCCGGCTCGCAATTGCGAACGTCCAGGGATTCCTCCCACACCAAAGGGGCCAGGACCAAAAGCTCTTGCTGCTCTTCAAGGAGCCAGGCAACCCCATTCACAGCCCCACAAACGATGGCGCTCTCTCTTGCGACAGCCTCCCAAAGTCCAAGACTAGCTGCCTGCACCCCTCGGTACAGCCGGAGCCCGGCTCAGCAACTGCAAACGTCCAGGGATTCCTCCCACACCAAAGGGGCTAGGACCAAAAGCTCTTGCTGCTCTTCAAGGAGCCACGCAACCCCATTCACAGCCCCACAAACGCTGGTGCTCTGTCTTGCGACAGCCTCCCCAAGTCCAATACTAGGTGCCTGCGCCGCTGAGTACAGCCGGAGCCCGGCTCAGGAACTGCGAACGTCCGGGGATTCCTCCCACACCAAAGGTGCCAGGACCAAAAGCTCTTGCTGCTCTTCAAGGTGCCACGCAACCCCATTCACAGCCCCACAAACGATGGTGCTCTCTCTTGCGAGAGCCTCCCAAAGTCCAATACTAGCTGCCTGCACCCCTCAGTACGGCCGGAGCCCGGCTCAGCAATTGCGAACGTCCAGGGATTCCTCCCACACCAAAGGGGCCAGGACCAAAAGCTCTTGCTGCTCTTCAAGGAGCCAGGCAACCCCATTCACAGCCCCACAAACGATGGCGCTCTCTCTTGCGACAGCCTCCCAAAGTCCAATACTAGCTGCCTGCACCCCTCGGTACAGCCGGAGCCCGGCTCAGCAATTGCGAACGTCCAGGGATTCCTCCCACACCAAAGGGGCCAGGACCAAAAGCTCTTGCTGCTCTTCAAGGAGCCAGGCAACCCCATTCACAGCCACACAAACGATGGCGCCCTCTCTTGCGACAGCCTCCCAAAGTCCAATACTAGCTGCCTGCACCGCTCCGTACGGCAAGAGCCCGACTCGGCAATTGCGAACGTCCGGGGATTCCTCCCACACCAAAGGGGCCAGGACCAAAAGCTCTTGCTGCTCTTCAAGGAGCCAGGCAACCCCATTCACAGCCCCACAAACGATGGCGCTCTCTCTTGCGACAGCCTCCCAAAGTCCAACACTAGAAGCCTGTGCCACTCAGTACAGCCGGAGCCAGGCTCAGCAATTGCGAACGTCCAGGGATTCCTCCCACACCAAAGGGGCCAGGACCAAAAGCTCTTGTTGCTCTTCAAGGACCCAGGCAACCCCATTCACAGCCCCACAAACGCTGGCGCTCTCTCTTGCGACAGCCTCCCAAAGTCCAATACTAGCTGCCTGCACCCCTCGGTACAGCCGGAGCCAGGCTCACCAATTGCGAACGTCCAGGGATTCCTCCCACACCAAAGGGGGCAGGACCAAAAGCTCTTGCTGCTCTTCAAGGAGCCAGGCAACCCCATTCACAGCCCCACAAACGATGGCGCTCTCTCTTGCGACAGCCTCCCAAAGTCCAATACTAGCTGCCTGCACCCCTCGGTACAGCCAGAGCCCGGCTCAGCAATTGCGAACGTCCAGGGATTCCTCCCACACCAAAGGTGCCAGGACCAAAAGCTCTTGCTGCTCTTCAAGGAGCCAGGCAACCCCATTCACAGCCCCACAAACGATGGCGCTCTCTCTTGCGACAGCCTCCCAAAGTCCAATACTAGCTGCCTGTGCCACTCAGTACAGCCGGAGCCCGGCTCAGCAATTGCGAACGTCCAGGGATTCCTCCCACACCAAAGGGGCTAGAACCAAAAGCTCTTGTTGCTCTTCAAGGAGCCAGGCAACCCCATTCACAGCCACACAAACGATGGCGCTCTCTCTTGCGACAGCCTCCCAAAGTCCAATACTAGCTGCCTGCACCCCTCGGTACAGCCGGAGCCCGGCTCAGCAATTGCGAACGTCCAGGGATTCCTCCCACACCAAAGGGGCCAGGACCAAAAGCTCTTGCTGCTCTTCAAGGAGCCAGGCAACCCCATTCACAGCCCCACAAACGCTGGTGCTCTGTCTTGCGACAGCCTCCCTAAGTCCAATACTAGGTGCCTGCGCCGCTGAGTACAGCCGGAGCCAGGCTCAGGAACTGCGAACGTCCGGGGATTCCTCCCACACCAAAGGTGCCAGGACCAAAAGCTCTTGCTGCTCTTCAAGGAGCCAGGCAACCCCATTCACAGCCACACAAACGATGGCGCTCTCTCTTTCGAGAGACTCCCAAAGTCCAATACTAGCTGCCTGCGCGTCCGGTACAGCCGGAGCCCGGCTCAGCAATTGCGAACGTCCGGGGATTCCTCCCACACCAAAGGGGCCAGGACCAAAAGCTCTTGCTGCTCTTCAAGGAGCCAGGCAACCCCATTCACAGCCACACAAACGATGGCGCTCTCTCTTGCGACAGCCTCCCAAAGTCCAATACTAGCTGCCTGCACCCCTCGGTACAGCCGGAGCCCGGCTCAGCAATTGCGAACGTCCAGGGATTCCTCCCACACCAAAGGGGCCAGGACCAAAAGCTCTTGCTGCTCTTCAAGGAGCCAGGCAACCCCATTCACAGCCCCACAAACGATGGCGCTCTCTCTTGCGACAGCCTCCCAAAGTCCAAGACTAGCTGCCTGCACCCCTCGGTACAGCTGGAGCCAGGCTCAGCAATTGCGAACGTCCAGGGATTCCTCCCACACCAAAGGGGCCAGGACCAAAAGCTCTTGCTGCTCTTCAAGGAGCCAGGCAACCCCATTCACAGCCCCACAAACGCTGGCGCTCTCTCTTGCGACAGCCTCCCAAAGTCCAACACTAGCTGCCTGCACCCCTCGGTACAGCCGGAGCCCGGCTCACAAATTGCGAACGTCCAGGGATTCCTCCCACACCAAAGGTGCCAGGACCAAAAGCTCTTGCTGCTCTTTAAGGAGCCACGCAACCCCATTCACAGCCCCACAAACGCTGGCGCTCTCTCTTGCGACAGCCTCCCAAAGTCCAATACTAGCTGCCTGCACCCCTCCGTACAGCCGGAGCCCGGCTCACCAACTGCAAACGTCCAGGGATTCCTCCCACACCAAAGGGGCCAGGACCAAAAGCTCTTGCTGCTCTTCAAGGAGCCAGGCAACCCCATTCACAGCCCCACAAACGATGGCGCTCTCTCTTTCGAGAGACTCCCAAAGTCCAATACTAGCTGCCTGCGCGTCCGGTACAGCCGGAGCCCGGCTCAGCAATTGCGAACGTCCGGGGATTCCTCCCACACCAAAGGGGCCAGGACCAAAAGCTCTTGCTGCTCTTCAAGGAGCCAGGCAACCCCATTCACAGCCCCACAAACGATGGCGCTCTCTCTTGCGACAGCCTCCCAAAGTCCAAGACTAGCTGCCTGCACCCCTCGGTACAGCCGGAGCCAGGCTCAGCAATTCCGAACGTCCAGGGATTCCTCCCACACCAAAGGTGCCAGGACCAAAAGCTCTTGCTGCTCTTCAAGGAGCCAGGCAACCCCATTCACAGCCCCACAAACGCTGGCGCTCTCTCTTGCGACAGCCTCCCAAAGTCCAATACTAGCTGCCTGCACCCCTCAGTACAGCCAGAGCCCGGCTCAGCAATTGCGAATGTCCAGTGATTCCTCCCACACCAAAGGGGCCAGGACCAAAAGCTCTTGCTGCTCTTCAAGGAGCCAGGCAACCCCATTCACAGCCCCACAAACGATGGCGCTCTCTCTTGCGACAGCCTCCCAAAGTCCAATACTAGCTGCCTGCGCGTCCGGTACAGCCGCAGCCAGGCTCAGGAAATGCGAACGTCCGGGGATTCCTCCCACACCAAAGGTGCCAGGACCAAAAGCTCTTGCTGCTCTTCAAGGAGCCAGGCAACCCCATTCACAGCCCCACAAACGATGGCGCTCTCTCTTGCGACAGCCTCCCAAAGTCCAAGACTAGCTGCCTGCACCCCTCGGTACGGCCGGAGCCCGGCTCAGCAATTGAGAATGTCCAGGGATTCCTCCCACACCAAAGGGGCCAGGACCAAAAGCTCTTGCTGCTCTTCAAGGAGCCAGGCAACCCCATTCACAGCCCCACAAACGATGGCGCCCTCTCTTGCGACAGCCTCCCAAAGTCCAATACTAGCTGCCTGCACCCCTCGGTACAGCCGGAGCCAGGCTCAGCAATTGCGAACGTCCAGGGATTCCTCCCACACCAAAGGGGCCAGGACCAAAAGCTCTTGCTGCTCTTCAAGGAGCCAGGCAACCCCATTCACAGCCCCACACACGATGGCGCTCTCTCTTGCGACAGCCTCCCAAAGTCCAACACTAGAAGCCTGTGCCACTCAGTACAGCCGGAGCCCGGCTCAGCAATTGCGAACGTCCAGGGATTCCTCCCACACCAAAGGTGCCAGGACCAAAAGCTCTTGTTGCTCTTCAAGGAGCCAGGCAACCCCATTCACAGCCCCACAAACGATGGCGCTCTCTCTTGCGACAGCCTCCCAAAGTCCAATACTAGCTGCCTGCGCCGCTCGGTACAGCCGGAGCCCGGCTCACCAACTGCAAACGTCCAGGGATTCCTCCCACACCAAAGGGGCCAGGACCAAAAGCTCTTGCTGCTCTTCAAGGAGCCAGGCAACCCCATTCACAGCCCCACAAACGATGGCGCTCTCTCTTGCGACAGCCTCCCAAAGTCCAATACTAGCTGCCTGCACCCCTCAGTACGGCCGGAGCCCGGCTCAGCAATTGCGAACGTCCAGGGATTCCTCCCACACCAAAGGGGCCAGGACCAAAAGCTCTTGCTGCTCTTCAAGGAGCCAGGCAACCCCATTCACAGCCCCACAAACGCTGGTGCTCTCTCTTGCGAGAGCCTCCCAAAGTCCAACACTAGAAGCCTGTGCCACTCAGTACAGCCGGAGCCCGGCTCAGCAATTGCGAACGTCCAGGGATTCCTCCCACACCAAAGGGGCCAGGACCAAAAGCTCTTGTTGCTCTTCAAGGACCCAGGCAACCCCATTCACAGCCACACAAACGATGGTGCCCTCTCTTGCGACAGCCTCCCAAAGTCCAAGACTAGCTGCCTGCGCCGCTCGGTACAGCCGGAGCCCGGCTCACCAACTGCAAACGTCCAGGGATTCCTCCCACACCAAAGGGACCAGGACCAAAAGCTCTTGCTGCTCTTCAAGGAGCCAGGCAACCCCATTCACAGCCCCACAAACGATGGCGATCTCTCTTGCGACAGCCTCCCAAAGTCCAATACTAGCTGCCTGCACCCCTCAGTACGGCCGGAGCCCGGCTCAGCAATTGCGAATGTCCAGTGATTCCTCCCACACCAAAGGGGCCAGGACCAAAAGCTCTTGCTGCTCTTCAAGGAGCCAGGCAACCCCATTCACAGCCCCACAAACGCTGGCGCTCTCTCTTGCGACAGCCTACCAAAGTCCAATACTAGCTGCCTGTGCCACTCAGTACAGCCGGAGCCAGGCTCAGCAATTGCGAACGTCCAGGGATTCCTCCCACACCAAAGGGGCCAGGACCAAAAGCTCTTGCTGCTCTTCAAGGAGCCAGGCAACCCCATTCACAGCCACACAAACGATGGCGCCCTCTCTTGCGACAGCCTCCCAAAGTCCAATACTAGCTGCCTGCACCGCTCCGTACGGCAAGAGCCCGACTCGGCAATTGCGAACGTCCGGGGATTCCTCCCACACCAAAGGGGCCAGGACCAAAAGCTCTTGCTGCTCTTCAAGGAGCCAGGCAACCCCATTCACAGCCCCACAAACGATGGCGCTCTCTCTTGCGACAGCCTCCCAAAGTCCAACACTAGAAGCCTGTGCCACTCAGTACAGCCGGAGCCAGGCTCAGCAATTGCGAACGTCCAGGGATTCCTCCCACACCAAAGGGGCCAGGACCAAAAGCTCTTGTTGCTCTTCAAGGAGCCAGGCAACCCCATTCACAGCCCCACAAACGCTGGCGCTCTCTCTTGCGACAGCCTCCCAAAGTCCAATACTAGCTGCCTGCACCCCTCGGTACAGCCGGAGCCAGGCTCACCAATTGCGAACGTCCAGGGATTCCTCCCACACCAAAGGGGGCAGGACCAAAAGCTCTTGCTGCTCTTCAAGGAGCCAGGCAACCCCATTCACAGCCCCACAAACGATGGCGCTCTCTCTTGCGACAGCCTCCCAAAGTCCAATACTAGCTGCCTGCACCCCTCGGTACAGCCAGAGCCCGGCTCAGCAATTGCGAACGTCCAGGGATTCCTCCCACACCAAAGGTGCCAGGACCAAAAGCTCTTGCTGCTCTTCAAGGAGCCAGGCAACCCCATTCACAGCCCCACAAACGATGGCGCTCTCTCTTGCGACAGCCTCCCAAAGTCCAATACTAGCTGCCTGTGCCACTCAGTACAGCCGGAGCCCGGCTCAGCAATTGCGAACGTCCAGGGATTCCTCCCACACCAAAGGGGCTAGAACCAAAAGCTCTTGTTGCTCTTCAAGGAGCCAGGCAACCCCATTCACAGCCACACAAACGATGGCGCTCTCTCTTGCGACAGCCTCCCAAAGTCCAATACTAGCTGCCTGCACCCCTCGGTACAGCCGGAGCCCGGCTCAGCAATTGCGAACGTCCAGGGATTCCTCCCACACCAAAGGGGCCAGGACCAAAAGCTCTTGCTGCTCTTCAAGGAGCCAGGCAACCCCATTCACAGCCCCACAAACGCTGGTGCTCTGTCTTGCGACAGCCTCCCTAAGTCCAATACTAGGTGCCTGCGCCGCTGAGTACAGCCGGAGCCAGGCTCAGGAACTGCGAACGTCCGGGGATTCCTCCCACACCAAAGGTGCCAGGACCAAAAGCTCTTGCTGCTCTTCAAGGAGCCAGGCAACCCCATTCACAGCCACACAAACGATGGCGCTCTCTCTTTCGAGAGACTCCCAAAGTCCAATACTAGCTGCCTGCGCGTCCGGTACAGCCGGAGCCCGGCTCAGCAATTGCGAACGTCCGGGGATTCCTCCCACACCAAAGGGGCCAGGACCAAAAGCTCTTGCTGCTCTTCAAGGAGCCAGGCAACCCCATTCACAGCCCCACAAACGATGGCGCTCTCTCTTGCGACAGCCTCCCAAAGTCCAATACTAGCTGCCTGCACCCCTCGGTACAGCCGGAGCCCGGCTCAGCAATTGCGAACGTCCAGGGATTCCTCCCACACCAAAGGGGCCAGGACCAAAAGCTCTTGCTGCTCTTCAAGGAGCCAGGCAACCCCATTCACAGCCCCACAAACGATGGCGCTCTCTCTTGCGACAGCCTCCCAAAGTCCAAGACTAGCTGCCTGCACCCCTCGGTACAGCTGGAGCCAGGCTCAGCAATTGCGAACGTCCAGGGATTCCTCCCACACCAAAGGGGCCAGGACCAAAAGCTCTTGCTGCTCTTCAAGGAGCCAGGCAACCCCATTCACAGCCCCACAAACGCTGGCGCTCTCTCTTGCGACAGCCTCCCAAAGTCCAACACTAGCTGCCTGCACCCCTCGGTACAGCCGGAGCCAGGCTCAGCAATTGCGAACGTCCAGGGATTCCTCCCACACCAAAGGGGCCAGGACGAAAACCTCTTGCTGCTCTTCAAGGAGCCAGGCAACCCCATTCACAGCCCCACAAACGCTGGCGCTCTCTCTTGCGACAGCCTCCCAAAGTCCAATACTAGCTGCCTGCACCCCTCCGTACGGCCAGAGCCCGGCTCAGCAATTACGAATGTCCAGGGATTCCTCCCACACCAAAGGTGCCAGGACCAAAAGCTCTTGCTGCTCTTCAAGGAGCCAGGCAACCCCATTCACAGCCCCACAAACGATGGCGCTCTCTCTTGCGACAGCCTCCCAAAGTCCAACACTAGCTGCCTGCGCGTCCGGTACAGCCGGAGCCAGGCTCAGCAACTGCGAACGTCCAGGGATTCCTCCCACACCAAAGGTGCCAGGACCAAAAGCTCTTGCTGCTCTTCAAGGAGCCAGGCAACCCCATTCACAGCCCCACAAATGCTGGCGCTCTCTCTTGCGACAGCCTCCCAAAGTCCAATACTAGCTGCCTGCACCCCTCAGTACGGCCGGAGCCCGGCTCAGCAATTGCGAATGTCCAGTGATTCCTCCCACACCAAAGGGGCCAGGACCAAAAGCTCTTGCTGCTCTTCAAGGAGCCAGGCAACCCTATTCACAGCCCCACAAACGATGGCGCTCTCTCTTGCGACAGCCTCCCAAAGTCCAAGACTAGCTGCCTGCGCCACTCGGTACAGCCGGAGCCCGGCTCAGCAATTGCGAACGTCCAGGGATTCCTCCCACACCAAAGGGGCCAGGACCAAAAGCTCTTGCTGCTCTTCAAGGAGCCAGGCAACCCCATTCACAGCCCCACAAACGATGGCGCTCTCTCTTGCGACAGCCTCCCAAAGTCCAATACTAGCTGCCTGCGCGTCCGGTACAGCCGGAGCCCGGCTCAGCAATTGCAAACGTCCAGGGATTCCTCCCACACCAAAGGGGCCAGGACCAAAAGCTCTTGCTGCTCTTCAAGGAGCCAGGCAACCCCATTCACAGCCCCACAAACGCTGGTGCTCTCTCTTGCGACAGCCTCCCAAAGTCCAATACTAGCTGCCTGCGCGTCCGGTACAGCTGGAGCCAGGCTCAGCAATTGCAAACGTCCAGTGATTCCTCCCACACCAAAGGGGCCAGGACCAAAAGCTCTTGCTGCTCTTCAAGGAGCCAGGCAACCCCATTCACAGCCCCACAAACGATGGCGCTCTCTCTTGCGACAGCCTCCCAAAGTCCAATACTAGCTGCCTGTGCCACTCAGTACAGCCGGAGCCAGGCTCAGCAATTGCGAACGTCCAGGGATTCCTCCCACACCAAAGGGGCCAGGACCAAAAGCTCTTGCTGCTCTTCAAGGAGCCAGGCAACCCCATTCACAGCCCCACAAACGATGGTGCTCTCTCTTGCGAGAGCCTCCCAAAGTCCAAGACTAGCTGCCTGCGCCACTCAGTAAAGCCGGAGCCCGGCTCAGCAATTGCGAACGTCCGGGGATTCCTCCCACACCAAAGGGGCCAGGACCAAAAGCTCTTGCTGCTCTTCAAGGAGCCAGGCAACCCCATTCACAGCCCCACAAACGATGGCGCTCTCTCTTGCGACAGCCTCCCAAAGTCCAATACTACCTGCCTGCACCCCTCGGTACAGCCGGAGCCAGGCTCAGCAATTGCGAACGTCCAGGGATTCCTCCCACACCAAAGGGGCCAGGACCAAAAGCTCTTGTTGCTCTTCAAGGAGCCAGGCAACCCCATTCACAGCCCCACAAACACTGGCGCTCTCTCTTGCGACAGCCTCCCAAAGTCCAATACTAGCTGCCTGCACCCCTCGGTACAGCCGGAGCCCGGCTCAGCAATTGCGAATGTCCAGTGATTCCTCCCACACCAAAGGGGCCAGGACCAAAAGCTCTTGCTGCTCTTCAAGGAGCCAGGCAACCCCATTCACAGCCCCACAAACGATGGCGCTCTCTCTTGCGACAGCCTCCCAAAGTCCAAGACTAGCTGCCTGCACCCCTCGGTACAGCCGGAGCCAGGCTCACCAATTGCGAACGTCCAGGGATTCCTCCCACACCAAAGGGGCCAGGACCAAAAGCTCTTGCTGCTCTTCAAGGAGCCAGGCAACCCCATTCACAGCCACACAAACGCTGGCGCCCTCTCTTGCGACAGCCTCCCAAAGTCCAACACTAGCTGCCTGCACCCCTCGGTACAGCCGGAGCCCGGCTCAGCAATTGCGAACGTCCAGGGATTCCTCCCACACCAAAGGGGCCAGGACCAAAAGCTCTTGCTGCTCTTCAAGGAGCCAGGCAACCCCATTCACAGCCCCACAAACGCTGGTGCTCTCTCTTGCGACAGCCTCCCAAAGTCCAATACTAGCTGCCTGCACCCCTCGGTACAGCCGGAGCCAGGCTCAGGAACTGCGAACGTCCGGGGATTCCTCCCACACCAAAGGGGCCAGGACCAAAAGCTCTTGCTGCTCTTCAAGGAGCCAGGCAACCCCATTCACAGCCCCACAAACGCTGGCGCTCTCTCTTGCGACAGCCTCCCAAAGTCCAATACTAGAAGCCTCTGCCACTCAGTACAGCCGGAGCCCGGCTCAGCAATTGCGAACGTCCAGGGATTCCTCCCACACCAAAGGTGCCAGGACCAAAAGCTCTTGCTGCTCTTCAAGGAGCCAGGCAACCCCATTCACAGCCCCACAAAGGATGGCGCTCTCTCTTGCGACAGCCTCCCAAAGTCCAATACTAGCTGCCTGTACCCCTCAGTACGGCCGGAGCCCGGCTCAGCAATTACGAACGTCCAGGGATTCCTCCCACACCAAAGGGGCCAGGACCAAAAGCTCTTGCTGCTCTTCAAGGAGCCAGGCAACCCCATTCACAGCCACACAAACGATGGCGCTCTCTCTTGCGACAGCCTCCCAAAGTCCAACACTAAAAGCCTGTGCCACTCAGTACAGCCGGAGCCCGGCTCAGCAATTGCGAACGTCCAGGGATTCCTCCCACACCAAAGGTGCCAGGACCAAAAGCTCTTGCTGCTCTTCAAGGAGCCAGGCAACCCCATTCACAGCCCCACAAACGATGGCGCTCTCTCTTGCGACAGCCTCCCAAAGTGCAATACTACCTGCCTGCACCCCTCGGTACAGCCGGAGCCCGGCTCACCAACTGCAAACGTCCAGGGATTCCTCCCACACCAAAGGGGCCAGGACCAAAAGCTCTTGCTGCTCTTCAAGGAGCCAGGCAACCCCATTCACAGCCCCACAAACGCTGGTGCTCTCTCTTGCGACAGCCTCCCAAAGTCCAATACTAGCTGCCTGCACCGCTCCGTACGGTAAGAGCCCGGCTCGGCAATTGCGAACGTCCAGGGATTCCTCCCACACCAAAGGGGCCAGGACCAAAAGCTCTTGCTGCTCTTCAAGGAGCCAGGCAACCCCATTCACAGCCCCACAAACGATGGCGCTCTCTCTTGCGAGAGACTCCCAAAGTCCAATACTAGCTGCCTGCACCCCTCGGTACGGCCGGAGCCCGGCTCAGCAATTGCGAACGTCCAGGGATTCCTCCCACACCAAAGGGGCCAGGACCAAAAGCTCTTGCTGCTCTTCAAGGAGCCAGGCAACCCCATTCACAGCCCCACAAACGCTGGCACTCTCTCTTGCGACAGCCTCCCAAAGTCCAATACTAGCTGCCTGCACCCCTCGGTACAGCCGGAGCCCGGCTCAGCAATTGCGAACGTCCAGGGATTCCTCCCACACCAAAGGGGCCAGGACCAAAAGCTCTTGCTGCTCTTCAAGGAGCCAGGCAACCCCATTCACAGCCCCACAAACGCTGGCGCTCTCCCTTACGACAGCCTCCCAAAGTCCAATACTAGCTGCCTGCACTCCTCGGTACAGCCGGAGTCCGGCTCAGCAATTGCGAACGTCCAGGGATTCCTCCCACACCAAAGGTGCCAGGACCAAAAGCTCTTGCTGCTCTTCAAGGAGCCAGGCAACCCCATTCACAGCCCCACAAACGATGGCGCTCTCTCTTGCGACAGCCTCCCAAAGTCCAATACTAGCTGCCTGCGCCGCTCGGTACAGCCGGAGCCCGGCTCGGCAATTGCGAACGTCCAGGGATTCCTCCCACACCAAAGGGGCCAGGACCAAAAGCTCTTGCTGCTCTTCAAGGAGCCAGGCAACCCCATTCACAGCCCCACAAACGATGGCGCTCTCTCTTGCGACAGCCTCCCAAAGTCCAATACTAGCTGCCTGCACTCCTCGGTACAGCCGGAGCCAGGCTCAGCAATTGCGAACGTCCAGGGATTCCTCCCACACCAAAGGGGCCAGGACCAAAAGCTCTTGCTGCTCTTCAAGGAGCCACGCAACCCCATTCACAGCCCCACAAACGATGGCGCTCTCTCTTGCGACAGCCTCCCAAAGTGCAATACTACCTGCCTGCACCCCTCGGTACAGCCGGAGCCCGGCTCACCAACTGCAAACGTCCAGGGATTCCTCCCACACCAAAGGGGCCAGGACCAAAAGCTCTTGCTGCTCTTCAAGGAGCCAGGCAACCCCATTCACAGCCCCACAAACGCTGGTGCTCTCTCTTGCGACAGCCTCCCAAAGTCCAAGACTAGCTGCCTGCACCGCTCCGTACGGCAAGAGCCCGACTCGGCAATTGCGAACGTCCAGGGATTCCTCCCACACCAAAGGGGCCAGGACCAAAAGCTCTTGCTGCTCTTCAAGGAGCCAGGCAACCCCATTCACAGCCCCACAAACGATGGCGCTCTCTCTTGCGAGAGACTCCCAAAGTCCAATACTAGCTGCCTGCACCCCTCGGTACGGCCGGAGCCCGGCTCAGCAATTGCGAACGTCCAGGGATTCCTCCCACACCAAAGGGGCCAGGACCAAAAGCTCTTGCTGCTCTTCAAGAAGCCAGGCAACCCCATTCACAGCCCCACAAACGCTGGCACTCTCTCTTGCGACAGCCTCCCAAAGTCCAATACTAGCTGCCTGCACCCCTCGGTACAGCCGGAGCCCGGCTCACCAATTGCGAACATCCAGGGATTCCTCCCACACCAAAGGGGCCAGGACCAAAAGCTCTTGCTGCTCTTCAAGGAGCCAGGCAACCCCATTCACAGCCCCACAAACGCTGGCGCTCTCTCTTGCGACAGCCTCCAAAACTCCAATACTAGCTGCCTGCGCCGCTCGGTACAGCCGGAGCCCGGCTCGGCAATTGCGAACGTCCAGGGATTCCTCCCACACCAAAGGGGCCAGGACCAAAAGCTCTTGCTGCTCTTCAAGGAGCCAGGCAACCCCATTCACAGCCCCACAAACGATGGCGCTCTCTCTTGCGACAGCCTCCCAAAGTCCAATACTAGCTGCCTGCACTCCTCGGTACAGCCGGAGCCAGGCTCAGCAATTGCGAACGTCCAGGGATTCCTCCCACACCAAAGGGGCCAGGACCAAAAGCTCTTGCTGCTCTTCAAGGAGCCAGGCAACCCCATTCACAGCCCCACAAACGATGGCGCTCTCTCTTGCGACAGCCTCCCAAAGTCCAATACTAGCTGCCTGTACCCCTCAGTACGGCCGGAGCCCGGCTCAGCAATTGCGAACGTCCAGGGATTCCTCCCACACCAAAGGGGCTAGGACCAAAAGCTCTTGCTGCTCTTCAAGGAGCCA
Organism: Platalea leucorodia; assembly: GCF_965183815.1. Lineage (NCBI taxonomy): Eukaryota > Metazoa > Chordata > Aves > Pelecaniformes > Threskiornithidae > Platalea > Platalea leucorodia. The sequence goes on from NC_138857.1 coordinate 205,590, forward strand.
GGCAACCCCATTCACAGCCCCACAAACGATGGCGCTCTCTCTTGCGACAGCCTCCCAAAGTCCAATACTAGCTGCCTGCACCCCTCGGTACAGCCGGAGCCCGGCTCAGCAATTGCGAACGTCCAGGGATTCCTCCCACACCAAAGGGGCCAGGACCAAAAGCTCTTGCTGCTCTTCAAGGAGCCAGGCAACCCCATTCACAGCCCCACAAACGATGGCGCTCTCTCTTGCGACAGCCTCCCAAAGTCCAATACTAGCTGCCTGCACCCCTCGGTACAGCCGGAGCCCGGCTCAGCAATTGCGAACGTCCAGGGATTCCTCCCACACCAAAGGTGCCAGGACCAAAAGCTCTTGTTGCTCTTCAAGGAGCCAGGCAACCCCATTCACAGCCACACAAACGCTGGCGCTCTCTCTTGCGACAGCCTCCCAAAGTCCAAGACTAGCTGCCTGTGCCACTCAGTACAGCCGGAGCCTGGCTCAGCAATTGCGAACGTCCAGGGATTCCTCCCACACCAAAGGGGCCAGGACCAAAAGCTCTTGTTGCTCTTCAAGGAGCCAGGCAACCCCATTCACAGCCCCACAAACGATGGCGCTCTCTCTTGCAACAGCCTCCCAAAGTCCAATACTAGCTGCCTGCACCACCGAGTACAGCCGGAGCCCGGCTCGGCAATTGCGAACGTCCAGGGATTCCTCCCACACCAAAGGGGCCAGGACCAAAAGCTCTTGCTGCTCTTCAAGGAGCCACGCAACCCCATTCACAGCCCCACAAACGCTGGCGCTCTCTCTTGCGACAGCCTCCCAAAGTCCAACACTAGCTGCCTGCACCCCTCGGTACAGCCGGACCCAGGCTCAGCAATTGCGAACGTCCAGGGATTCCTCCCACACCAAAGGGGCCAGGACCAAAAGCTCTTGCTGCTCTTCAAGGAGCCAGGCAACCCCATTCACAGCCCCACAAACGCTGGCGCTCTCTCTTGCGACAGCCTCCCAAAGTCCAACACTAGCTGCCTGCACCAACGAGTACAGCCGGAGCCCGGCTCAGCAATTGCGAACGTCCAGGGATTCCTCCCACACCAAAGGGGCCAGGACCAAAAGCTCTTGCTGCTCTTCAAGGAGCCAGGCAACCCCATTCACAGCCCCACAAACGATGGCGCTCTCTCTTGCGACAGCCTCCCAAAGTCCAACACTAGAAGCCTGTGCCACTCAGTACAGCCGGAGCCCGGCTCAGCAATTGCGAACGTCCAGGGATTCCTCCCACACCAAAGGGGCCAGGACCAAAAGCTCTTGCTGCTCTTCAAGGAGCCAGGCAACCCCATTCACAGCCCCACAAACGATGGCGCTCTCTCTTGCGACAGCCTCCCAAAGTCCAATACTAGCTGCCTGCACCCCTCGGTACAGCCGGAGCCAGGCTCACCAACTGCAAACGTCCAGGGATTCCTCCCACACCAAAGGGGCCAGGACCAAAAGCTCTTGCTGCTCTTCAAGGAGCCAGGCAACCCCATTCACAGCCCCACAAACGATGGCGCTCTCTCTTGCGACAGCCTCCCAAAGTCCAATACTAGCTGCCTGTGCCACTCAGTACAGCCGGAGCCCGGCTCAGCAATTGCGAACGTCCAGGGATTCCTCCCACACCAAAGGGGCCAGGACCAAAAGCTCTTGTTGCTCTTCAAGGAGCCAGGCAACCCCATTCACAGCCCCACAAACGATGGCGCTCTCTCTTGCGACAGCCTCCCAAAGTCCAATACTAGCTGCCTGCGCCGCTCGGTACAGCCGGAGCCCGGCTCGGCAATTGCGAACGTCCAGGGATTCCTCCCACACCAAAGGGACCAGGACCAAAAGCTCTTGCTGCTCTTCAAGGAGCCAGGCAACCCCATTCACAGCCCCACAAACGCTGGCGCTCTCTCTTGCGACAGCCTCCCAAAGTCCAATACTAGAGGCCTGCGCCACTCAGTAAAGCCGGAGACCGGCTCACCAATTGCGAACGTCCGGGGATTCCTCCCACACCAAAGGGGCCAGGACCAAAAGCTCTTGTTGCTCTTCAAGGAGCCAGGCAACCCCATTCACAGCCCCACAAACGCTGGCGCTCTCTCTTGCGACAGCCTCCCAAAGTCCAAGACTAGCTGCCTGCACCCCTCGGTACAGCCGGAGCCCGGCTCGGCAATTGCGAACGTCCAGGGATTCCTCCCACACCAAAGGTGCCAGGACCAAAAGCTCTTGCTGCTCTTCAAGGAGCCAGGCAACCCCATTCACAGCCCCACAAACGCTGGCGCTCTCTCTTGCGACAGCCTCCCAAAGTCCAATACTAGCTTCCTGCACTCCTCAGTACGGCCGGAGCCCGGCTCAGCAATTGCGAACGTCCAGGGATTCCTCCCACACCAAAGGGGCCAGGACCAAAAGCTCTTGCTGCTCTTCAAGGAGCCAGGCAACCCCATTCACAGCCCCACAAACGATGGCGCTCTCTCTTGCGACAGCCTCCCAAAGTCCAATACTAGCTGCCTGCGCCGCTCGGTACAGCCGGAGCCAGGCTCAGCAATTGCGAACGTCCAGGGATTCCTCCCACACCAAAGGAGCCAGGACCAAAAGCTCTTGCTGCTCTTCAAGGAGCCAGGCAACCCCATTCACAGCCCCACAAACGATGGCGCTCTCTCTTGCGACAGCCTCCCAAAGTCCAAGACTAGCTGCCTGCACCCCTCCGTACGGCCGGAGCCCGGCTCAGCAATTGCGAACGTCCAGGGATTCCTCCCACACCAAAGGGGCCAGGACCAAAAGCTCTTGCTGCTCTTCAAGGAGCCAGGCAACCCCATTCACAGCCCCACAAACGATGGCACTCTCTCTTGCGACAGCCTCCCAAAGTCCAATACTAGAGGCCTGTGCCACTCAGTACAGCCGGAGCCCGGCTCAGCAATTGCGAACGTCCGGGGACTCCTCCCACACCAAAGGGGCCAGGACCAAAAGCTCTTGTTGCTCTTCAAGGAGCCAGGCAACCCCATTCACAGCCCCACAAACGCTGGCGCTCTCTCTTGCGACAGCCTCCCAAAGTCCAATACTAGCTGCCTGCACTCCTCGGTACAGCCGGAGCCCGGCTCAGCAATTGCGAACGTCCAGGGATTCCTCCCACACCAAAGGGGCCAGGACCAAAAGCTCTTGCTGCTCTTCAAGGAGCCAGGCAACCCCATTCACAGCCCCACAAACGATGGCGCTCTCTCTTGCGACAGCCTCCCAAAGTCCAACACTAGAAGCCTGTGCCACTCAGTACAGCCGGAGCCCGGCTCAGCAATTGCGAACGTCCAGGGATTCCTCCCACACCAAAGGGGCCAGGACCAAAAGCTCTTGCTGCTCTTCAAGGAGCCACGCAACCCCATTCACAGCCCCACAAACGATGGCGCTCTCTCTTGCGACAGCCTCCCAAAGTCCAACACTAGCTGCCTGGACCCCTCGGTACAGCCGGAGCCCGGCTCAGCAATTGCAAACGTCCAGGGATTCCTCCCACACCAAAGGGGCCAGGACCAAAAGCTCTTGCTGCTCTTCAAGGAGCCAGGCAACCCCATTCACAGCCCCACAAACGCTGGTGCTCTCTCTTGCGACAGCCTCCCAAAGTCCAATACTAGCTGCCTGCACCGCTCCGTACGGCAAGAGTCCGGCTCGGCAATTGCGAACGTCCAGGGATTCCTCCCACACCAAAGGGGCCAGGACCAAAAGCTCTTGCTGCTCTTCAAGGAGCCAGGCAACCCCATTCACAGCCCCACAAACGATGGCGCTCTCTCTTGCGACAGCCTCCCAAAGTCCAACACTAGAAGCCTGTGCCACTCAGTACAGCCGGAGCCCGGCTCAGCAATTGCGAACGTCCAGGGATTCCTCCCACACCAAAGGGGCCAGGACCAAAAGCTCTTGTTGCTCTTCAAGGAGCCAGGCAACCCCATTCACAGCCCCACAAACGATGGCGCTCTCTCTTGCGACAGCCTCCCAAAGTCCAATAGTAGCTGCCTGAGCCAATCAGTACAGCCGGAGCCCGGCTCAGCAATTGCGAACGTCCAGGGATTCCTCCCACACCAAAGGGGCCAGGACCAAAAGCTCTTGCTGCTCTTCAAGGAGCCAGGCAACCCCATTCACAGCCCCACAAACGATGGCGCTCTCTCTTGCGACAGCCTCCCAAAGTCCAATACTAGCTGCCTGCGCCGCTCGGTACAGCCGGAGCCCGGCTCACCAACTGCAAACGTCCAGGGATTCCTCCCAAACCAAAGGGGCCAGGACCAAAAGCTCTTGCTGCTCTTCAAGGAGCCAGGCAACCCCATTCACAGCCCCACAAACGATGGCGCTCTCTCTTGCGAGAGACTCCCAAAGTCCAATACTAGCTGCCTGTGCCACCGAGTACAGCCGGAGCCCGGCTCAGCAATTGCGAACGTCCAGGGATTCCTCCCACACCAAAGGGGCCAGGACCAAAAGCTCTTGCTGCTCTTCAAGGAGCCAGGCAACCCCATTCACAGCCCCACAAACGATGGCGCTCTCTCTTGCGACAGCCTCCCAAAGTCCAACACTAGAAGCCTGTGCCACTCAGTACAGCCGGAGCCCGGCTCAGCAATTGCGAACGTCCGGGGATTCCTCCCACACCAAAGGGGCCAGGACCAAAAGCTCTTGCTGCTCTTCAAGGAGCCAGGCAACCCCATTCACAGCCCTGCAAACGCTGGCGCTCTCTCTTGCGACAGCCTCCCAAAGTCCAATACTAGCTGCCTGCGCCGCTCGGTACAGCCGGAGCCCGGCTCACCAACTGCAAACGTCCAGGGATTCCTCCCACACCAAAGGGGCCAGGACCAAAAGCTCTTGCTGCTCTTCAAGGAGCCACGCAACCCCATTCACAGCCCCACAAACGATGGCGCTCTCTCTTGCGAGAGACTCCCAAAGTCCAATACTAGCTGCCTGCACCCCTCGGTACAGCCGGAGCCCGGCTCAGCAATTGCGAACGTCCAGGGATTCCTCCCACACCAAAGGGGCCAGGACCAAAAGCTCTTGCTGCTCTTCAAGGAGCCAGGCAACCCCATTCACAGCCCCACAAACGATGGCGCTCTCTTTTGCGACAGCCTCCCAAAGTCCAATACTAGCTGCCTGCACCCCTCGGTACAGCCGGAGCCAGGCTCAGCAATTGCGAACGTCCAGGGATTCCTCCCACACCAAAGGGGCCAGGACCAAAAGCTCTTGCTGCTCTTCAAGGAGCCAGGCAACCCCATTCACAGCCCCACAAACGATGGCGCTCTCTCTTGCGACAGCCTCCCAAAGTCCAATACTAGCTGCCTGTGCCACTCAGTACAGCCGGAGCCTGGCTCAGCAATTGCGAACGTCCAGGGATTCCTCCCACACCAAAGGGGCCAGGACCAAAAGCTCTTGTTGCTCTTCAAGGAGCCAGGCAACCCCATTCACAGCCACACAAACGATGGCGCTCTCTCTTGCGACAGCCTCCCAAAGTCCAATACTAGCTGCCTGCGCCGCTCGGTACAGCCGGAGCCCGGCTCACCAACTGCAAACGTCCAGGGATTCCTCCCACACCAAAGGGGCCAGGACCAAAAGCTCTTGCTGCTCTTCAAGGAGCCAGGCAACCCCATTCACAGCCCCACAAACGATGGCGCTCTCTCTTGCGACAGCCTCCCAAAGTCCATGACTAGCTGCCTGCACCCCTCGGTACAGCCGGAGCCCGGCTCAGCAATTGCAAACGTCCAGGGATTCCTCCCACACCAAAGGGGCCAGGACCAAAAGCTCTTGCTGCTCTTCAAGGAGCCAGGCAACCCCATTCACAGCCCCACAAACGCTGGTGCTCTCTCTTGCGACAGCCTCCCAAAGTCCAATACTAGCTGCCTGCACCGCTCCGTACGGCAAGAGTCCGGCTCGGCAATTGCGAACGTCCAGGGATTCCTCCCACACCAAAGGGGCCAGGACCAAAAGCTCTTGCTGCTCTTCAAGGAGCCAGGCAACCCCATTCACAGCCCCACAAACGATGGCGCTCTCTCTTGCGACAGCCTCCCAAAGTCCAACACTAGAAGCCTGTGCCACTCAGTACAGCCGGAGCCCGGCTCAGCAATTGCGAACGTCCAGGGATTCCTCCCACACCAAAGGGGCCAGGACCAAAAGCTCTTGTTGCTCTTCAAGGAGCCAGGCAACCCCATTCGCAGCCCCACAAACGATGGCGCTCTCTCTTGCGACAGCCTCCCAAAGTCCAATACTAGAGGCCTGTGCCACTCAGTACAGCCGGAGCCCGGCTCAGCAATTGTGAACGTCCAGGGATTCCTCCCACACCAAAGGGGCCAGGACCAAAAGCTCTTGTTGCTCTTCAAGGAGCCAGGCAACCCCATTCACAGCCCCACAAACGATGGCGCTCTCTCTTGCGACAGCCTCCCAAAGTCCAATACTAGCTGCCTGTGCCACTCAGTACAGCCGGAGCCAGGCTCAGCAATTGCGAACGTCCAGGGATTCCTCCCACACCAAAGGTGCCAGGACCAAAAGCTCTTGCTGCTCTTCAAGGAGCCAGGCAACCCCATTCACAGCCCCACAAACAATGGCGCTCTCTCTTGCGACAGCCTCCCAAAGTCCAATACTAGCTGCCTGCACTCCTCGGTACAGCCGGAGCCCGGCTCAGCAATTGCGAACGTCCAGGGATTCCTCCCACACCAAAGGTGCCAGGACCAAAAGCTCTTGCTGCTCTTCAAGGAGCCAGGCAACCCCATTCACAGCCACACAAACGATGGCGCTCTCTCTTGCGACAGCCTCCCAAAGTCCAATACTAGAGGCCTGCACCACTCAGTACAGCCGGAGCCAGGCTCAGCAATTGCGAACGTCCAGGGATTCCTCCCACACCAAAGGGGCCAGGACCAAAAGCTCTTGCTGCTCTTCAAGGAGCCAGGCAACCCCATTCACAGCCCCACAAACGATGGCGCTCTCTCTTGCGACAGCCTCCCAAAGTCCAATACTAGCTGCCTGCACCCCTCGGTACAGCCGGAGCGAGGCTCACCAATTGCGAACGTCCAGGGATTCCTCCCACACCAAAGGTGCCAGGACCAAAAGCTCTTGCTGCTCTTCAAGGAGCCAGGCAACCCCATTCACAGCCCCACAAACGATGGCGCTCTCTCTTGCGACAGCCTCCCAAAGTCCAATACTAGCTGCCTGCACTCCTCAGTACGGCCGGAGCCCGGCTCAGCAATTGCGAACGTCCAGGGATTCCTCCCACACCAAAGGGGCCAGGACCAAAAGCTCTTGCTGCTCTTCAAGGAGCCAGGCAACCCCATTCACAGCCCCACAAACGATGGCGCTCTCTCTTGCGACAGCCTCCCAAAGACCAATACTAGCTGCCTGCACCCCTCGGTACAGCCGGAGCCCGGCTCAGCAATTGCGAACGTCCAGGGATTCCTCCCACACCAAAGGTGCCAGGACCAAAAGCTCTTGCTGCTCTTCAAGGAGCCAGGCAACCCCATTCACAGCCCCACAAACGCTGGTGCTCTCTCTTGCGACAGCCTCCCAAAGTCCAATACTAGCTGCCTGCACCGCTCCGTACGGCAAGAGCCCGGCTCAGCAATTGCGAACGTCCAGGGATTCCTCCCACACCAAAGGGGCCAGGACCAAAAGCTCTTGCTGCTCTTCAAGGAGCCAGGCAACCCCATTCACAGCCCCACAAACGATGGCGCTCTCTCTTGCGACAGCCTCCCAAAGTCCAACACTAGAAGCCTGTGCCACTCAGTACAGCCGGAGCCCGGCTCAGCAATTGCGAACGTCCGGGGATTCCTCCCACACCAAAGGGGCCAGGACCAAAAGCTCTTGCTGCTCTTCAAGGAGCCAGGCAACCCCATTCACAGCCCTGCAAACGCTGGCGCTCTCTCTTGCGACAGCCTCCCAAAGTCCAATACTAGCTGCCTGCGCCGCTCGGTACAGCCGGAGCCCGGCTCACCAACTGCAAACGTCCAGGGATTCCTCCCACACCAAAGGGGCCAGGACCAAAAGCTCTTGCTGCTCTTCAAGGAGCCACGCAACCCCATTCACAGCCCCACAAACGATGGCGCTCTCTCTTGCGAGAGACTCCCAAAGTCCAATACTAGCTGCCTGCACCCCTCGGTACAGCCGGAGCCCGGCTCAGCAATTGCGAACGTCCAGGGATTCCTCCCACACCAAAGGGGCCAGGACCAAAAGCTCTTGCTGCTCTTCAAGGAGCCAGGCAACCCCATTCACAGCCCCACAAACGATGGCGCTCTCTTTTGCGACAGCCTCCCAAAGTCCAATACTAGCTGCCTGCACCCCTCGGTACAGCCGGAGCCAGGCTCAGCAATTGCGAACGTCCAGGGATTCCTCCCACACCAAAGGGGCCAGGACCAAAAGCTCTTGCTGCTCTTCAAGGAGCCAGGCAACCCCATTCACAGCCCCACAAACGATGGCGCTCTCTCTTGCGACAGCCTCCCAAAGTCCAATACTAGCTGCCTGCGCCGCTCGGTACAGCCGGAGCCCGGCTCACCAACTGCAAACGTCCAGGGATTCCTCCCACACCAAAGGGGCCAGGACCAAAAGCTCTTGCTGCTCTTCAAGGAGCCAGGCAACCCCATTCACAGCCCCACAAACGATGGCGCTCTCTCTTGCGACAGCCTCCCAAAGTCCAATACTAGCTGCCTGCACCCCTCGGTACAGCCGGAGCCCGGCTCAGCAATTGCAAACGTCCAGGGATTCCTCCCACACCAAAGGGGCCAGGACCAAAAGCTCTTGCTGCTCTTCAAGGAGCCAGGCAACCCCATTCACAGCCCCACAAACGCTGGTGCTCTCTCTTGCGACAGCCTCCCAAAGTCCAATACTAGCTGCCTGCACCGCTCCGTACGGCAAGAGTCCGGCTCGGCAATTGCGAACGTCCAGGGATTCCTCCCACACCAAAGGGGCCAGGACCAAAAGCTCTTGCTGCTCTTCAAGGAGCCAGGCAACCCCATTCACAGCCCCACAAACGATGGCGCTCTCTCTTGCGACAGCCTCCCAAAGTCCAACACTAGAAGCCTGTGCCACTCAGTACAGCCGGAGCCCGGCTCAGCAATTGCGAACGTCCAGGGATTCCTCCCACACCAAAGGGGCCAGGACCAAAAGCTCTTGTTGCTCTTCAAGGAGCCAGGCAACCCCATTCACAGCCCCACAAACGATGGCGCTCTCTCTTGCGACAGCCTCCCAAAGTCCAATACTAGAGGCCTGTGCCACTCAGTACAGCCGGAGCCCGGCTCAGCAATTGTGAACGTCCAGGGATTCCTCCCACACCAAAGGGGCCAGGACCAAAAGCTCTTGTTGCTCTTCAAGGAGCCAGGCAACCCCATTCACAGCCCCACAAACGATGGCGCTCTCTCTTGCGACAGCCTCCCAAAGTCCAATACTAGAGGCCTGCACCACTCAGTACAGCCGGAGCCCGGCTCAGCAATTGCGAACGTCCAGGGATTCCTCCCACACCAAAGGGGCCAGGACCAAAAGCTCTTGCTGCTCTTCAAGGAGCCAGGCAACCCCATTCACAGCCCCACAAACGATGGCGCTCTCTCTTGCGACAGCCTCCCAAAGTCCAATACTAGCTGCCTGCACCCCTCGGTACAGCCGGAGCGAGGCTCACCAATTGCGAACGTCCAGGGATTCCTCCCACACCAAAGGGGCCAGGACCAAAAGCTCTTGCTGCTCTTCAAGGAGCCAGGCAACCCCATTCACAGCCCCACAAACGATGGCGCTCTCTCTTGCGACAGCCTCCCAAAGTCCAATACTAGCTGCCTGCACTCCTCAGTACGGCCGGAGCCCGGCTCAGCAATTGCGAACGTCCAGGGATTCCTCCCACACCAAAGGGGCCAGGACCAAAAGCTCTTGCTGCTCTTCAAGGAGCCAGGCAACCCCATTCACAGCCCCACAAACGATGGCGCTCTCTCTTGCGACAGCCTCCCAAAGACCAATACTAGCTGCCTGCACCCCTCGGTACAGCCGGAGCCCGGCTCAGCAATTGCGAACGTCCAGGGATTCCTCCCACACCAAAGGTGCCAGGACCAAAAGCTCTTGCTGCTCTTCAAGGAGCCAGGCAACCCCATTCACAGCCCCACAAACGCTGGTGCTCTCTCTTGCGACAGCCTCCCAAAATCCAATACTAGCTGCCTGCACCGCTCCGTACGGCAAGAGCCCGGCTCAGCAATTGCGAACGTCCAGGGATTCCTCCCACACCAAAGGGGCCAGGACCAAAAGCTCTTGCTGCTCTTCAAGGAGCCAGGCAACCCCATTCACAGCCCCACAAACGATGGCGCTCTCTCTTGCGACAGCCTCCCAAAGTCCAACACTAGAAGCCTGTGCCACTCAGTACAGCCGGAGCCCGGCTCAGCAATTGCGAACGTCCGGGGATTCCTCCCACACCAAAGGGGCCAGGACCAAAAGCTCTTGCTGCTCTTCAAGGAGCCAGGCAACCCCATTCACAGCCCTGCAAACGCTGGCGCTCTCTCTTGCGACAGCCTCCCAAAGTCCAATACTAGCTGCCTGCGCCGCTCGGTACAGCCGGAGCCCGGCTCACCAACTGCAAACGTCCAGGGATTCCTCCCACACCAAAGGGGCCAGGACCAAAAGCTCTTGCTGCTCTTCAAGGAGCCACGCAACCCCATTCACAGCCCCACAAACGATGGCGCTCTCTCTTGCGAGAGACTCCCAAAGTCCAATACTAGCTGCCTGCACCCCTCGGTACAGCCGGAGCCCGGCTCAGCAATTGCGAACGTCCAGGGATTCCTCCCACACCAAAGGGGCCAGGACCAAAAGCTCTTGCTGCTCTTCAAGGAGCCAGGCAACCCCATTCACAGCCCCACAAACGATGGCGCTCTCTTTTGCGACAGCCTCCCAAAGTCCAATACTAGCTGCCTGCACCCCTCGGTACAGCCGGAGCCAGGCTCAGCAATTGCGAACGTCCAGGGATTCCTCCCACACCAAAGGGGCCAGGACCAAAAGCTCTTGCTGCTCTTCAAGGAGCCAGGCAACCCCATTCACAGCCCCACAAACGATGGCGCTCTCTCTTGCGACAGCCTCCCAAAGTCCAATACTAGCTGCCTGCGCCGCTCGGTACAGCCGGAGCCCGGCTCACCAACTGCAAACGTCCAGGGATTCCTCCCACACCAAAGGGGCCAGGACCAAAAGCTCTTGCTGCTCTTCAAGGAGCCAGGCAACCCCATTCACAGCCCCACAAACGATGGCGCTCTCTCTTGCGACAGCCTCCCAAAGTCCAATACTAGCTGCCTGCACCCCTCGGTACAGCCGGAGCCCGGCTCAGCAATTGCAAACGTCCAGGGATTCCTCCCACACCAAAGGGGCCAGGACCAAAAGCTCTTGCTGCTCTTCAAGGAGCCAGGCAACCCCATTCACAGCCCCACAAACGCTGGTGCTCTCTCTTGCGACAGCCTCCCAAAGTCCAATACTAGCTGCCTGCACCGCTCCGTACGGCAAGAGTCCGGCTCGGCAATTGCGAACGTCCAGGGATTCCTCCCACACCAAAGGGGCCAGGACCAAAAGCTCTTGCTGCTCTTCAAGGAGCCAGGCAACCCCATTCACAGCCCCACAAACGATGGCGCTCTCTCTTGCGACAGCCTCCCAAAGTCCAACACTAGAAGCCTGTGCCACTCAGTACAGCCGGAGCCCGGCTCAGCAATTGCGAACGTCCAGGGATTCCTCCCACACCAAAGGGGCCAGGACCAAAAGCTCTTGTTGCTCTTCAAGGAGCCAGGCAACCCCATTCACAGCCCCACAAACGATGGCGCTCTCTCTTGCGACAGCCTCCCAAAGTCCAATACTAGAGGCCTGTGCCACTCAGTACAGCCGGAGCCCGGCTCAGCAATTGTGAACGTCCAGGGATTCCTCCCACACCAAAGGGGCCAGGACCAAAAGCTCTTGTTGCTCTTCAAGGAGCCAGGCAACCCCATTCACAGCCCCACAAACGATGGCGCTCTCTCTTGCGACAGCCTCCCAAAGTCCAATACTAGCTGCCTGTGCCACTCAGTACAGCCGGAGCCAGGCTCACCAATTGCGAACGTCCAGGGATTCCTCCCACACCAAAGGGGCCAGGACCAAAAGCTCTTGCTGCTCTTCAAGGAGCCAGGCAACCCCATTCACAGCCCCACAAACAATGGCGCTCTCTCTTGCGACAGCCTCCCAAAGTCCAATACTAGCTGCCTGCACTCCTCGGTACAGCCGGAGCCCGGCTCAGCAATTGCGAACGTCCAGGGATTCCTCCCACACCAAAGGTGCCAGGACCAAAAGCTCTTGCTGCTCTTCAAGGAGCCAGGCAACCCCATTCACAGCCACACAAACGATGGCGCTCTCTCTTGCGACAGCCTCCCAAAGTCCAATACTAGAGGCCTGCACCACTCAGTACAGCCGGAGCCCGGCTCAGCAATTGCGAACGTCCAGGGATTCCTCCCACACCAAAGGGGCCAGGACCAAAAGCTCTTGCTGCTCTTCAAGGAGCCAGGCAACCCCATTCACAGCCCCACAAACGATGGCGCTCTCTCTTGCGACAGCCTCCCAAAGTCCAATACTAGCTGCCTGCACCCCTCGGTACAGCCGGAGCGAGGCTCACCAATTGCGAACGTCCAGGGATTCCTCCCACACCAAAGGTGCCAGGACCAAAAGCTCTTGCTGCTCTTCAAGGAGCCAGGCAACCCCATTCACAGCCCCACAAACGATGGCGCTCTCTCTTGCGACAGCCTCCCAAAGTCCAATACTAGCTGCCTGCACTCCTCAGTACGGCCGGAGCCCGGCTCAGCAATTGCGAACGTCCAGGGATTCCTCCCACACCAAAGGGGCCAGGACCAAAAGCTCTTGCTGCTCTTCAAGGAGCCAGGCAACCCCATTCACAGCCACACAAACGATGGCGCTCTCTCTTGCGACAGCCTCCCAAAGACCAATACTAGCTGCCTGCACCCCTCGGTACAGCCGGAGCCCGGCTCAGCAATTGCGAACGTCCAGGGATTCCTCCCACACCAAAGGTGCCAGGACCAAAAGCTCTTGCTGCTCTTCAAGGAGCCAGGCAACCCCATTCACAGCCCCACAAACGCTGGTGCTCTCTCTTGCGACAGCCTCCCAAAGTCCAATACTAGCTGCCTGCACCGCTCCGTACGGCAAGAGCCCGGCTCAGCAATTGCGAACGTCCAGGGATTCCTCCCACACCAAAGGGGCCAGGACCAAAAGCTCTTGCTGCTCTTCAAGGAGCCAGGCAACCCCATTCACAGCCCCACAAACGATGGCGCTCTCTCTTGCAACAGCCTCCAAAAGTCCAACACTAGAAGCCTGTGCCACTCAGTACAGCCGGAGCCCGGCTCAGCAATTGCGAACGTCCAGGGATTCCTCCCACACCAAAGGGGCCAGGACCAAAAGCTCTTGTTGCTCTTCAAGGAGCCAGGCAACCCCATTCACAGCCCCACAAACAATGGCGCTCTCTCTTGCGACAGCCTCCCAAAGTCCAATACTAGCTGCCTGAGCCACTCAGTACAGCCGGAGCCTGGCTCAGCAATTGCGAACGTCCAGGGATTCCTCCCACACCAAGGGTCCAGGACCAAAAGCTCTTGCTGCTCTTCAAGGAGCCACGCAACCCCATTCACAGCCCCACAAACGATGGCGCTCTCTCTTGCGACAGCCTCCCAAAGTCCAATACTAGCTGCCTGCGCCGCTCGGTACAGCCGGAGCCCGGCTCACCAACTGCAAACGTCCAGGGATTCCTCCCACACCAAAGGGGCCAGGACCAAAAGCTCTTGCTGCTCTTCAAGGAGCCAGGCAACCCCATTCACAGCCCCACAAACGCTGGCGCTCTCTCTTGCGACAGCCTCCCAAAGTCCAATACTAGCTGCCTGCACCCCTCGGTACAGCCGGAGCCCGGCTCAGCAATTGCGAACGTCCAGGGATTCCTCCCACACCAAAGGGGCCAGGACCAAAAGCTCTTGCTGCTCTTCAAGGAGCCAGGCAACCCCATTCACAGCCACACAAACGATGGCGCTCTCTCTTGCGACAGCCTCCCAAAGTCCAATACTAGCTGCCTGCACTCCTCGGTACAGCCGGAGCCCGGCTCAGCAATTGCGAACGTCCAGGGATTCCTCCCACACCAAAGGGGCCAGGACCAAAAGCTCTTGCTGCTCTTCAAGGAGCCAGGCAACCCCATTCACAGCCCCACAAACGATGGCGCTCTCTCTTGCAACAGCCTCCAAAAGTCCAACACTAGAAGCCTGTGCCACTCAGTACAGCCGGAGCCCGGCTCAGCAATTGCGAACGTCCAGGGATTCCTCCCACACCAAAGGGGCCAGGACCAAAAGCTCTTGTTGCTCTTCAAGGAGCCAGGCAACCCCATTCACAGCCCCACAAACGATGGCGCTCTCTCTTGCGACAGCCTCCCAAAGTCCAATACTAGCTGCCTGAGCCACTCAGTACAGCCGGAGCCTGGCTCAGCAATTGCGAACGTCCAGGGATTCCTCCCACACCAAGGGTCCAGGACCAAAAGCTCTTGCTGCTCTTCAAGGAGCCAGGTAACCCCATTCACAGCCCCACAAACGATGGCGCTCTCTCTTGCGACAGCCTCCCAAAGTCCAATACTAGCTGCCTGCGCCGCTCGGTACAGCCGGAGCCCGGCTCACCAACTGCAAACGTCCAGGGATTCCTCCCACACCAAAGGGGCCAGGACCAAAAGCTCTTGCTGCTCTTCAAGGAGCCAGGCAACCCCATTCACAGCCCCACAAACGCTGGCGCTCTCTCTTGCGACAGCCTCCCAAAGTCCAATACTAGCTGCCTGCACCCCTCGGTACAGCCGGAGCCCGGCTCAGCAATTGCGAACGTCCAGGGATTCCTCCCACACCAAAGGGGCCAGGACCAAAAGCTCTTGCTGCTCTTCAAGGAGCCAGGCAACCCCATTCACAGCCCCACAAACGATGGCGCTCTCTCTTGCGACAGCCTCCCAAAGTCCAATACTAGCTGCCTGCACTCCTCGGTACAGCCGGAGCCCGGCTCAGCAATTGCGAACGTCCAGGGATTCCTCCCACACCAAAGGGGCCAGGACCAAAAGCTCTTGCTGCTCTTCAAGGAGCCAGGCAACCCCATTCACAGCCCCACAAACGATGGCGCTCTCTCTTGCGACAGCCTCCCAAAGTCCAACACTAGCTGCCTGCACCACCGAGTACAGCCGGAGCCCGGCTCAGCAATTGCGAACGTCCAGGGATTCCTCCCACACCAAAGGGGCCAGGACCAAAAGCTCTTGCTGCTCTTCAAGGAGCCACGCAACCCCATTCACAGCCCCACAAACGATGGCGCTCTCTCTTGCGACAGCCTCCCAAAGTCCAATACTAGCTGCCTGCACCCCTCGGTACAGCCGGAGCCCGGCTCACCAATTGCGAACGTCCGGGCATTCCTCCCACACCAAAGGGGCCAGGACCAAAAGCTCTTGCTGCTCTTCAAGGAGCCAGGCAACCCCATTCACAGCCCCACAAACGATGGCGCTCTCTCTTGCGACAGCCTCCCAAAGTCCAATACTAGCTGCCTGCACCCCTCGGTACAGCCGGAGCGAGGCTCACCAATTGCGAACGTCCAGGGATTCCTCCCACACCAAAGGGGCCAGGACCAAAACCTCTTGCTGCTCTTCAAGGAGCCAGGCAACCCCATTCACAGCCACACAAACGCTGGTGCTCTCTCTTGCGACAGCCTCCCAAAGTCCAATACTAGCTGCCTGCACCGCTCCGTACGGCAAGAGCCCGGCTCGGCAATTGCGAACGTCCAGGGATTCCTCCCACACCAAAGGTGCCATGACCAAAAGCTCTTGCTGCTCTTCAAGGAGCCAGGCAACCCCATTCACAGCCCCACAAACGATGGCGCTCTCTCTTGCGACAGCCTCCCAAAGTCCAATACTAGCTGCCTGCACTCCTCAGTACGGCCGGAGCCCGGCTCAGCAATTGCGAACGTCCAGGGATTCCTCCCACACCAAAGGGGCCAGGACCAAAAGCTCTTGCTGCTCTTCAAGGAGCCACGCAACCCCATTCACAGCCCCACAAACGATGGCGCTCTCTCTTGCGACAGCCTCCCAAAGTCCAATACTAGCTGCCTGCGCCGCTCGGTACAGCCGGAGCCAGGCTCAGCAATTGCGAACGTCCAGGGATTCCTCCCACACCAAAGGGGCCAGGACCAAAAGCTCTTGCTGCTCTTCAAGGAGCCAGGCAACCCCATTCACAGCCCCACAAACGCTGGTGCTCTCTCTTGCGACAGCCTCCCAAAGTCCAATACTAGCTGCCTGCACCGCTCCGTACGGCAAGAGCCCGGCTCGGCAATTGCGAACGTCCAGGGATTCCTCCCACACCAAAGGGGCCAGGACCAAAAGCTCTTGCTGCTCTTCAAGGAGCCAGGCAACCCCATTCACAGCCCCACAAACGCTGGCACTCTCTCTTGCGACAGCCTCCCAAAGTCCAATACTAGCTGCCTGCGCCGCTCGGTACAGCCGGAGCCCGGCTCACCAACTGCAAACGTCCAGGGATTCCTCCCACACCAAAGGGGCCAGGACCAAAAGCTCTTGCTGCTCTTCAAGGAGCCAGGCAACCCCATTCACAGCCCCACAAACGATGGCGCTCTCTCTTGCGAGAGACTCCCAAAGTCCAATACTAGCTGCCTGTGCCACCGAGTACAGCCGGAGCCCGGCTTAGCAATTGCGAACGTCCAGGGATTCCTCCCACACCAAAGGGGCCAGGACCAAAAGCTCTTGCTGCTCTTCAAGGAGCCACGCAACCCCATTCACAGCCCCACAAACGATGGCGCTCTCTCTTGCGACAGCCTCCCAAAGTCCAACACTAGAAGCCTGTGCCACTCAGTAAAGCCGGAGCCCGGCTCACCAACTGCAAACGTCCAGGGATTCCTCCCACACCAAAGGGGCCAGGACCAAAAGCTCTTGCTGCTCTTCAAGGAGCCAGGCAACCCCATTCACAGCCCCACAAACGATGGCGCTCTCTCTTGCGACAGCCTCCCAAAGTCCAATACTAGCTGCCTGCACCCCTCGGTACAGCCGGAGCCCGGCTCAGCAATTGCGAACGTCCAGGGATTCCTCCCACACCAAAGGGGCCAGGACCAAAAGCTCTTGCTGCTCTTCAAGGAGCCAGGCAACCCCATTCACAGCCCCACAAACGATGGCGCTCTCTCTTGCGACAGCCTCCCAAAGTCCAATACTAGCTGCCTGCACCCCTCGGTACAGCCGGAGCCCGGCTCACCAACTGCAAACGTCCAGGGATTCCTCCCACACCAAAGGGGCCAGGACCAAAAGCTCTTGCTGCTCTTCAAGGAGCCAGGCAACCCCATTCACAGCCACACAAACGATGGCGCTCTCTCTTGCGACAGCCTCCCAAAGTCCAATACTAGCTGCCTGCACCCCTCGGTACAGCCGGAGCCCGGCTCAGCAATTGCGAACGTCCAGGGATTCCTCCCACACCAAAGGGGCCAGGACCAAAAGCTCTTGCTGCTCTTCAAGGTGCCAGGCAACCCCATTCACAGCCACACAAACGATGGCGCTCTCTCTTGCGACAGCCTCCCAAAGTCCAATACTAGAGGCCTGTGCCACTCAGTACAGCCGGAGCCCGGCTCAGCAATTGCGAACGTCCAGGGATTCCTCCCACACCAAAGGGGCCAGGACCAAAAGCTCTTGCTGCTCTTCAAGGAGCCAGGCAACCCCATTCACAGCCCCACAAACGATGGCGCTCTCTCTTGCGACAGCCTCCCAAAGTCCAACACTAGCTGCCTGCACCACCGAGTACAGCCGGAGCCCGGCTCAGCAATTGCGAACGTCCAGGGATTCCTCCCACACCAAAGGGGCCAGGACCAAAAGCTCTTGCTGCTCTTCAAGGAGCCACGCAACCCCATTCACAGCCCCACAAACGATGGCGCTCTCTCTTGCGACAGCCTCCCAAAGTCCAATACTAGCTGCCTGCACCCCTCGGTACAGCCGGAGCCCGGCTCACCAATTGCGAACGTCCGGGCATTCCTCCCACACCAAAGGGGCCAGGACCAAAAGCTCTTGCTGCTCTTCAAGGAGCCAGGCAACCCCATTCACAGCCCCACAAACGATGGCGCTCTCTCTTGCGACAGCCTCCCAAAGTCCAATACTAGCTGCCTGCACCCCTCGGTACAGCCGGAGCCCGGCTCAGCAATTGCGAACGTCCAGGGATTCCTCCCACACCAAAGGGGCCAGGACCAAAAGCTCTTGCTGCTCTTCAAGGTGCCAGGCAACCCCATTCACAGCCACACAAACGATGGCGCTCTCTCTTGCGACAGCCTCCCAAAGTCCAATACTAGAGGCCTGTGCCACTCAGTACAGCCGGAGCCCGGCTCAGCAATTGCGAACGTCCAGGGATTCCTCCCACACCAAAGGGGCCAGGACCAAAAGCTCTTGCTGCTCTTCAAGGAGCCAGGCAACCCCATTCACAGCCCCACAAACGATGGCGCTCTCTCTTGCGACAGCCTCCCAAAGTCCAACACTAGCTGCCTGCACCACCGAGTACAGCCGGAGCCCGGCTCAGCAATTGCGAACGTCCAGGGATTCCTCCCACACCAAAGGGGCCAGGACCAAAAGCTCTTGCTGCTCTTCAAGGAGCCACGCAACCCCATTCACAGCCCCACAAACGATGGCGCTCTCTCTTGCGACAGCCTCCCAAAGTCCAATACTAGCTGCCTGCACCCCTCGGTACAGCCGGAGCCCGGCTCACCAATTGCGAACGTCCGGGCATTCCTCCCACACCAAAGGGGCCAGGACCAAAAGCTCTTGCTGCTCTTCAAGGAGCCAGGCAACCCCATTCACAGCCCCACAAACGATGGCGCTCTCTCTTGCGACAGCCTCCCAAAGTCCAATACTAGCTGCCTGCACCCCTCGGTACAGCCGGAGCGAGGCTCACCAATTGCGAACGTCCAGGGATTCCTCCCACACCAAAGGGGCCAGGACCAAAACCTCTTGCTGCTCTTCAAGGAGCCAGGCAACCCCATTCACAGCCACACAAACGCTGGTGCTCTCTCTTGCGACAGCCTCCCAAAGTCCAATACTAGCTGCCTGCACCGCTCCGTACGGCAAGAGCCCGGCTCGGCAATTGCGAACGTCCAGGGATTCCTCCCACACCAAAGGTGCCATGACCAAAAGCTCTTGCTGCTCTTCAAGGAGCCAGGCAACCCCATTCACAGCCCCACAAACGATGGCGCTCTCTCTTGCGACAGCCTCCCAAAGTCCAATACTAGCTGCCTGCACTCCTCAGTACGGCCGGAGCCCGGCTCAGCAATTGCGAACGTCCAGGGATTCCTCCCACACCAAAGGGGCCAGGACCAAAAGCTCTTGCTGCTCTTCAAGGAGCCACGCAACCCCATTCACAGCCCCACAAACGATGGCGCTCTCTCTTGCGACAGCCTCCCAAAGTCCAATACTAGCTGCCTGCGCCGCTCGGTACAGCCGGAGCCAGGCTCAGCAATTGCGAACGTCCAGGGATTCCTCCCACACCAAAGGGGCCAGGACCAAAAGCTCTTGCTGCTCTTCAAGGAGCCAGGCAACCCCATTCACAGCCCCACAAACGCTGGTGCTCTCTCTTGCGACAGCCTCCCAAAGTCCAATACTAGCTGCCTGCACCGCTCCGTACGGCAAGAGCCCGGCTCGGCAATTGCGAACGTCCAGGGATTCCTCCCACACCAAAGGGGCCAGGACCAAAAGCTCTTGCTGCTCTTCAAGGAGCCAGGCAACCCCATTCACAGCCCCACAAACGCTGGCACTCTCTCTTGCGACAGCCTCCCAAAGTCCAATACTAGCTGCCTGCGCCGCTCGGTACAGCCGGAGCCCGGCTCACCAACTGCAAACGTCCAGGGATTCCTCCCACACCAAAGGGGCCAGGACCAAAAGCTCTTGCTGCTCTTCAAGGAGCCAGGCAACCCCATTCACAGCCCCACAAACGATGGCGCTCTCTCTTGCGAGAGACTCCCAAAGTCCAATACTAGCTGCCTGTGCCACCGAGTACAGCCGGAGCCCGGCTTAGCAATTGCGAACGTCCAGGGATTCCTCCCACACCAAAGGGGCCAGGACCAAAAGCTCTTGCTGCTCTTCAAGGAGCCACGCAACCCCATTCACAGCCCCACAAACGATGGCGCTCTCTCTTGCGACAGCCTCCCAAAGTCCAACACTAGAAGCCTGTGCCACTCAGTAAAGCCGGAGCCCGGCTCACCAACTGCAAACGTCCAGGGATTCCTCCCACACCAAAGGGGCCAGGACCAAAAGCTCTTGCTGCTCTTCAAGGAGCCAGGCAACCCCATTCACAGCCCCACAAACGATGGCGCTCTCTCTTGCGACAGCCTCCCAAAGTCCAATACTAGCTGCCTGCACCCCTCGGTACAGCCGGAGCCCGGCTCAGCAATTGCGAACGTCCAGGGATTCCTCCCACACCAAAGGGGCCAGGACCAAAAGCTCTTGCTGCTCTTCAAGGAGCCAGGCAACCCCATTCACAGCCCCACAAACGATGGCGCTCTCTCTTGCGACAGCCTCCCAAAGTCCAATACTAGCTGCCTGCACCCCTCGGTACAGCCGGAGCCCGGCTCACCAACTGCAAACGTCCAGGGATTCCTCCCACACCAAAGGGGCCAGGACCAAAAGCTCTTGCTGCTCTTCAAGGAGCCAGGCAACCCCATTCACAGCCACACAAACGATGGCGCTCTCTCTTGCGACAGCCTCCCAAAGTCCAATACTAGCTGCCTGCACCCCTCGGTACAGCCGGAGCCCGGCTCAGCAATTGCGAACGTCCAGGGATTCCTCCCACACCAAAGGGGCCAGGACCAAAAGCTCTTGCTGCTCTTCAAGGTGCCAGGCAACCCCATTCACAGCCACACAAACGATGGCGCTCTCTCTTGCGACAGCCTCCCAAAGTCCAATACTAGAGGCCTGTGCCACTCAGTACAGCCGGAGCCCGGCTCAGCAATTGCGAACGTCCAGGGATTCCTCCCACACCAAAGGGGCCAGGACCAAAAGCTCTTGCTGCTCTTCAAGGAGCCAGGCAACCCCATTCACAGCCCCACAAACGCTGGCGCTCTCTCTTGCGACAGCCTCCCAAAGTCCAAGACTAGCTGCCTGCACCACCGAGTACAGCCGAAGCCCGGCTCAGCAATTGCGAACGTCCAGGGATTCCTCCCACACCAAAGGGGCCAGGACCAAAAGCTCTTGCTGCTCTTCAAGGTGCCAGGCAACCCCATTCACAGCCCCACAAACGATGGCGCTCTCTCTTGCGACAGCCTCCCAAAGTCCAATACTAGAGGCCTGCGCCACTCAGTACAGCCGGAGCCCGGCTCAGCAATTGCGAACGTCCGGGGATTCCTCCCACACCAAAGGGGCCAGGACCAAAAGCTCTTGTTGCTCTTCAAGGAGCCAGGCAACCCCATTCACAGCCCCACAAACGCTGGCGCTCTCTCTTGCGACAGCCTCCCAAAGTCCAATACTAGCTGCCTGCACCCCTCGGTACAGCCGGAGCCAGGCTCACCAATTGCGAACGTCCAGGGATTCCTCCCACACCAAAGGGGCCAGGACCAAAAGCTCTTGCTGCTCTTCAAGGAGCCAGGCAACCCCATTCACAGCCCCAAAAACGATGGCGCTCTCTCTTGCGACAGCCTCCCAAAGTCCAATACTAGCTGCCTGCACCCCTCGGTACAGCCGGAGCGAGGCTCACCAATTGCGAACGTCCAGGGATTCCTCCCACACAAAAGGTGCCAGGACCAAAAGCTCTTGCTGCTCTTCAAGGAGCCAGGCAACCCCATTCACAGCCCCACAAACGATGGCGCTCTCTCTTGCGACAGCCTCCCAAAGTCCAATACTAGCTGCCTGCACCGCTCCGTACGGCAAGAGCCCGGCTCGGCAATTGCGAACGTCCAGGGATTCCTCCCACACCAAAGGTGCCAGGACCAAAAGCTCTTGCTGCTCTTCAAGGAGCCAGGCAACCCCATTCACAGCCCCACAAACGATGGCGCTCTCTCTTGCGACAGCCTCCCAAAGTCCAATACTAGCTGCCTGCACTCCTCAGTACGGCCGGAGCCCGGCTCAGCAATTGCGAACGTCCAGGGATTCCTCCCACACCAAAGGGGACAGGACCAAAAGCTCTTGCTGCTCTTCAAGGAGCCAGGCAACCCCATTCACAGCCCCACAAACGATGGCGCTCTCTCTTGCGAGAGACTCCCAAAGTCCAAGACTAGCTGCCTGCACCACCGAGTACAGCCGGAGCCCGGCTCAGCAATTGCGAACGTCCAGGGATTCCTCCCACACCAAAGGTGCCAGGACCAAAAGCTCTTGCTGCTCTTCAAGGAGCCAGGCAACCCCATTCACAGCCCCACAAACGATGGCGCTCTCTCTTGCGACAGCCTCCCAAAGTCCAAGACTAGCTGCCTGCACCCCTCGGTACAGCCGGAGCCCGGCTCAGCAATTGCGAACGTCCAGGGATTCCTCCCACACCAAAGGTGCCAGGACCCAAAGCTCTTGTTGCTCTTCAAGGAGCCAGGCAACCCCATTCACAGCCCCACAAACGATGGCGCTCTCTCTTGCGACAGCCTCCCAAAGTCCAATACTAGCTGCCTGAGCCACTCAGTACAGCCGGAGCCTGGCTCAGCAATTGCGAACGTCCAGGGATTCCTCCCACACCAAAGGGGCCAGGACCAAAAGCTCTTGCTGCTCTTCAAGGAGCCACGCAACCCCATTCACAGCCCCACAAACGATGGCGCTCTCTCTTGCGACAGCCTCCCAAAGTCCAACACTAGAAGCCTGTGCCACTCAGTACAGCCGGAGCCCGGCTCACCAACTGCAAACGTCCAGGGATTCCTCCCACACCAAAGGGGCCAGGACCAAAAGCTCTTGCTGCTCTTCAAGGAGCCAGGCAACCCCATTCACAGCCCCACAAACGATGGCGCTCTCTCTTGCGACAGCCTCCCAAAGTCCAATACTAGCTGCCTGCACCCCTCGGTACAGCCGGAGCCCGGCTCAGCAATTGCGAACGTCCAGGGATTCCTCCCACACCAAAGGGGCCAGGACCAAAAGCTCTTGCTGCTCTTCAAGGAGCCAGGCAACCCCATTCACAGCCCCACAAACGATGGTGCTCTCTCTTGCGACAGCCTCCCAAAGTCCAATACTAGCTGCCTGCACCCCTCGGTACAGCCGGAGCCCGGCTCACCAACTGCAAACGTCCAGGGATTCCTCCCACACCAAAGGGGCCAGGACCAAAAGCTCTTGCTGCTCTTCAAGGAGCCAGGCAACCCCATTCACAGCCACACAAACGATGGCGCTCTCTCTTGCGACAGCCTCCCAAAGTCCAATACTAGCTGCCTGCACCCCTCGGTACAGCCGGAGCCCGGCTCAGCAATTGCGAACGTCCAGGGATTCCTCCCACACCAAAGGGGCCAGGACCAAAAGCTCTTGCTGCTCTTCAAGGAGCCAGGCAACCCCATTCACAGCCCCACAAACGATGGCGCTCTCTCTTGCGACAGCCTCCCAAAGTCCAATACTAGCTGCCTGCACTCCTCAGTACGGCCGGAGCCCGGCTCAGCAATTGCGAACGTCCAGGGATTCCTCCCACACCAAAGGGGCCAGGACCAAAAGCTCTTGCTGCTCTTCAAGGAGCCAGGCAACCCCATTCACAGCCCCACAAACGATGGCGCTCTCTCTTGAGAGAGACTCCCAAAGTCCAAGACTAGCTGCCTGCACCACCGAGTACAGCCGGAGCCCGGCTCAGCAATTGCGAACGTCCAGGGATTCCTCCCACACCAAAGGTGCCAGGACCAAAAGCTCTTGCTGCTCTTCAAGGAGCCAGGCAACCCCATTCACAGCCCCACAAACGATGGCGCTCTCTCTTGCGACAGCCTCCCAAAGTCCAAGACTAGCTGCCTGCACCCCTCAGTACGGCCGGAGCCCGGCTCAGCAATTGCGAACGTCCAGGGATTCCTCCCACACCAAAGGGGCCAGGACCAAAAGCTCTTGCTGCTCTTCAAGGAGCCAGGCAACCCCATTCACAGCCCCACAAACGATGGCGCTCTCTCTTGCGACAGCCTCCCAAAGTCCAATACTAGCTGCCTGAGCCACTCAGTACAGCCGGAGCCTGGCTCAGCAATTGCGAACGTCCAGGGATTCCTCCCACACCAAAGGGGCCAGGACCAAAAGCTCTTGCTGCTCTTCAAGGTGCCAGGCAACCCCATTCACAGCCACACAAACGATGGCGCTCTCTCTTGCGACAGCCTCCCAAAGTCCAATACTAGAGGCCTGTGCCACTCAGTACAGCCGGAGCCCGGCTCAGCAATTGCGAACGTCCAGGGATTCCTCCCACACCAAAGGGGCCAGGACCAAAAGCTCTTGCTGCTCTTCAAGGAGCCAGGCAACCCCATTCACAGCCCCACAAACGCTGGCGCTCTCTCTTGCGACAGCCTCCCAAAGTCCAAGACTAGCTGCCTGCACCACCGAGTACAGCCGAAGCCCGGCTCAGCAATTGCGAACGTCCAGGGATTCCTCCCACACCAAAGGGGCCAGGACCAAAAGCTCTTGCTGCTCTTCAAGGAGCCAGGCAACCCCATTCACAGCCCCACAAACGATGGCGCTCTCTCTTGCGACAGCCTCCCAAAGTCCAATACTAGAGGCCTGCGCCACTCAGTACAGCCGGAGCCCGGCTCAGCAATTGCGAACGTCCGGGGATTCCTCCCACACCAAAGGGGCCAGGACCAAAAGCTCTTGTTGCTCTTCAAGGAGCCAGGCAACCCCATTCACAGCCCCACAAACGCTGGCGCTCTCTCTTGCGACAGCCTCCCAAAGTCCAATACTAGCTGCCTGCACCCCTCGGTACAGCCGGAGCCAGGCTCACCAATTGCGAACGTCCAGGGATTCCTCCCACACCAAAGGGGCCAGGACCAAAAGCTCTTGCTGCTCTTCAAGGAGCCAGGCAACCCCATTCACAGCCCCAAAAACGATGGCGCTCTCTCTTGCGACAGCCTCCCAAAGTCCAATACTAGCTGCCTGCACCCCTCGGTACAGCCGGAGCGAGGCTCACCAATTGCGAACGTCCAGGGATTCCTCCCACACCAAAGGGGCCAGGACCAAAAGCTCTTGCTGCTCTTCAAGGAGCCAGGCAACCCCATTCACAGCCCCACAAACGATGGCGCTCTCTCTTGCGACAGCCTCCCAAAGTCCAATACTAGCTGCCTGTACCGCTCCGTACGGCAAGAGCCCGGCTCGGCAATTGCGAACGTCCAGGGATTCCTCCCACACCAAAGGTGCCAGGACCAAAAGCTCTTGCTGCTCTTCAAGGAGCCAGGCAACCCCATTCACAGCCCCACAAACGATGGCGCTCTCTCTTGCGACAGCCTCCCAAAGTCCAATACTAGCTGCCTGCACTCCTCAGTACGGCCGGAGCCCGGCTCAGCAATTGCGAACGTCCAGGGATTCCTCCCACACCAAAGGGGCCAGGACCAAAAGCTCTTGCTGCTCTTCAAGGAGCCAGGCAACCCCATTCACAGCCCCACAAACGATGGCGCTCTCTCTTGCGAGAGACTCCCAAAGTCCAAGACTAGCTGCCTGCACCACCGAGTACAGCCGGAGCCCGGCTCAGCAATTGCGAACGTCCAGGGATTCCTCCCACACCAAAGGTGCCAGGACCAAAAGCTCTTGCTGCTCTTCAAGGAGCCAGGCAACCCCATTCACAGCCCCACAAACGATGGCGCTCTCTCTTGCGACAGCCTCCCAAAGTCCAATACTAGCTGCCTGCACCCCTCGGTACAGCCGGAGCCCGGCTCAGCAATTGCGAACGTCCAGGGATTCCTCCCACACCAAAGGGGCCAGGACCAAAAGCTCTTGTTGCTCTTCAAGGAGCCAGGCAACCCCATTCACAGCCCCACAAACGATGGCGCTCTCTCTTGCGACAGCCTCCCAAAGTCCAATACTAGCTGCCTGAGCCACTCAGTACAGCCGGAGCCTGGCTCAGCAATTGCGAACGTCCAGGGATTCCTCCCACACCAAAGGGGCCAGGACCAAAAGCTCTTGCTGCTCTTCAAGGAGCCAGGCAACCCCATTCACAGCCCCACAAACGATGGCGCTCTCTCTTGCGACAGCCTCCCAAAGTCCAATACTAGCTGCCTGCGCCGCTCCGTACAGCCGGAGCCCGGCTCACCAACTGCAAACGTCCAGGGATTCCTCCCACACCAAAGGGGCCAGGACCAAAAGCTCTTGCTGCTCTTCAAGGAGCCAGGCAACCCCATTCACAGCCCCACAAACGATGGCGCTCTCTCTTGCGAGAGACTCCCAAAGTCCAATACTAGCTGCCTGCACCACCGAGTACAGCCGGAGCCCGGCTCAGCAATTGCGAACGTCCAGGGATTCCTCCCACACCAAAGGGGCCAGGACCAAAAGCTCTTGCTGCTCTTCAAGGAGCCAGGCAACCCCATTCACAGCCCCACAAACGATGGCGCTCTCTCTTGCGACAGCCTCCCAAAGTCCAACACTAGAAGCCTGTGCCACTCAGTACAGCCGGAGCCAGGCTCAGGAACTGCGAACGTCCAGGGATTCCTCCCACACCAAAGGGGCCAGGACCAAAAGCTCTTGCTGCTCTTCAAGGAGCCAGGCAACCCCATTCACAGCCCCACAAACGCTGGCGCTCTCTCTTGCGACAGCCTCCCAAAGTCCAATACTAGCTGCCTGCGCCGCTCGGTACAGCCGGAGCCCGGCTCACCAACTGCAAACGTCCAGGGATTCCTCCCACACCAAAGGGGCCAGGACCAAAAGCTCTTGCTGCTCTTCAAGGAGCCAGGCAACCCCATTCACAGCCCCACAAACGATGGCGCTCTCTCTTGCGACAGCCTCCCAAAGTCCAATACTAGCTGCCTGCACCCCTCGGTACAGCCGGAGCCCGGCTCAGCAATTGCGAACGTCCAGGGATTCCTCCCACACCAAAGGGGCCAGGACCAAAAGCTCTTGCTGCTCTTCAAGGAGCCAGGCAACCCCATTCACAGCCCCACAAACGCTGGCGCTCTCTCTTGCGACAGCCTCCCAAAGTCCAATACTAGCTGCCTGCACCCCTCGGTACAGCCGGAGCCAGGCTCACCAATTGCGAACGTCCAGGGATTCCTCCCACACCAAAGGGGCCAGGACCAAAAGCTCTTGCTGCTCTTCAAGGAGCCAGGCAACCCCATTCACAGCCCCACAAACGATGGCGCTCTCTCTTGCGACAGCCTCCCAAAGTCCAATACTAGCTGCCTGTCCACTCAGTACAGCCGGAGCCTGGCTCAGCAATTGCGAACGTCCAGGGATTCCTCCCACACCAAAGGGGCCAGGACCAAAAGCTCTTGTTGCTCTTCAAGGAGCCAGGCAACCCCATTCACAGCCACACAAACGATGGCGCTCTCTCTTGCGACAGCCTCCCAAAGTCCAATACTAGCTGCCTGCACCCCTCGGTACAGCCGGAGCCAGGCTCACCAATTGCGAACGTCCAGGGATTCCTCCCACACAAAAGGTGCCAGGACCAAAAGCTCTTGCTGCTCTTCAAGGAGCCAGGCAACCCCATTCACAGCCCCACAAACGATGGCGCTCTCTCTTGCGACAGCCTCCCAAAGTCCAAGACTAGCTGCCTGCACTCCTCGGTACAGCCGGAGCCCGGCTCAGCAATTGCGAACGTCCAGGGATTCCTCCCACACCAAAGGTTCCAGGACCAAAAGCTCTTGCTGCTCTTCAAGGAGCCAGGCAACCCCATTCACAGCCCCACAAACGATGGCGCTCTCTCTTGCGACAGCCTCCCAAAGTCCAACACTAGAAGCCTGTGCCACTCAGTACAGCCGGAGCCCGGCTCAGCAATTGCGAACGTCCAGGGATTCCTCCCACACCAAAGGTGCCAGGACCAAAAGCTCTTGCTGCTCTTCAAGGAGCCAGGCAACCCCATTCACAGCCCCACAAACGATGGCGCTCTCTCTTGCGACAGCCTCCCAAAGTCCAACACTAGAAGCCTGTGCCACTCAGTACAGCCGGAGCCCGGCTCAGCAATTGCGAACGTCCAGGGATTCCTCCCACACCAAAGGGGCCAGGACCAAAAGCTCTTGTTGCTCTTCAAGGAGCCAGGCAACCCCATTCACAGCCCCACAAACGATGGCGCTCTCTCTTGCGACAGCCTCCCAAAGTCCAATACTAGCTGCCTGAGCCACTCAGTACAGCCGGAGCCTGGCTCAGCAATTGCGAACGTCCAGGGATTCCTCCCACACCAAAGGGGCCAGGACCAAAAGCTCTTGCTGCTCTTCAAGGAGCCAGGCAACCCCATTCACAGCCCCACAAACGATGGCGCTCTCTCTTGCGACAGCCTCCCAAAGTCCAATACTAGCTGCCTGCGCCGCTCGGTACAGCCGGAGCCCGGCTCACCAACTGCAAACGTCCAGGGATTCCTCCCACACCAAAGGGGCCAGGACCAAAAGCTCTTGCTGCTCTTCAAGGAGCCAGGCAACCCCATTCACAGCCCCACAAACGATGGCGCTCTCTCTTGCGACAGCCTCCCAAAGTCCAATACTAGCTGCCTGCGCCGCTCGGTACAGCCGGAGCCAGGCTCAGCAATTGCGAACGTCCAGGGATTCCTCCCACACCAAAGGGGCCAGGACCAAAAGCTCTTGCTGCTCTTCAAGGAGCCAGGCAACCCCATTCACAGCCCCACAAACGATGGCGCTCTCTCTTGCGACAGCCTCCCAAAGTCCAAGACTAGCTGCCTGTGCCACTCAGTACAGCCGGAGCCAGGCTCAGGAACTGCGAACGTCCGGGGATTCCTCCCACACCAAAGGGGCCAGGACCAAAAGCTCTTGCTGCTCTTCAAGGAGCCAGGCAACCCCATTCACAGCCCCACAAACGCTGGCGCTCTCTCTTGCGACAGCCTCCCAAAGTCCAATACTAGCTGCCTGCGCCGCTCGGTACAGCCGGAGCCCGGCTCACCAACTGCAAACGTCCAGGGATTCCTCCCACACCAAAGGGGCCAGGACCAAAAGCTCTTGCTGCTCTTCAAGGAGCCAGGCAACCCCATTCACAGCCCCACAAACGATGGCGCTCTCTCTTGCGACAGCCTCCCAAAGTCCAATACTAGCTGCCTGCACCCCTCGGTACAGCCGGAGCCCGGCTCAGCAATTGCGAACGTCCAGGGATTCCTCCCACACCAAAGGGGCCAGGACCAAAAGCTCTTGCTGCTCTTCAAGGAGCCAGGCAACCCCATTCACAGCCCCACAAACGATGGCGCTCTCTCTTGCGACAGCCTCCCAAAGTCCAATACTAGCTGCCTGCACCCCTCGGTACAGCCGGAGCCAGGCTCACCAACTGCAAACGTCCAGGGATTCCTCCCACACCAAAGGGGCCAGGACCAAAAGCTCTTGCTGCTCTTCAAGGAGCCAGGCAACCCCATTCACAGCCCCACAAACGATGGCGCTCTCTCTTGCGACAGCCTCCCAAAGTCCAATACTAGCTGCCTGTGCCACTCAGTACAGCCGGAGCCCGGCTCAGCAATTGCGAATGTCCAGGGATTCCTCCCACACCAAAGGGGCCAGGACCAAAAGCTCTTGCTGCTCTTCAAGGAGCCAGGCAACCCCATTCACAGCCCCACAAACGATGGCGCTCTCTCTTGCGACAGCCTCCCAAAGTCCAACACTAGAAGCCTGTGCCACTCAGTACAGCCGGAGCCCGGCTCAGCAATTGCGAACGTCCAGGGATTCCTCCCACACCAAAGGGGCCAGGACCAAAAGCTCTTGCTGCTCTTCAAGGAGCCAGGCAACCCCATTCACAGCCCCACAAACGATGGCGCTCTCTCTTGCGACAGCCTCCCAAAGTCCAATACTAGCTGCCTGCACCCCTCGGTACAGCCGGAGCCCGGCTCAGCAACTGCGAACGTCCAGGGATTCCTCCCACACCAAAGGGGCCAGCACCAAAAGCTCTTGCTGCTCTTCAAGGAGCCAGGCAACCCCATTCACAGCCACACAAACGATGGCGCTCTCTCTTGCGACAGCCTCCCAAAGTCCAATACTAGCTGCCTGCACCCCTCGGTACAGCCGGAGCCCGGCTCAGCAATTGCGAACGTCCAGGGATTCCTCCCACACCAAAGGGGCCAGGACCAAAAGCTCTTGCTGCTCTTCAAGGAGCCACGCAACCCCATTCACAGCCCCACAAACGATGGCGCTCTCTCTTGCGACAGCCTCCCAAAGTCCAATACTAGCTGCCTGCACTCCTCAGTACGGCCGGAGCCCGGCTCAGCAATTGCGAACGTCCAGGGATTCCTCCCACACCAAAGGGGCCAGGACCAAAAGCTCTTGCTGCTCTTCAAGGAGCCAGGCAACCACATTCACAGCCCCACAAACGATGGCGCTCTCTCTTGCGAGAGACTCCCAAAGTCCAAGACTAGCTGCCTGCACCACCGAGTACAGCCGGAGCCCGGCTCAGCAATTGCGAACGTCCAGGGATTCCTCCCACACCAAAGGTGCCAGGACCAAAAGCTCTTGCTGCTCTTCAAGGAGCCAGGCAACCCCATTCACAGCCCCACAAACGATGGCGCTCTCTCTTGCGACAGCCTCCCAAAGTCCAAGACTAGCTGCCTGCACCCCTCAGTACGGCCGGAGCCCGGCTCAGCAATTGCGAACGTCCAGGGATTCCTCCCACACCAAAGGGGCCAGGACCAAAAGCTCTTGTTGCTCTTCAAGGAGCCAGGCAACCCCATTCACAGCCCCACAAACGATGGCGCTCTCTCTTGCGACAGCCTCCCAAAGTCCAATACTAGCTGCCTGAGCCACTCAGTACAGCCGGAGCCTGGCTCAGCAATTGCGAACGTCCAGGGATTCCTCCCACACCAAAGGGGCCAGGACCAAAAGCTCTTGCTGCTCTTCAAGGTGCCAGGCAACCCCATTCACAGCCACACAAACGATGGCGCTCTCTCTTGCGACAGCCTCCCAAAGTCCAATACTAGAGGCCTGTGCCACTCAGTACAGCCGGAGCCAGGCTCAGGAACTGCGAACGTCCGGGGATTCCTCCCACACCAAAGGGGCCAGGACCAAAAGCTCTTGCTGCTCTTCAAGGAGCCAGGCAACCCCATTCACAGCCCCACAAACGCTGGCGCTCTCTCTTGCGACAGCCTCCCAAAGTCCAATACTAGCTGCCTGCGCCGCTCGGTACAGCCGGAGCCCGGCTCACCAACTGCAAACGTCCAGGGATTCCTCCCACACCAAAGGGGCCAGGACCAAAAGCTCTTGCTGCTCTTCAAGGAGCCAGGCAACCCCATTCACAGCCCCACAAACGATGGCGCTCTCTCTTGCGACAGCCTCCCAAAGTCCAATACTAGCTGCCTGCACCCCTCGGTACAGCCGGAGCCCGGCTCAGCAATTGCGAACGTCCAGGGATTCCTCCCACACCAAAGGGGCCAGGACCAAAAGCTCTTGCTGCTCTTCAAGGAGCCAGGCAACCCCATTCACAGCCCCACAAACGATGGCGCTCTCTCTTGCGACAGCCTCCCAAAGTCCAATACTAGCTGCCTGCACCCCTCGGTACAGCCGGAGCCAGGCTCACCAACTGCAAACGTCCAGGGATTCCTCCCACACCAAAGGGGCCAGGACCAAAAGCTCTTGCTGCTCTTCAAGGAGCCAGGCAACCCCATTCACAGCCCCACAAACGATGGCGCTCTCTCTTGCGACAGCCTCCCAAAGTCCAATACTAGCTGCCTGTGCCACTCAGTACAGCCGGAGCCCGGCTCAGCAATTGCGAATGTCCAGGGATTCCTCCCACACCAAAGGGGCCAGGACCAAAAGCTCTTGCTGCTCTTCAAGGAGCCAGGCAACCCCATTCACAGCCCCACAAACGATGGCGCTCTCTCTTGCGACAGCCTCCCAAAGTCCAACACTAGAAGCCTGTGCCACTCAGTACAGCCGGAGCCCGGCTCAGCAATTGCGAACGTCCAGGGATTCCTCCCACACCAAAGGGGCCAGGACCAAAAGCTCTTGCTGCTCTTCAAGGAGCCAGGCAACCCCATTCACAGCCCCACAAACGATGGCGCTCTCTCTTGCGACAGCCTCCCAAAGTCCAATACTAGCTGCCTGCACCCCTCGGTACAGCCGGAGCCCGGCTCAGCAACTGCGAACGTCCAGGGATTCCTCCCACACCAAAGGGGCCAGCACCAAAAGCTCTTGCTGCTCTTCAAGGAGCCAGGCAACCCCATTCACAGCCACACAAACGATGGCGCTCTCTCTTGCGACAGCCTCCCAAAGTCCAATACTAGCTGCCTGCACCCCTCGGTACAGCCGGAGCCCGGCTCAGCAATTGCGAACGTCCAGGGATTCCTCCCACACCAAAGGGGCCAGGACCAAAAGCTCTTGCTGCTCTTCAAGGAGCCACGCAACCCCATTCACAGCCCCACAAACGATGGCGCTCTCTCTTGCGACAGCCTCCCAAAGTCCAATACTAGCTGCCTGCACTCCTCAGTACGGCCGGAGCCCGGCTCAGCAATTGCGAACGTCCAGGGATTCCTCCCACACCAAAGGGGCCAGGACCAAAAGCTCTTGCTGCTCTTCAAGGAGCCAGGCAACCACATTCACAGCCCCACAAACGATGGCGCTCTCTCTTGCGAGAGACTCCCAAAGTCCAAGACTAGCTGCCTGCACCACCGAGTACAGCCGGAGCCCGGCTCAGCAATTGCGAACGTCCAGGGATTCCTCCCACACCAAAGGTGCCAGGACCAAAAGCTCTTGCTGCTCTTCAAGGAGCCAGGCAACCCCATTCACAGCCCCACAAACGATGGCGCTCTCTCTTGCGACAGCCTCCCAAAGTCCAAGACTAGCTGCCTGCACCCCTCAGTACGGCCGGAGCCCGGCTCAGCAATTGCGAACGTCCAGGGATTCCTCCCACACCAAAGGGGCCAGGACCAAAAGCTCTTGTTGCTCTTCAAGGAGCCAGGCAACCCCATTCACAGCCCCACAAACGATGGCGCTCTCTCTTGCGACAGCCTCCCAAAGTCCAATACTAGCTGCCTGAGCCACTCAGTACAGCCGGAGCCTGGCTCAGCAATTGCGAACGTCCAGGGATTCCTCCCACACCAAAGGGGCCAGGACCAAAAGCTCTTGCTGCTCTTCAAGGTGCCAGGCAACCCCATTCACAGCCACACAAACGATGGCGCTCTCTCTTGCGACAGCCTCCCAAAGTCCAATACTAGAGGCCTGTGCCACTCAGTACAGCCGGAGCCCGGCTCAGCAATTGCGAACGTCCAGGGATTCCTCCCACACCAAAGGGGCCAGGACCAAAAGCTCTTGCTGCTCTTCAAGGAGCCAGGCAACCCCATTCACAGCCCCACAAACGCTGGCGCTCTCTCTTCCGACAGCCTCCCAAAGTCCAAGACTAGCTGCCTGCACCACCGAGTACAGCCGAAGCCCGGCTCAGCAATTGCGAACGTCCAGGGATTCCTCCCACACCAAAGGGGCCAGGACCAAAAGCTCTTGCTGCTCTTCAAGGAGCCAGGCAACCCCATTCACAGCCCCACAAACGATGGCGCTCTCTCTTGCGACAGCCTCCCAAAGTCCAATACTAGAGGCCTGCGCCACTCAGTACAGCCGGAGCCCGGCTCAGCAATTGCGAACGTCCGGGGATTCCTCCCACACCAAAGGGGCCAGGACCAAAAGCTCTTGTTGCTCTTCAAGGAGCCAGGCAACCCCATTCACAGCCCCACAAACGATGGCGCTCTCTCTTGCGACAGCCTCCCAAAGTCCATGACTAGCTGCCTGCACCCCTCGGTACAGCCGGAGCCAGGCTCACCAATTGCGAACGTCCAGGGATTCCTCCCACACCAAAGGGGCCAGGACCAAAAGCTCTTGCTGCTCTTCAAGGAGCCAGGCAACCCCATTCACAGCCCCAAAAACGATGGCGCTCTCTCTTGCGACAGCCTCCCAAAGTCCAATACTAGCTGCCTGCACCCCTCGGTACAGCCGGAGCGAGGCTCACCAATTGCGAACGTCCAGGGATTCCTCCCACACAAAAGGTGCCAGGACCAAAAGCTCTTGCTGCTCTTCAAGGAGCCAGGCAACCCCATTCACAGCCCCACAAACGATGGCGCTCTCTCTTGCGACAGCCTCCCAAAGTCCAATACTAGCTGCCTGTACCGCTCCGTACGGCAAGAGCCCGGCTCGGCAATTGCGAACGTCCAGGGATTCCTCCCACACCAAAGGTGCCAGGACCAAAAGCTCTTGCTGCTCTTCAAGGAGCCAGGCAACCCCATTCACAGCCCCACAAACGATGGCGCTCTCTCTTGCGACAGCCTCCCAAAGTCCAATACTAGCTGCCTGCACTCCTCAGTACGGCCGGAGCCCGGCTTAGCAATTGCGAACGTCCAGGGATTCCTCCCACACCAAAGGGGCCAGGACCAAAAGCTCTTGCTGCTCTTCAAGGAGCCAGGCAACCCCATTCACAGCCCCACAAACGATGGCGCTCTCTCTTGCGACAGCCTCCCAAAGTCCAAGACTAGCTGCCTGCACCACCGAGTACAGCCGGAGCCCGGCTCAGCAATTGCGAACGTCCAGGGATTCCTCCCACACCAAAGGTGCCAGGACCAAAAGCTCTTGCTGCTCTTCAAGGAGCCAGGCAACCCCATTCACAGCCCCACAAACGATGGCGCTCTCTCTTGCGACAGCCTCCCAAAGTCCAAGACTAGCTGCCTGCACCCCTCGGTACAGCCGGAGCCCGGCTCAGCAATTGCGAACGTCCAGGGATTCCTCCCACACCAAAGGGGCCAGGACCAAAAGCTCTTGTTGCTCTTCAAGGAGCCAGGCAACCCCATTCACAGCCCCACAAACGATGGCGCTCTCTCTTGCGACAGCCTCCCAAAGTCCAATACTAGCTGCCTGAGCCACTCAGTACAGCCGGAGCCTGGCTCAGCAATTGCGAACGTCCAGGGATTCCTCCCACACCAAAGGGGCCAGGACCAAAAGCTCTTGCTGCTCTTCAAGGAGCCAGGCAACCCCATTCACAGCCCCACAAACGATGGCGCTCTCTCTTGCGACAGCCTCCCAAAGTCCAACACTAGAAGCCTGTGCCACTCAGTACAGCCGGAGCCAGGCTCAGGAACTGCGAACGTCCAGGGATTCCTCCCACACCAAAGGGGCCAGGACCAAAAGCTCTTGCTGCTCTTCAAGGAGCCAGGCAACCCCATTCACAGCCCCACAAACGATGGCGCTCTCTCTTGCGACAGCCTCCCAAAGTCCAATACTAGCTGCCTGCGCCGCTCGGTACAGCCGGAGCCCGGCTCACCAACTGCAAACGTCCAGGGATTCCTCCCACACCAAAGGGGCCAGGACCAAAAGCTCTTGCTGCTCTTCAAGGAGCCAGGCAACCCCATTCACAGCCCCACAAACGATGGCGCTCTCTCTTGCGACAGCCTCCCAAAGTCCAATACTAGCTGCCTGCACCCCTCGGTACAGCCGGAGCGAGGCTCACCAATTGCGAACGTCCAGGGATTCCTCCCACACCAAAGGGGCCAGGACCAAAAGCTCTTGCTGCTCTTCAAGGAGCCAGGCAACCCCATTCACAGCCCCACAAACGATGGCGCTCTCTCTTGCGACAGCCTCCCAAAGTCCAAGACTAGCTGCCTGCACTCCTCGGTACAGCCGGAGCCCGGCTCAGCAATTGCGAACGTCCAGGGATTCCTCCCACACCAAAGGTTCCAGGACCAAAAGCTCTTGCTGCTCTTCAAGGAGCCAGGCAACCCCATTCACAGCCCCACAAACGATGGCGCTCTCTCTTGCGACAGCCTCCCAAAGTCCAACACTAGAAGCCTGTGCCACTCAGTACAGCCGGAGCCCGGCTCAGCAATTGCGAACGTCCAGGGATTCCTCCCACACCAAAGGTGCCAGGACCAAAAGCTCTTGCTGCTCTTCAAGGAGCCAGGCAACCCCATTCACAGCCCCACAAACGATGGCGCTCTCTCTTGCGACAGCCTCCCAAAGTCCAACACTAGAAGCCTGTGCCACTCAGTACAGCCGGAGCCCGGCTCAGCAATTGCGAACGTCCAGGGATTCCTCCCACACCAAAGGGGCCAGGACCAAAAGCTCTTGTTGCTCTTCAAGGAGCCAGGCAACCCCATTCACAGCCCCACAAACGATGGCGCTCTCTCTTGCGACAGCCTCCCAAAGTCCAATACTAGCTGCCTGAGCCACTCAGTACAGCCGGAGCCTGGCTCAGCAATTGCGAACGTCCAGGGATTCCTCCCACACCAAAGGGGCCAGGACCAAAAGCTCTTGCTGCTCTTCAAGGAGCCAGGCAACCCCATTCACAGCCCCACAAACGATGGCGCTCTCTCTTGCGACAGCCTCCCAAAGTCCAATACTAGCTGCCTGCGCCGCTCGGTACAGCCGGAGCCCGGCTCACCAACTGCAAACGTCCAGGGATTCCTCCCACACCAAAGGGGCCAGGACCAAAAGCTCTTGCTGCTCTTCAAGGAGCCAGGCAACCCCATTCACAGCCCCACAAACGATGGCGCTCTCTCTTGCGACAGCCTCCCAAAGTCCAATACTAGCTGCCTGCGCCGCTCGGTACAGCCGGAGCCAGGCTCAGCAATTGCGAACGTCCAGGGATTCCTCCCACACCAAAGGGGCCAGGACCAAAAGCTCTTGCTGCTCTTCAAGGAGCCAGGCAACCCCATTCACAGCCCCACAAACGATGGCGCTCTCTCTTGCGACAGCCTCCCAAAGTCCAAGACTAGCTGCCTGTGCCACTCAGTACAGCCGGAGCCAGGCTCAGGAACTGCGAACGTCCGGGGATTCCTCCCACACCAAAGGGGCCAGGACCAAAAGCTCTTGCTGCTCTTCAAGGAGCCAGGCAACCCCATTCACAGCCCCACAAACGCTGGCGCTCTCTCTTGCGACAGCCTCCCAAAGTCCAATACTAGCTGCCTGCGCCGCTCGGTACAGCCGGAGCCCGGCTCACCAACTGCAAACGTCCAGGGATTCCTCCCACACCAAAGGGGCCAGGACCAAAAGCTCTTGCTGCTCTTCAAGGAGCCAGGCAACCCCATTCACAGCCCCACAAACGATGGCGCTCTCTCTTGCGACAGCCTCCCAAAGTCCAATACTAGCTGCCTGCACCCCTCGGTACAGCCGGAGCCCGGCTCAGCAATTGCGAACGTCCAGGGATTCCTCCCACACCAAAGGGGACAGGACCAAAAGCTCTTGCTGCTCTTCAAGGAGCCAGGCAACCCCATTCACAGCCCCACAAACGATGGCGCTCTCTCTTGCGACAGCCTCCCAAAGTCCAATACTAGCTGCCTGCACCCCTCGGTACAGCCGGAGCCAGGCTCACCAACTGCAAACGTCCAGGGATTCCTCCCACACCAAAGGGGCCAGGACCAAAAGCTCTTGCTGCTCTTCAAGGAGCCAGGCAACCCCATTCACAGCCCCACAAACGATGGCGCTCTCTCTTGCGACAGCCTCCCAAAGTCCAATACTAGCTGCCTGTGCCACTCAGTACAGCCGGAGCCCGGCTCAGCAATTGCGAATGTCCAGGGATTCCTCCCACACCAAAGGGGCCAGGACCAAAAGCTCTTGCTGCTCTTCAAGGAGCCAGGCAACCCCATTCACAGCCCCACAAACGATGGCGCTCTCTCTTGCGACAGCCTCCCAAAGTCCAACACTAGAAGCCTGTGCCACTCAGTACAGCCGGAGCCCGGCTCAGCAATTGCGAACGTCCAGGGATTCCTCCCACACCAAAGGGGCCAGGACCAAAAGCTCTTGCTGCTCTTCAAGGAGCCAGGCAACCCCATTCACAGCCCCACAAACGATGGCGCTCTCTCTTGCGACAGCCTCCCAAAGTCCAATACTAGCTGCCTGCACCCCTCGGTACAGCCGGAGCCCGGCTCAGCAACTGCGAACGTCCAGGGATTCCTCCCACACCAAAGGGGCCAGGACCAAAAGCTCTTGCTGCTCTTCAAGGAGCCAGGCAACCCCATTCACAGCCACACAAACGATGGCGCTCTCTCTTGCGACAGCCTCCCAAAGTCCAATACTAGCTGCCTGCACCCCTCGGTACAGCCGGAGCCCGGCTCAGCAATTGCGAACGTCCAGGGATTCCTCCCACACCAAAGGGGCCAGGACCAAAAGCTCTTGCTGCTCTTCAAGGAGCCACGCAACCCCATTCACAGCCCCACAAACGATGGCGCTCTCTCTTGCGACAGCCTCCCAAAGTCCAATACTAGCTGCCTGCACTCCTCAGTACGGCCGGAGCCCGGCTCAGCAATTGCGAACGTCCAGGGATTCCTCCCACACCAAAGGGGCCAGGACCAAAAGCTCTTGCTGCTCTTCAAGGAGCCAGGCAACCCCATTCACAGCCCCACAAACGATGGCGCTCTCTCTTGCGACAGCCTCCCAAAGTCCAATACTAGCTGCCTGTGCCACTCAGTAAAGCAGGAGTCCGGCTCACCAATTGCGAACGTCCAGGGATTCCTCCCACACCAAAGGCGCCAGGACCAAAAGCTCTTGTTGCTCTTCAAGGAGCCAGGCAACCCCATTCACAGCCCCACAAACGATGGTGCTCTCTCTTGCGACAGCCTCCCAAAGTCCAACACTAGAAGCCTGTGCCACTCAGTACAGCCGGAGCCCGGCTCAGCAATTGCGAACGTCCAGGGATTCCTCCCACACCAAAGGGGCCAGGACCAAAAGCTCTTGCTGCTCTTCAAGGAGCCAGGCAACCCCATTCACAGCCCCACAAACGATGGCGCTCTCTCTTGCGACAGCCTCCCAAAGTCCAATACTAGCTGCCTGCACCCCTCGGTACAGCCGGAGCCCGGCTCAGCAATTGCGAACGTCCACGGATTCCTCCCACACCAAAGGGGCCAGGACCAAAAGCTCTTGCTGCTCTTCAAGGAGCCAGGCAACCCCATTCACAGCCCCACAAACGATGGCGCTCTCTCTTGCGACAGCCTCCCAAAGTCCAATACTAGCTGCCTGCACTCCTCAGTACGGCCGGAGCCCGGCTCAGCAATTGCGAACGTCCAGGGATTCCTCCCACACCAAAGGGGCCAGGACCAAAAGCTCTTGCTGCTCTTCAAGGAGCCAGGCAACCCCATTCACAGCCCCACAAACGATGGCGCTCTCTCTTGCGACAGCCTCCAAAAGTCCAATACTAGCTGCCTGCACCCCTCGGTACAGCCGGAGCCCAGCTCAGCAATTGCGAACGTCCAGGGATTCCTCCCACACCAAAGGGGCCAGGACCAAAAGCTCTTGCTGCTCTTCAAGGAGCCAGGCAACCCCATTCACAGCCCCACAAACGATAGCGCTCTCTCTTGCAACAGCCTCCCAAAGTCCAATACTAGCTGCCTGTGCCACTCAGTAAAGCAGGAGTCCGGCTCACCAATTGCGAACGTCCAGGGATTCCTCCCACACCAAAGGCGCCAGGACGAAAAGCTCTTGTTGCTCTTCAAGGAGCCAGGCAACCCCATTCACAGCCCCACAAACGCTGGCGCTCTCTCTTGCGACAGCCTCCCAAAGTCCAATACTAGCTGCCTGCACCACCGAGTACAGCCGGAGCGAGGCTCACCAATTGCGAACGTCCAGGGATTCCTCCCACACAAAAGGTGCCAGGACCAAAAGCTCTTGCTGCTCTTCAAGGAGCCAGGCAACCCCATTCACAGCCCCACAAACGATGGCGCTCTCTCTTGCGACAGCCTCCCAAAGTCCAATACTAGCTGCCTGCACTCCTCGGTACAGCCGGAGCCCGGCTCAGCAATTGCGAACGTCCAGGGATTCCTCCCACACCAAAGGGGCCAGGACCAAAAGCTCTTGTTGCTCTTCAAGGAGCCAGGCAACCCCATTCACAGCCCCACAAACGCTGGTGCTCTCTCTTGCGACAGCCTCCCAAAGTCCAAGACTAACTGCCTGCACTCCTCAGTACGGCCGGAGCCCGGCTCAGCAATTGCGAACGTCCAGGGATTCCTCCCACACCAAAGGTGCCAGGACCAAAAGCTCTTGCTGCTATTCAAGGAGCCAGGCAACCCCATTCACAGCCCCACAAACGCTGGCGCTCTCTCTTTCGACAGCATCCCAAAGTCCAATACTAGCTGCCTGCGCGTCCGGTACAGCCGCAGCCAGGCTCAGCAATTGCGAACGTCCAGGGATTCCTCCCACACCAAAGGGGCCAGGACCAAAAGCTCTTGCTGCTCTTCAAGGAGCCAGGCAACCCCATTCACAGCCCCACAAACGCTGGCGGTCTCTCTTGCGACAGCCTCCCAAAGTCCAACACTAGAAGCCTGCACCCCTAGGTACAGCCGGAGCCAGGCTCAGCAATTGCGAACGTCCAGGGATTCCTCCCACACCAAAGGGGCCAGGACCAAAAGCTCTTGCTGCTCTTCAAGGAGCCAGGCAACCCCATTCACAGCCACACAAACGATGGCGCCCTCTCTTGCGACAGCCTCCCAAAGTCCAATACTAGCTGCCTGTGCCACTCCGTAAAGCCGGAGCCCGGCTCACCAACTGCAAACGTCCAGGGATTCCTCCCACACCAAAGGGGCCAGGACCAAAAGCTCTTGCTGCTCTTCAAGGAGCCAGGCAACCCCATTCACAGCCCCACAAACGCTGGCGCTCTCTCTTGCGACAGCCTCCCAAAGTCCAACACTAGAAGCCTGTGCCACTCAGTACAGCCGGAGCCCGGCTCAGCAATTGCGAACGTCCAGGGATTCCTCCCACACCAAAGGGGCCAGGACCAAAAGGTCTTGTTGCTCTTCAAGGAGCCAGGCAACCCCATTCACAGCCCCACAAACGATGGCGCTCTCTCTTGCGACAGCCTCCCAAAGTCCAATACTAGCTGCCTGCACCCCTCGGTACAGCCGGAGCCCGGCTCAGCAATTGCGAACGTCCAGGGATTCCTCCCACACCAAAGGGGCCAGGACCAAAAGCTCTTGCTGCTCTTCAAGGAGCCAGGCAACCCCATTCACAGCCACACAAACGCTGGCGCCCTCTCTTGCGACAGCCTCCCAAAGTCCAATACTAACTGCCTGAGCCGCTCGGTACAGCCGGACCCTGGCTCAGCAATTGCGAACGTCCAGGGATTCCTCCCACACCAAAGGGGCCAGGACCAAAAGCTCTTGCTGCTCTTCAAGGAGCCAGGCAACCCCATTCACAGCCCCACAAACGATGGCGCTCTCTCTTGCGACAGCCTCCCAAAGTCCAATACTAGCTGCCTGCACCCCTCGGTACAGCCGGAGCCAGGCTCACCAATTGCGAACGTCCAGGGATTCCTCCCACACCAAAGGGGCCAGGACCAAAAGCTCTTGCTGCTCTTCAAGGAGCCAGGCAACCCCATTCACAGCCCCACAAACGATGGCGCTCTCTGTTTCGACAGCCTCCCAAAGTCCAATACTAGCTGCCTGCACCCCTCGGTACAGCCGGAGCCAGGCTCACCAATTGCGAACGTCCAGGGATTCCTCCCACACCAAAGGGGCCAGGACCAAAAGCTCTTGCTGCTCTTCAAGGAGCCAGGCAACCCCATTCACAGCCCCACAAACGATGGCGCTCTCTGTTTCGACAGCCTCCCAAAGTCCAATACTAGCTGCCTGCACCCCTCGGTACAGCCGGAGCCCGGCTCAGCAATTGCGAACGTCCAGGGATTCCTCCCACACCAAAGGGGCCAGGACCAAAAGCTCTTGTTGCTCTTCAAGGAGCCAGGCAACCCCATTCACAGCCCCACAAACGCTGGTGCTCTCTCTTGCGACAGCCTCCCAAAGTCCAAGACTAGCTGCCTGCACTCCTCAGTACGGCCGGAGCCCGGCTCACCAATTGCGAACGTCCAGGGATTGCTCCCACACCAAAGGGGCCAGGACCAAAAGCTCTTGCTGCTCTTCAAGGAGCCAGGCAACCCCATTCACAGCCACACAAACGATGGCGCCCTCTCTTGCGACAGCCTCCCAAAGTCCAAGACTAGCTGCCTGTGCCACTCAGTAAAGCCGGAGCCCGGCTCAGCAATTGCGAACGTCCAGGGATTCCTCCCACACCAAAGGAGCCAGGACCAAAAGCTCTTGCTGCTATTCAAGGAGCCAGGCAACCCCATTCACAGCCCCACAAACGCTGGCGCTCTCTCTTTCGACAGCCTCCCAAAGTCCAATACTAGCTGCCTGCGCGTCCGGTACAGCCGCAGCCAGGCTCAGCAATTGCGAACGTCCAGGGATTCCTCCCACACCAAAGGGGCCAGGACCAAAAGCTCTTGCTGCTCTTCAAGGAGCCAGGCAACCCCATTCACAGCCCCACAAACGATGGCGCTCTCTCTTGCGACAGCCTCCCAAAGTCCAAGACTAGCTGCCTGCACCACCGAGTACAGCCGGAGCCCGGCTCACCAATTGCGAACGTCCAGGGATTCCTCCCACACCAAAGGGGCCAGGACCAAAAGCTCTTGCTGCTCTTCAAGGAGCCAGGCAACCCCATTCACAGCCCCACAAACGATGGCGCCCTCTCTTGCGACAGCCTCCCAAAGTCCAATACTAGCTGCCTGTGCCACTCCGTAAAGCCGGAGCCCGGCTCACCAACTGCAAACGTCCAGGGATTCCTCCCACACCAAAGGGGCCAGGACCAAAAGCTCTTGCTGCTCTTCAAGGAGCCAGGCAACCCCATTCACAGCCCCACAAACGATGGCGCTCTCTCTTGCGACAGCCTCCCAAAGTCCAATACTAGCTGCCTGCACCCCTCGGTACAGTCGGAGCCCGGCTCACCAACTGCAAACGTCCAGGGATTCCTCCCACACCAAAGGGGCCAGGACCAAAAGCTCTTGCTGCTCTTCAAGGAGCCAGGCAACCCCATTCACAGCCCCACAAACGATGGCGCTCTCTCTTGCGACAGCCTCCCAAAGTCCAATACTAGCTGCCTGCGCGTCCGGTACAGCCGCAGCCAGGCTCAGCAATTGCGAACGTCCAGGGATTCCTCCCACACCAAAGGGGCCAGGACCAAAAGCTCTTGCTGCTCTTCAAGGAGCCAGGCAACCCCATTCACAGCCCCACAAACGATGGCGCTCTCTCTTGCGACAGCCTCCCAAAGTCCAATACTAGCTGCCTGTGCCACTCAGTAAAGCCGGAGCCCGGCTCAGCAATTGCGAACGTCCAGGGATTCCTCCCACACCAAAGGTGCCAGGACCAAAAGCTCTTGCTGCTCTTCAAGGAGCCAGGCAACCCCATTCACAGCCCCACAAACGCTGGCGCTCTCTCTTGCGACAGCCTCCCAAAGTCCAATACTAGCTGCCTGCGCGTCCGGTACAGCCGCAGCCAGGCTCAGCAATTGCGAACGTCCAGGGATTCCTCCCACACCAAAGGGGCCAGGACCAAAAGCTCTTGCTGCTCTTCAAGGAGCCAGGCAACCCCATTCACAGCCCCACAAACGATGGCGCTCTCTCTTGCGACAGCCTCCCAAAGTCCAATACTAGCTGCCTGCACCACCGAGTACAGCCGGAGCCCGGCTCACCAATTGCGAACGTCCAGGGATTCCTCCCACACCAAAGGGGCCAGGACCAAAAGCTCTTGCTGCTCTTCAAGGAGCCAGGCAACCCCATTCACAGCCCCACAAACGATGGCGCCCTCTCTTGCGACAGCCTCCCAAAGTCCAATACTAGCTGCCTGTGCCACTCAGTACAGCCGGAGCCCGGCTCACCAACTGCAAACGTCCAGGGATTCCTCCCACACCAAAGGGGCCAGGACCAAAAGCTCTTGCTGCTCTTCAAGGAGCCAGGCAACCCCATTCACAGCCCCACAAACGATGGCGCTCTCTCTTGCGACAGCCTCCCAAAGTCCAATACTACCTGCCTGCACCCCTCGGTACAGCCGGAGCCCGGCTCAGCAATTGCGAACGTCCAGGGATTCCTCCCACACCAAAGGGGCCAGGACCAAAAGCTCTTGCTGCTCTTCAAGGAGCCAGGCAACCCCATTCACAGCCCCACAAACGATGGCGCTCTCTCTTGCGAGACCCTACAAAAGTCCAATACTAGCTGCCTGCGCGTCCGGTACAGCCGCAGCCAGGCTCAGCAATTGCGAACGTCCGGGGATTCCTCCCACACCAAAGGTGCCAGGACCAAAAGCTCTTGCTGCTCTTCAAGGAGCCAGGCAACCCCATTCACAGCCCCACAAACGATGGCGCTCTCTCTTGCGACAGCCTCCCAAAGTCCAATACTAGCTGCCTGCGCCCCTCGGTACAGCCGGAGCCAGGCTCACCAATTGCGAACGTCCAGGGATTCCTCCCACACCAAAGGGGCCAGGACCAAAAGCTCTTGCTGCTCTTCAAGGAGCCAGGCAACCCCATTCACAGCCCCACAAACGATGGCGCTCTCTCTTGCGACAGCCTCCCAAAGTCCAATACTAGCTGCCTGCGCATCCGGTACAGCCGCAGCCAGGCTCACCAACTGCAAACGTCCAGGGATTCCTCCCACACCAAAGGGGCCAGGACCAAAAGCTCTTGCTGCTCTTCAAGGAGCCAGGCAACCCCATTCACAGCCCCACAAACGATGGCACTCTCTCTTGCGACAGCCTCCCAAAGTCCAATACTAGCTGCCTGCGCGTCCGGTACAGCCGCAGCCAGGCTCAGCAATTGCGAACGTCCAGGGATTCCTCCCACACCAAAGGGGCCAGGACCAAAAGCTCTTGCTGCTCTTCAAGGAGCCAGGCAACCCCATTCACAGCCCCACAAACGATGGCGCCCTCTCTTGCGACAGCCTCCCAAAGTCCAATACTAGCTGCCTGTGCCACTCAGTAAAGCCGGAGCCCGGCTCAGCAATTGCGAACGTCCAGGGATTCCTCCCACACCAAAGGGGCCAGGACCAAAAGCTCTTGTTGCTCTTCAAGGAGCCAGGCAACCCCATTCACAGCC
Source organism: Platalea leucorodia (assembly GCF_965183815.1). NCBI lineage: Eukaryota > Metazoa > Chordata > Aves > Pelecaniformes > Threskiornithidae > Platalea > Platalea leucorodia. Next base: position 250,425 of record NC_138857.1, read on the forward strand.
CCACAAACGATGGTGCTCTCTCTTGCGACAGCCTCCCAAAGTCCAAGACTAGCTGCCTGCACCCCTCGGTACAGCCGGAGCCCGGCTCAGCAATTGCGAACGTCCAGGGATTCCTCCCACACCAAAGGGGCCAGGACCAAAAGCTCTTGCTGCTCTTCAAGGAGCCAGGCAACCCCATTCACAGCCCCACAAACAATGGCGCTCTCTCTTGCGACAGCCTCCCAAAGTCCAATACTAGCTGCCTGCACCCCTCGGTACAGCCGGAGCCAGGCTCACCAATTGCGAACGTCCAGGGATTCCTCCCACACCAAAGGGGCCAGGACCAAAAGCTCTTGCTGCTCTTCAAGGAGCCAGGCAACCCCATTCACAGCCCCACAAACGCTGGCGCTCTCTCTTGCGACAGCCTCCCAAAGTCCAATACTAGCTGCCTGCGCGTCCGGTACAGCCGCAGCCAGGCTCAGCAATTGCGAACGTCCACGGATTCCTCCCACACCAAAGGTGCCAGGACCAAAAGCTCTTGCTGCTCTTCAAGGAGCCAGGCAACCCCATTCACAGCCCCACAAACGATGGCGCTCTCTCTTGCGACAGCCTCCCAAAGTCCAATACTAGCTGCCTGCACCACCGAGTACAGCCGGAGACCGGCTCACCAATTGCGAACGTCCAGGGATTCCTCCCACACCAAAGGGGCCAGGACCAAAAGCTCTTGCTGCTCTTCAAGGAGCCAGGCAACCCCATTCACAGCCCCACAAACGATGGCGCCCTCTCTTGCGACAGCCTCCCAAAGTCCAATACTAGCTGCCTGTGCCACTCAGTAAAGCCGGAGCCCGGCTCAGCAATTGCGAACGTCCAGGGATTCCTCCCACACCAAAGGGGCCAGGACCAAAAGCTCTTGTTGCTCTTCAAGGAGCCAGGCAACCCCATTCACAGCCCCACAAACGATGGCGCTCTCTCTTGCGACAGCCTCCCAAAGTCCAAGACTAGCTGCCTGCACCCCTCGGTACAGCCGGAGCCCGGCTCACCAACTGCAAACGTCCAGGGATTCCTCCCACACCAAAGGGGCCAGGACCAAAAGCTCTTGCTGCTCTTCAAGGAGCCAGGCAACCCCATTCACAGCCCCACAAACGATGGTGCTCTCTCTTGCGACAGCCTCCCAAAGTCCAATACTAGCTGCCTGCACCCCTCGGTACAGCCGGAGCCCGGCTCAGCAATTGCGAACGTCCAGGGATTCCTCCCACACCAAAGGGGCCAGGACCAAAAGCTCTTGCTGCTCTTCAAGGAGCCAGGCAACCCCATTCACAGCCCCACAAACAATGGCGCTCTCTCTTGCGACAGCCTCCCAAAGTCCAATACTAGCTGCCTGCACCCCTCGGTACAGCCGGAGCCCGGCTCAGCAATTGCGAACGTCCAGGGATTCCTCCCACACCAAAGGGGCTAGGACCAAAAGCTCTTGCTGCTCTTCAAGGAGCCAGGCAACCCCATTCACAGCCCCACAAATGATGGCGCTCTCTCTTGCGACAGCCTCCCAAAGTCCAATACTAGCTGCCTGCACCCCTCGGTACAGCCGGAGCCCGGCTCAGCAATTGCGAACATCCAGGGATTCCTCCCACACCAAAGGGGCCAGGACCAAAAGCTCTTGCTGCTCTTCAAGGAGCCAGGCAACCCCATTCACAGCCCCACAAACGATGGCGCTCTCTCTTGCGACAGCCTCCCAAAGTCCAATACTAGCTGCCTGCGCATCCGGTACAGCCGCAGCCAGGCTCAGCAATTGCGAACGTCCAGGGATTCCTCCCACACCAAAGGTGCCAGGACCAAAAGCTCTTGTTGCTCTTCAAGGAGCCAGGCAACCCCATTCACAGCCCCACAAACGATGGCGCTCTCTCTTGCGACAGCCTCCCAAAGTCCAAGACTAGCTGCCTGCACCCCTCCGTACGGCCAGAGCCCGGCTCAGTAATTACGAATGTCCAGGGATTCCTCCCACACCAAAGGGGCCAGGACCAAAAGCTCTTGCTGCTCTTCAAGGAGCCAGGCAACCCCATTCACAGCCCCACAAACGATGGCGCTCTCTCTTGCGACAGCCTCCCAAAGTCCAACACTAGAAGCCTGTGCCACTCAGTACAGCCGGAGCCCGGCTCAGCAATTGCGAACGTCCAGGGATTCCTCCCACACCAAAGGGGCCAGGACCAAAAGCTCTTGTTGCTCTTCAAGGAGCCAGGCAACCCCATTCACAGCCCCACAAACGATGGCGCTCTCTCTTGCGACAGCCTCCCAAAGTCCAATACTAGCTGCCTGCACCCCTCGGTACAGCCGGAGCCCGGCTCACCAATTGCGAACGTCCAGGGATTGCTCCCACACCAAAGGGGCCAGGACCAAAAGCTCTTGCTGCTCTTCAAGGAGCCAGGCAACCCCATTCACAGCCACACAAACGATGGCGCCCTCTCTTGCGACAGCCTCCCAAAGTCCAAGACTAGCTGCCTGTGCCACTCAGTAAAGCCGGAGCCCGGCTCAGCAATTGCGAACGTCCAGGGATTCCTCCCACACCAAAGGGGCCAGGACCAAAAGCTCTTGCTGCTCTTCAAGGAGCCAGGCAACCCCATTCACAGCCCCAAAAACGATGGCGCTCTCTCTTGCGACAGCCTCCCAAAGTCCAATACTAGCTGCCTGCGCGTCCGGTACAGCCGCAGCCAGGCTCAGCAATTGCGAACGTCCAGGGATTCCTCCCACACCAAAGGGGCCAGGACCAAAAGCTCTTGCTGCTCTTCAAGGAGCCAGGCAACCCCATTCACAGCCCCACAAACGATGGCGCTCTCTCTTGCGACAGCCTCCCAAAGTCCAAGACTAGCTGCCTGCACCACCGAGTACAGCCGGAGCCCGGCTCACCAATTGCGAACGTCCAGGGATTCCTCCCACACCAAAGGGGCCAGGACCAAAAGCTCTTGCTGCTCTTCAAGGAGCCAGGCAACCCCATTCACAGCCCCACAAACGATGGCGCCCTCTCTTGCGACAGCCTCCCAAAGTCCAATACTAGCTGCCTGTGCCACTCCGTAAAGCCGGAGCCCGGCTCACCAACTGCAAACGTCCAGGGATTCCTCCCACACCAAAGGGGCCAGGACCAAAAGCTCTTGCTGCTCTTCAAGGAGCCAGGCAACCCCATTCACAGCCCCACAAACGATGGCGCTCTCTCTTGCGACAGCCTCCCAAAGTCCAATACTAGCTGCCTGCACCCCTCGGTACAGTCGGAGCCCGGCTCACCAACTGCAAACGTCCAGGGATTCCTCCCACACCAAAGGGGCCAGGACCAAAAGCTCTTGCTGCTCTTCAAGGAGCCAGGCAACCCCATTCACAGCCCCACAAACGATGGCGCTCTCTCTTGCGACAGCCTCCCAAAGTCCAATACTAGCTGCCTGCGCGTCCGGTACAGCCGCAGCCAGGCTCAGCAATTGCGAACGTCCAGGGATTCCTCCCACACCAAAGGGGCCAGGACCAAAAGCTCTTGCTGCTCTTCAAGGAGCCAGGCAACCCCATTCACAGCCACACAAACGATGGCGCCCTCTCTTGCGACAGCCTCCCAAAGTCCAATACTAGCTGCCTGTGCCACTCAGTACAGCCGGAGCCCGGCTCAGCAATTGCGAACGTCCAGGGATTCCTCCCACACCAAAGGTGCCAGGACCAAAAGCTATTGCTGCTCTTCAAGGAGCCAGGCAACCCCATTCACAGCCCCACAAACGCTGGCGCTCTCTCTTGCGACAGCCTCCCAAAGTCCAATACTAGCTGCCTGCGCGTCCGGTACAGCCGCAGCCAGGCTCAGCAATTGCGAACGTCCAGGGATTCCTCCCACACCAAAGGGGCCAGGACCAAAAGCTCTTGCTGCTCTTCAAGGAGCCAGGCAACCCCATTCACAGCCCCACAAACGATGGCGCTCTCTCTTGCGACAGCCTCCCAAAGTCCAATACTAGCTGCCTGCACCACCGAGTACAGCCGGAGCCCGGCTCACCAATTGCGAACGTCCAGGGATTCCTCCCACACCAAAGGGGCCAGGACCAAAAGCTCTTGCTGCTCTTCAAGGAGCCAGGCAACCCCATTCACAGCCCCACAAACGATGGCGCCCTCTCTTGCGACAGCCTCCCAAAGTCCAATACTAGCTGCCTGTGCCACTCAGTAAAGCCGGAGCCCGGCTCACCAACTGCAAACGTCCAGGGATTCCTCCCACACCAAAGGGGCCAGGACCAAAAGCTCTTGCTGCTCTTCAAGGAGCCAGGCAACCCCATTCACAGCCCCACAAACGATGGCGCTCTCTCTTGCGACAGCCTCCCAAAGTCCAATACTACCTGCCTGCACCCCTCGGTACAGCCGGAGCCCGGCTCAGCAATTGCGAACGTCCAGGGATTCCTCCCACACCAAAGGTGCCAGGACCAAAAGCTCTTGCTGCTCTTCAAGGAGCCAGGCAACCCCATTCACAGCCCCACAAACGATGGCGCTCTCTCTTGCGAGACCCTACAAAAGTCCAATACTAGCTGCCTGCGCGTCCGGTACAGCCGCAGCCAGGCTCAGCAATTGCGAACGTCCGGGGATTCCTCCCACACCAAAGGTGCCAGGACCAAAAGCTCTTGCTGCTCTTCAAGGAGCCAGGCAACCCCATTCACAGCCCCACAAACGATGGCGCTCTCTCTTGCGACAGCCTCCCAAAGTCCAATACTAGCTGCCTGCACCCCTCGGTACAGCCGGAGCCAGGCTCACCAATTGCGAACGTCCAGGGATTCCTCCCACACCAAAGGGGCCAGGACCAAAAGCTCTTGCTGCTCTTCAAGGAGCCAGGCAACCCCATTCACAGCCCCACAAACGATGGCGCTCTCTCTTGCGACAGCCTCCCAAAGTCCAATACTAGCTGCCTGCGCATCCGGTACAGCCGCAGCCAGGCTCACCAACTGCAAACGTCCAGGGATTCCTCCCACACCAAAGGGGCCAGGACCAAAAGCTCTTGCTGCTCTTCAAGGAGCCAGGCAACCCCATTCACAGCCCCACAAACGATGGCGCTCTCTCTTGCGACAGCCTCCCAAAGTCCAATACTAGCTGCCTGCGCGTCCGGTACAACCGGAGCCCGGCTCAGCAATTGCGAACGTCCAGGGATTCCTCCCACACCAAAGGGGCCAGGACCAAAAGCTCTTGCTGCTCTTCAAGGAGCCAGGCAACCCCATTCACAGCCCCACAAACAATGGCGCTCTCTCTTGCGACAGCCTCCCAAAGTCCAATACTAGCTGCCTGCACCCCTCGGTACAGCCGGAGCCAGGCTCACCAATTGCGAACGTCCAGGGATTCCTCCCACACCAAAGGGGCCAGGACCAAAAGCTCTTGCTGCTCTTCAAGGAGCCAGGCAACCCCATTCACAGCCCCACAAACGCTGGCGCTCTCTCTTGCGACAGCCTCCCAAAGTCCAATACTAGCTGCCTGCGCGTCCGGTACAGCCGCAGCCAGGCTCAGCAATTGCGAACGTCCACGGATTCCTCCCACACCAAAGGTGCCAGGACCAAAAGCTCTTGCTGCTCTTCAAGGAGCCAGGCAACCCCATTCACAGCCCCACAAACGATGGCGCTCTCTCTTGCGACAGCCTCCCAAAGTCCAATACTAGCTGCCTGCACCACCGAGTACAGCCGGAGACCGGCTCACCAATTGCGAACGTCCAGGGATTCCTCCCACACCAAAGGGGCCAGGACCAAAAGCTCTTGCTGCTCTTCAAGGAGCCAGGCAACCCCATTCACAGCCCCACAAACGATGGCGCCCTCTCTTGCGACAGCCTCCCAAAGTCCAAGACTAGCTGCCTGTGCCACTCAGTAAAGCCGGAGCCCGGCTCACCAACTGCAAACGTCCAGGGATTCCTCCCACACCAAAGGGGCCAGGACCAAAAGCTCTTGCTGCTCTTCAAGGAGCCAGGCAACCCCATTCACAGCCCCACAAACGATGGCGCTCTCTCTTGCGACAGCCTCCCAAAGTCCAAGACTAGCTGCCTGCACCCCTCGGTACAGCCGGAGCCCGGCTCACCAACTGCAAACGTCCAGGGATTCCTCCCACACCAAAGGGGCCAGGACCAAAAGCTCTTGCTGCTCTTCAAGGAGCCAGGCAACCCCATTCACAGCCCCACAAACGATGGTGCTCTCTCTTGCGACAGCCTCCCAAAGTCCAATACTAGCTGCCTGCACCCCTCGGTACAGCCGGAGCCCGGCTCAGCAATTGCGAACGTCCAGGGATTCCTCCCACACCAAAGGGGCCAGGACCAAAAGCTCTTGCTGCTCTTCAAGGAGCCAGGCAACCCCATTCACAGCCCCACAAACGATGGCGCTCTCTCTTGCGACAGCCTCCCAAAGTCCAACACTAGAAGCCTGTGCCACTCAGTACGGCCGGAGCCCGGCTCAGCAATTGCGAACGTCCAGGGATTCCTCCCACACCAAAGGTGCCAGGACCAAAAGCTCTTGCTGCTCTTCAAGGAGCCAGGCAACCCCATTCACAGCCCCACAAACGCTGGCGCCCTCTCTTGCGACAGCCTCCCAAAGTCCAATACTAGCTGCCTGTGCCACTCAGTACAGCCGGAGCCCGGCTCAGCAATTGCGAACGTCCAGGGATTCCTCCCACACCAAAGGGGCTAGGACCAAAAGCTCTTGCTGCTCTTCAAGGAGCCAGGCAACCCCATTCACAGCCCCACAAATGATGGCGCTCTCTCTTGCGACAGCCTCCCAAAGTCCAATACTAGCTGCCTGCACCCCTCGGTACAGCCGGAGCCCGGCTCAGCAATTGCGAACATCCAGGGATTCCTCCCACACCAAAGGGGCCAGGACCAAAAGCTCTTGCTGCTCTTCAAGGAGCCAGGCAACCCCATTCACAGCCCCACAAACGATGGCGCTCTCTCTTGCGACAGCCTCCCAAAGTCCAATACTAGCTGCCTGCGCATCCGGTACAGCCGCAGCCAGGCTCAGCAATTGCGAACGTCCAGGGATTCCTCCCACACCAAAGGGGCCAGGACCAAAAGCTCTTGCTGCTCTTCAAGGAGCCAGGCAACCCCATTCACAGCCCCACAAACGATGGCGCTCTCTCTTGCGACAGCCTCCCAAAGTCCAAGACTAGCTGCCTGCACCCCTCCGTACGGCCAGAGCCCGGCTCAGTAATTACGAATGTCCAAGGATTCCTCCCACACCAAAGGGGCCAGGACCAAAAGCTCTTGCTGCTCTTCAAGGAGCCAGGCAACCCCATTCACAGCCCCACAAACGATGGCGCTCTCTCTTGCGACAGCCTCCCAAAGTCCAACACTAGAAGCCTGTGCCACTCAGTACAGCCGGAGCCCGGCTCAGCAATTGCGAACGTCCAGGGATTCCTCCCACACCAAAGGGGCCAGGACCAAAAGCTCTTGTTGCTCTTCAAGGAGCCAGGCAACCCCATTCACAGCCCCACAAATGATGGCGCTCTCTCTTGCGACAGCCTCCCAAAGTCCAATACTAGCTGCCTGCACCCCTCGGTACAGCCGGAGCCCGGCTCACCAACTGCAAACGTCCAGGGATTCCTCCCACACCAAAGGGGCCAGGACCAAAAGCTCTTGCTGCTCTTCAAGGAGCCAGGCAACCCCATTCACAGCCACACAAACGATGGCGCTCTCTCTTGCGACAGCCTCCCAAAGTCCAATACTAGCTGCCTGCACGTCCGGTACAGCCGCAGCCAGGCTCAGCAATTGCGAACGTCCAGGGATTCCTACCACACCAAAGGTGCCAGGACCAAAAGCTCTTGCTGCTCTTCAAGGAGCCAGGCAACCCCATTCACAGCCCCACAAACGATGGCGCTCTCTCTTGCGACAGCCTCCCAAAGTCCAAGACTAGCTGCCTGCACCACCGAGTACAGCCAGAGCCCGGCTCACCAATTGCGAACGTCCAGGGATTCCTCCCACACCAAAGGGGCCAGGACCAAAAGCTCTTGCTGCTCTTCAAGGAGCCAGGCAACCCCATTCACAGCCCCACAAACGATGGCGCCCTCTCTTGCGACAGCCTCCCAAAGTCCAATACTAGCTGCCTGTGCCACTCAGTAAAGCCGGAGCCCGGCTCAGCAACTGCAAACGTCCAGGGATTCCTCCCACACCAAAGGGGCCAGGACCAAAAGCTCTTGCTGCTCTTCAAGGTGCCACGCAACCCCATTCACAGCCCCACAAACGCTGGTGCTCTCTCTTGCGACAGCCTCCCAAAGTCCAATACTAGCTGCCTGCACCCCTCGGTACAGCCGGAGCCCGGCTCAGCAATTGCGAACGTCCAGGGATTCCTCCCACACCAAAGGGGCCAGGACCAAAAGCTCTTGCTGCTCTTCAAGGAGCCAGGCAACCCCATTCACAGCCCCACAAACAATGGCGCTCTCTCTTGCGACAGCCTCCCAAAGTCCAATACTAGCTGCCTGCACCCCTCGGTACAGCCGGAGCCAGGCTCAGCAATTGCGAACGTCCAGGGATTCCTCCCACACCAAAGGGGCCAGGACCAAAAGCTCTTGCTGCTCTTCAAGGAGCCAGGCAACCCCATTCACAGCCCCACAAACGATGGCGCTCTCTCTTGCGACAGCCTCCCAAAGTCCAATACTAGCTGCCTGCACTCCTCAGTACGGCCGGAGCCCGGCTCACCAATTGCGAACGTCCAGGGATTCCTCCCACACCAAAGGGGCCAGGACCAAAAGCTCTTGCTGCTCTTCAAGGAGCCAGGCAACCCCATTCACAGCCACACAAATGATGGCGCCCTCTCTTGCGAGAGCCTCCCAAAGTCCAATACTAGCTGCCTGTGCCACTCAGTACAGCCGGAGCCCGGCTCAGCAATTGCGAACGTCCAGGGATTCCTCCCACACCAAAGGGGCTAGGACCAAAAGCTCTTGCTGCTCTTCAAGGAGCCAGGCAACCCCATTCACAGCCCCACAAACGATGGCGCTCTCTCTTGCGACAGCCTCCCAAAGTCCAATACTAGCTGCCTGCACCCCTCGGTACAGCCGGAGCCCGGCTCAGCAATTGCGAACATCCAGGGATTCCTCCCACACCAAAGGGGCCAGGACCAAAAGCTCTTGCTGCTCTTCAAGGAGCCAGGCAACCCCATTCACAGCCCCACAAACGATGGCGCTCTCTCTTGCGACAGCCTCCCAAAGTCCAATACTAGCTGCCTGCGCATCCGGTACAGCCGCAGCCAGGCTCAGCAATTGCGAACGTCCAGGGATTCCTCCCACACCAAAGGTGCCAGGACCAAAAGCTCTTGCTGCTCTTCAAGGAGCCAGGCAACCCCATTCACAGCCCCACAAACGATGGCGCTCTCTCTTGCGACAGCCTCCCAAAGTCCAATACTAGCTGCCTGTACCCCTCAGTACGGCCGGAGCCCGGCTCAGCAATTGTGAACGTCCAGGGATTCCTCCCACACCAAAGGGGCCAGGACCAAAAGCTCTTGCTGCTCTTCAAGGAGCCAGGCAACCCCATTCACAGCCCCACAAACGATGGCGCTCTCTCTTGCGACAGCCTCCCAAAGTCCAATACTAGCTGCCTGCGCATCCGGTACAGCCGCAGCCAGGCTCAGCAATTGCGAACGTCCAGGGATTCCTCCCACACCAAAGGTGCCAGGACCAAAAGCTCTTGTTGCTCTTCAAGGAGCCAGGCAACCCCATTCACAGCCCCACAAACGATGGCGCTCTCTCTTGCGACAGCCTCCCAAAGTCCAATACTAGCTGCCTGCACCCCTCCGTACGGCCAGAGCCCGGCTCAGTAATTACGAATGTCCAGGGATTCCTCCCACACCAAAGGGGCCAGGACCAAAAGCTCTTGCTGCTCTTCAAGGAGCCAGGCAACCCCATTCACAGCCCCACAAACGATGGCGCTCTCTCTTGCGACAGCCTCCCAAAGTCCAATACTAGCTGCCTGCACCACCGAGTACAGCCGGAGCCCGGCTCACCAATTGCGAACGTCCAGGGATTCCTCCCACACCAAAGGGGCCAGGACCAAAAGCTCTTGCTGCTCTTCAAGGAGCCAGGCAACCCCATTCACAGCCCCACAAACGATGGCGCCCTCTCTTGCGACAGCCTCCCAAAGTCCAATACTAGCTGCCTGTGCCACTCAGTAAAGCCGGAGCCCGGCTCACCAACTGCAAACGTCCAGGGATTCCTCCCACACCAAAGGGGCCAGGACCAAAAGCTCTTGCTGCTCTTCAAGGAGCCAGGCAACCCCATTCACAGCCCCACAAACGCTGGTGCTCTCTCTTGCGACAGCCTCCCAAAGTCCAATACTAGCTGCCTGCACCCCTCGGTACAGCCGGAGCCCGGCTCAGCAATTGCGAACGTCCAGGGATTCCTCCCACACCAAAGGGGCCAGGACCAAAAGCTCTTGCTGCTCTTCAAGGAGCCAGGCAACCCCATTCACAGCCCCACAAACAATGGCGCTCTCTCTTGCGACAGCCTCCCAAAGTCCAATACTAGCTGCCTGCACCCCTCGGTACAGCCGGAGCCAGGCTCAGCAATTGCGAACGTCCAGGGATTCCTCCCACACCAAAGGGGCCAGGACCAAAAGCTCTTGCTGCTCTTCAAGGAGCCAGGCAACCCCATTCACAGCCCCACAAACGATGGCGCTCTCTCTTGCGACAGCCTCCCAAAGTCCAATACTAGCTGCCTGCACTCCTCAGTACGGCCGGAGCCCGGCTCACCAATTGTGAACGTCCAGGGATTCCTCCCACACCAAAGGGGCCAGGACCAAAAGCTCTTGCTGCTCTTCAAGGAGCCAGGCAACCCCATTCACAGCCACACAAACGATGGCGCCCTCTCTTGCGACAGCCTCCCAAAGTCCAATACTAGCTGCCTGCACCCCTCGGTACAGCTGGAGCCCGGCTCAGCAATTGCGAACATCCAGGGATTCCTCCCACACCAAAGGGGCCAGGACCAAAAGCTCTTGCTGCTCTTCAAGGAGCCAGGCAACCCCATTCACAGCCCCACAAACGATGGCGCTCTCTCTTGCGACAGCCTCCCAAAGTCCAATACTAGCTGCCTGCGCATCCGGTACAGCCGCAGCCAGGCTCAGCAATTGCGAACGTCCAGGGATTCCTCCCACACCAAAGGGGCCAGGACCAAAAGCTCTTGCTGCTCTTCAAGGAGCCAGGCAACCCCATTCACAGCCCCACAAACGATGGCGCTCTCTCTTGCGACAGCCTCCCAAAGTCCAATACTAGCTGCCTGTACCCCTCAGTACGGCCAGAGCCCGGCTCAGCAATTGCGAACGTTCAGGGATTCCTCCCACACCAAAGGGGCCAGGACCAAAAGCTCTTGCTGCTCTTCAAGGAGCCAGGCAACCCCATTCACAGCCCCACAAACGATGGCGCCCTCTCTTGCGACAGCCTCCCAAAGTCCAAGACTAGCTGCCTGTGCCACTCAGTACAGCCGGAGCCCGGCTCAGCAATTGCGAACGTCCAGGGATTCCTCCCACACCAAAGGTGCCAGGACCAAAAGCTCTTGTTGCTCTTCAAGGAGCCAGGCAACCCCATTCACAGCCCCACAAACGATGGCGCTCTCTCTTGCGACAGCCTCCCAAAGTCCAATACTAGCTGCCTGCACCCCTCGGTACAGCCGGAGCCCGGCTCAGCAATTGCGAACATCCAGGGATTCCTCCCACACCAAAGGGGCCAGGACCAAAAGCTCTTGCTGCTCTTCAAGGAGCCAGGCAACCCCATTCACAGCCCCACAAACGATGGCGCTCTCTCTTGCGACAGCCTCCCAAAGTCCAACACTAGAAGCCTGTGCCACTCACTACAGCCGGAGCCCGGCTCAGCAATTGCGAACGTCCAGGGATTCCTCCCACACCAAAGGGGCCAGGACCAAAAGCTCTTGTTGCTCTTCAAGGAGCCAGGCAACCCCATTCACAGCCCCACAAATGATGGCGCTCTCTCTTGCGACAGCCTCCCAAAGTCCAATACTAGCTGCCTGCACCCCTCGGTACAGCCGGAGCCCGGCTCAGCAATTGCGAACGTCCAGGGATTCCTCCCACACCAAAGGGGCCAGGACCAAAAGCTCTTGCTGCTCTTCAAGGAGCCAGGCAACCCCATTCACAGCCCCACAAACAATGGCGCTCTCTCTTGCGACAGCCTCCCAAAGTCCAATACTAGCTGCCTGCACCCCTCGGTACAGCCGGAGCCAGGCTCAGCAATTGCGAACGTCCAGGGATTCCTCCCACACCAAAGGGGCCAGGACCAAAAGCTCTTGCTGCTCTTCAAGGAGCCAGGCAACCCCATTCACAGCCCCACAAACGATGGCGCTCTCTCTTGCGACAGCCTCCCAAAGTCCAATACTAGCTGCCTGCACTCCTCAGTACGGCCGGAGCCAGGCTCAGCAATTGCGAACGTCCAGGGATTCCTCCCACACCAAAGGGGCCAGGACCAAAAGCTCTTGCTGCTCTTCAAGGAGCCAGGCAACCCCATTCACAGCCACACAAACGATGGCGCTCTCTCTTGCGACAGCCTCCCAAAGTCCAATACTAGCTGCCTGTGCCACTCAGTACAGCCGGAGCCCGGCTCAGCAATTGCGAACGTCCAGGGATTCCTCCCACACCAAAGGGGCTAGGACCAAAAGCTCTTGCTGCTCTTCAAGGAGCCAGGCAACCCCATTCACAGCCCCACAAACGATGGCGCTCTCTCTTGCGACAGCCTCCCAAAGTCCAATACTAGCTGCCTGCACCCCTCGGTACAGCCGGAGCCCGGCTCAGCAATTGCGAACATCCAGGGATTCCTCCCACACCAAAGGGGCCAGGACCAAAAGCTCTTGCTGCTCTTCAAGGAGCCAGGCAACCCCATTCACAGCCCCACAAACGATGGCGCTCTCTCTTGCGACAGCCTCCCAAAGTCCAATACTAGCTGCCTGCGCATCCGGTACAGCCGCAGCCAGGCTCAGCAATTGCGAACGTCCAGGGATTCCTCCCACACCAAAGGTGCCAGGACCAAAAGCTCTTGCTGCTCTTCAAGGAGCCAGGCAACCCCATTCACAGCCCCACAAACGATGGCGCTCTCTCTTGCGACAGCCTCCCAAAGTCCAATACTAGCTGCCTGTACCCCTCAGTACGGCCGGAGCCCGGCTCAGCAATTGTGAACGTCCAGGGATTCCTCCCACACCAAAGGGGCCAGGACCAAAAGCTCTTGCTGCTCTTCAAGGAGCCAGGCAACCCCATTCACAGCCCCACAAACGATGGCGCTCTCTCTTGCGACAGCCTCCCAAAGTCCAATACTAGCTGCCTGCGCATCCGGTACAGCCGCAGCCAGGCTCAGCAATTGCGAACGTCCAGGGATTCCTCCCACACCAAAGGTGCCAGGACCAAAAGCTCTTGTTGCTCTTCAAGGAGCCAGGCAACCCCATTCACAGCCCCACAAACGATGGCGCTCTCTCTTGCGACAGCCTCCCAAAGTCCAATACTAGCTGCCTGCACCCCTCCGTACGGCCAGAGCCCGGCTCAGTAATTACGAATGTCCAGGGATTCCTCCCACACCAAAGGGGCCAGGACCAAAAGCTCTTGCTGCTCTTCAAGGAGCCAGGCAACCCCATTCACAGCCCCACAAACGATGGCGCTCTCTCTTGCGACAGCCTCCCAAAGTCCAATACTAGCTGCCTGCACCACCGAGTACAGCCGGAGCCCGGCTCACCAATTGCGAACGTCCAGGGATTCCTCCCACACCAAAGGGGCCAGGACCAAAAGCTCTTGCTGCTCTTCAAGGAGCCAGGCAACCCCATTCACAGCCCCACAAACGATGGCGCCCTCTCTTGCGACAGCCTCCCAAAGTCCAATACTAGCTGCCTGTGCCACTCAGTAAAGCCGGAGCCCGGCTCACCAACTGCAAACGTCCAGGGATTCCTCCCACACCAAAGGGGCCAGGACCAAAAGCTCTTGCTGCTCTTCAAGGAGCCAGGCAACCCCATTCACAGCCCCACAAACACTGGTGCTCTCTCTTGCGACAGCCTCCCAAAGTCCAATACTAGCTGCCTGCACCCCTCGGTACAGCCGGAGCCCGGCTCAGCAATTGCGAACGTCCAGGGATTCCTCCCACACCAAAGGGGCCAGGACCAAAAGCTCTTGCTGCTCTTCAAGGAGCCAGGCAACCCCATTCACAGCCCCACAAACAATGGCGCTCTCTCTTGCGACAGCCTCCCAAAGTCCAATACTAGCTGCCTGCACCCCTCGGTACAGCCGGAGCCAGGCTCAGCAATTGCGAACGTCCAGGGATTCCTCCCACACCAAAGGGGCCAGGACCAAAAGCTCTTGCTGCTCTTCAAGGAGCCAGGCAACCCCATTCACAGCCCCACAAACGATGGCGCCCTCTCTTGCGACAGCCTCCCAAAGTCCAATACTAGCTGCCTGTGCCACTCAGTAAAGCCGGAGCCCGGCTCAGCAATTGTGAACGTCCAGGGATTCCTCCCACACCAAAGGGGCCAGGACCAAAAGCTCTTGCTGCTCTTCAAGGAGCCAGGCAACCCCATTCACAGCCACACAAACGATGGCGCCCTCTCTTGCGACAGCCTCCCAAAGTCCAATACTAGCTGCCTGCACCCCTCGGTACAGCTGGAGCCCGGCTCAGCAATTGCGAACATCCAGGGATTCCTCCCACACCAAAGGGGCCAGGACCAAAAGCTCTTGCTGCTCTTCAAGGAGCCAGGCAACCCCATTCACAGCCCCACAAACGATGGCGCTCTCTCTTGCGACAGCCTCCCAAAGTCCAATACTAGCTGCCTGCGCATCCGGTACAGCCGCAGCCAGGCTCAGCAATTGCGAACGTCCAGGGATTCCTCCCACACCAAAGGGGCCAGGACCAAAAGCTCTTGCTGCTCTTCAAGGAGCCAGGCAACCCCATTCACAGCCCCACAAACGATGGCGCTCTCTCTTGCGACAGCCTCCCAAAGTCCAATACTAGCTGCCTGTACCCCTCAGTACGGCCAGAGCCCGGCTCAGCAATTGCGAACGTTCAGGGATTCCTCCCACACCAAAGGGGCCAGGACCAAAAGCTCTTGCTGCTCTTCAAGGAGCCAGGCAACCCCATTCACAGCCCCACAAACGATGGCGCCCTCTCTTGCGACAGCCTCCCAAAGTCCAAGACTAGCTGCCTGTGCCACTCAGTACAGCCGGAGCCCGGCTCAGCAATTGCGAACGTCCAGGGATTCCTCCCACACCAAAGGTGCCAGGACCAAAAGCTCTTGTTGCTCTTCAAGGAGCCAGGCAACCCCATTCACAGCCCCACAAACGATGGCGCTCTCTCTTGCGACAGCCTCCCAAAGTCCAATACTAGCTGCCTGCACCCCTCGGTACAGCCGGAGCCCGGCTCAGCAATTGCGAACATCCAGGGATTCCTCCCACACCAAAGGGGCCAGGACCAAAAGCTCTTGCTGCTCTTCAAGGAGCCAGGCAACCCCATTCACAGCCCCACAAACGATGGCGCTCTCTCTTGCGACAGCCTCCCAAAGTCCAACACTAGAAGCCTGTGCCACTCACTACAGCCGGAGCCCGGCTCAGCAATTGCGAACGTCCAGGGATTCCTCCCACACCAAAGGGGCCAGGACCAAAAGCTCTTGTTGCTCTTCAAGGAGCCAGGCAACCCCATTCACAGCCCCACAAATGATGGCGCTCTCTCTTGCGACAGCCTCCCAAAGTCCAATACTAGCTGCCTGCACCCCTCGGTACAGCCGGAGCCCGGCTCACCAACTGCAAACGTCCAGAGATTCCTCCCACACCAAAGGGGCCAGGACCAAAAGCTCTTGCTGCTCTTCAAGGAGCCAGGCAACCCCATTCACAGCCACACAAACGAAGGCGCTCTCTCTTGCGACAGCCTCCCAAAGTCCAAGACTAGCTGCCTGCACCCCTCGGTACAGCCAGAGCCCGGCTCAGCAATTGCGAACGTCCAGGGATTCCTCCCACACCAAAGGGGCCAGGACCAAAAGCTCTTGCTGCTCTTCAAGGAGCCAGGCAACCCCATTCACAGCCCCACAAACAATGGCGCTCTCTCTTGCGACAGCCTCCCAAAGTCCAATACTAGCTGCCTGCACCCCTCGGTACAGCCGGAGCCCGGCTCAGCAATTGCGAACGTCCAGGGATTCCTCCCACACCAAAGGGGCCAGGACCAAAAGCTCTTGCTGCTCTTCAAGGAGCCAGGCAACCCCATTCACAGCCCCACAAACGATGGCGCTCTCTCTTGCGACAGCCTCCCAAAGTCCAAGACTAGCTGCCTGCACCCCTCGGTACAGCCGGAGCCCGGCTCACCAATTGCGAACGTCCAGGGATTCCTCCCACACCAAAGGGGCCAGGACCAAAAGCTCTTGCTGCTCTTCAAGGAGCCAGGCAACCCCATTCACAGCCCCACAAACGCTGGCGCTCTCTCTTGCGACAGCCTCCCAAAGTCCAATACTAGCTGCCTGCACCCCTCGGTACAGCCGGAGCCCGGCTCACCAATTGCGAACGTCCAGGGATTCCTCCCACACCAAAGGGGCCAGGACCAAAAGCTCTTGCTGCTCTTCAAGGAACCAGGCAACCCCATTCACAGCCCCACAAACAATGGTGCTCTCTCTTGCGACAGCCTCCCAAAGTCCAATACTAGCTGCCTGCACCCCTCGGTACAGCCGGAGCCCGGCTCACCAACTGCAAACGTCCAGGGATTCCTCCCACACCAAAGGGGCCAGGACCAAAAGCTCTTGCTGCTCTTCAAGGAGCCAGGCAACCCCATTCACAGCCCCACAAACGCTGGTGCTCTCTCTTGCGACAGCCTCCCAAAGTCCAATACTAGCTGCCTGCACCCCTCGGTACAGCCGGAGCCCGGCTCAGCAATTGCGAACGTCCAGGGATTCCTCCCACACCAAAGGGGCCAGGACCAAAAGCTCTTGCTGCTCTTCAAGGAGCCAGGCAACCCCATTCACAGCCCCACAAACAATGGCGCTCTCTCTTGCGACAGCCTCCCAAAGTCCAATACTAGCTGCCTGCACCCCTCGGTACAGCCGGAGCCAGGCTCAGCAATTGCGAACGTCCAGGGATTCCTCCCACACCAAAGGGGCCAGGACCAAAAGCTCTTGCTGCTCTTCAAGGAGCCAGGCAACCCCATTCACAGCCCCACAAACGATGGCGCTCTCTCTTGCGACAGCCTCCCAAAGTCCAATACTAGCTGCCTGCACTCCTCAGTACGGCCGGAGCCCGGCTCACCAATTGTGAACGTCCAGGGATTCCTCCCACACCAAAGGGGCCAGGACCAAAAGCTCTTGCTGCTCTTCAAGGAGCCAGGCAACCCCATTCACAGCCACACAAACGATGGCGCCCTCTCTTGCGACAGCCTCCCAAAGTCCAATACTAGCTGCCTGCACCCCTCGGTACAGCTGGAGCCCGGCTCAGCAATTGCGAACATCCAGGGATTCCTCCCACACCAAAGGGGCCAGGACCAAAAGCTCTTGCTGCTCTTCAAGGAGCCAGGCAACCCCATTCACAGCCCCACAAACGATGGCGCTCTCTCTTGCGACAGCCTCCCAAAGTCCAATACTAGCTGCCTGCGCATCCGGTACAGCCGCAGCCAGGCTCAGCAATTGCGAACGTCCAGGGATTCCTCCCACACCAAAGGGGCCAGGACCAAAAGCTCTTGCTGCTCTTCAAGGAGCCAGGCAACTCCATTCACAGCCCCACAAACGATGGCGCTCTCTCTTGCGACAGCCTCCCAAAGTCCAATACTAGCTGCCTGTACCCCTCAGTACGGCCAGAGCCCGGCTCAGCAATTGCGAACGTTCAGGGATTCCTCCCACACCAAAGGGGCCAGGACCAAAAGCTCTTGCTGCTCTTCAAGGAGCCAGGCAACCCCATTCACAGCCCCACAAACGATGGCGCCCTCTCTTGCGACAGCCTCCCAAAGTCCAAGACTAGCTGCCTGTGCCACTCAGTACAGCCGGAGCCCGGCTCAGCAATTGCGAACGTCCAGGGATTCCTCCCACACCAAAGGTGCCAGGACCAAAAGCTCTTGTTGCTCTTCAAGGAGCCAGGCAACCCCATTCACAGCCCCACAAACGATGGCGCTCTCTCTTGCGACAGCCTCCCAAAGTCCAATACTAGCTGCCTGCACCCCTCGGTACAGCCGGAGCCCGGCTCAGCAATTGCGAACATCCAGGGATTCCTCCCACACCAAAGGGGCCAGGACCAAAAGCTCTTGCTGCTCTTCAAGGAGCCAGGCAACCCCATTCACAGCCCCACAAACGATGGCGCTCTCTCTTGCGACAGCCTCCCAAAGTCCAACACTAGAAGCCTGTGCCACTCACTACAGCCGGAGCCCGGCTCAGCAATTGCGAACGTCCAGGGATTCCTCCCACACCAAAGGGGCCAGGACCAAAAGCTCTTGTTGCTCTTCAAGGAGCCAGGCAACCCCATTCACAGCCCCACAAATGATGGCGCTCTCTCTTGCGACAGCCTCCCAAAGTCCAATACTAGCTGCCTGCACCCCTCGGTACAGCCGGAGCCCGGCTCACCAACTGCAAACGTCCAGAGATTCCTCCCACACCAAAGGGGCCAGGACCAAAAGCTCTTGCTGCTCTTCAAGGAGCCAGGCAACCCCATTCACAGCCACACAAACGATGGCGCTCTCTCTTGCGACAGCCTCCCAAAGTCCAAGACTAGCTGCCTGCACCCCTCGGTACAGCCAGAGCCCGGCTCAGCAATTGCGAACGTCCAGGGATTCCTCCCACACCAAAGGGGCCAGGACCAAAAGCTCTTGCTGCTCTTCAAGGAGCCAGGCAACCCCATTCACAGCCCCACAAACAATGGCGCTCTCTCTTGCGACAGCCTCCCAAAGTCCAATACTAGCTGCCTGCACCCCTCGGTACAGCCGGAGCCCGGCTCAGCAATTGCGAACGTCCAGGGATTCCTCCCACACCAAAGGGGCCAGGACCAAAAGCTCTTGCTGCTCTTCAAGGAGCCAGGCAACCCCATTCACAGCCCCACAAACGATGGCGCTCTCTCTTGCGACAGCCTCCCAAAGTCCAAGACTAGCTGCCTGCACCCCTCGGTACAGCCGGAGCCCGGCTCACCAATTGCGAACGTCCAGGGATTCCTCCCACACCAAAGGGGCCAGGACCAAAAGCTCTTGCTGCTCTTCAAGGAGCCAGGCAACCCCATTCACAGCCCCACAAACGCTGGCGCTCTCTCTTGCGACAGCCTCCCAAAGTCCAATACTAGCTGCCTGCACCCCTCGGTACAGCCGGAGCCCGGCTCACCAATTGCGAACGTCCAGGGATTCCTCCCACACCAAAGGGGCCAGGACCAAAAGCTCTTGCTGCTCTTCAAGGAACCAGGCAACCCCATTCACAGCCCCACAAACAATGGTGCTCTCTCTTGCGACAGCCTCCCAAAGTCCAATACTAGCTGCCTGCACCCCTCGGTACAGCCGGAGCCCGGCTCACCAACTGCAAACGTCCAGGGATTCCTCCCACACCAAAGGGGCCAGGACCAAAAGCTCTTGCTGCTCTTCAAGGAGCCAGGCAACCCCATTCACAGCCCCACAAACAATGGCGCTCTCTCTTGCGACAGCCTCCCAAAGTCCAATACTAGCTGCCTGTGCCACTCAGTACGGCCAGAGCCCGGCTCAGCAATTGCGAACGTTCAGGGATTCCTCCCACACCAAAGGGGCCAGGACCAAAAGCTCTTGCTGCTCTTCAAGGAGCCAGGCAACCCCATTCACAGCCCCACAAACAATGGCGCTCTCTCTTGCGACAGCCTCCCAAAGTCCAAGACTAGCTGCCTGTGCCACTCAGTACAGCCGGAGCCCGGCTCAGCAATTGCGAACGTCCAGGGATTCCTCCCACACCAGAGGTGCCAGGACCAAAAGCTCTTGTTGCTCTTCAAGGAGCCAGGCAACCCCATTCACAGCCCCACAAACGATGGCGCTCTCTCTTGCGACAGCCTCCCAAAGTCCAATACTAGCTGCCTGCACCCCTCGGTACAGCCGGAGCCCGGCTCAGCAATTGCGAACATCCAGGGATTCCTCCCACACCAAAGGGGCCAGGACCAAAAGCTCTTGCTGCTCTTCAAGGAGCCAGGCAACCCCATTCACAGCCCCACAAACGATGGCGCTCTCTCTTGCGACAGCCTCCCAAAGTCCAACACTAGAAGCCTGTGCCACTCACTACAGCCGGAGCCCGGCTCAGCAATTGCGAACGTCCAGGGATTCCTCCCACACCAAAGGGGCCAGGACCAAAAGCTCTTGTTGCTCTTCAAGGAGCCAGGCAACCCCATTCACAGCCCCACAAATGATGGCGCTCTCTCTTGCGACAGCCTCCCAAAGTCCAATACTAGCTGCCTGCACCCCTCGGTACAGCCGGAGCCCGGCTCACCAACTGCAAACGTCCAGAGATTCCTCCCACACCAAAGGGGCCAGGACCAAAAGCTCTTGCTGCTCTTCAAGGAGCCAGGCAACCCCATTCACAGCCACACAAACGAAGGCGCTCTCTCTTGCGACAGCCTCCCAAAGTCCAAGACTAGCTGCCTGCACCCCTCGGTACAGCCAGAGCCCGGCTCAGCAATTGCGAACGTCCAGGGATTCCTCCCACACCAAAGGGGCCAGGACCAAAAGCTCTTGCTGCTCTTCAAGGAGCCAGGCAACCCCATTCACAGCCCCACAAACAATGGCGCTCTCTCTTGCGACAGCCTCCCAAAGTCCAATACTAGCTGCCTGCACCCCTCGGTACAGCCGGAGCCCGGCTCAGCAATTGCGAACGTCCAGGGATTCCTCCCACACCAAAGGGGCCAGGACCAAAAGCTCTTGCTGCTCTTCAAGGAGCCAGGCAACCCCATTCACAGCCCCACAAACGATGGCGCTCTCTCTTGCGACAGCCTCCCAAAGTCCAAGACTAGCTGCCTGCACCCCTCGGTACAGCCGGAGCCCGGCTCACCAATTGCGAACGTCCAGGGATTCCTCCCACACCAAAGGGGCCAGGACCAAAAGCTCTTGCTGCTCTTCAAGGAGCCAGGCAACCCCATTCACAGCCCCACAAACGCTGGCGCTCTCTCTTGCGACAGCCTCCCAAAGTCCAATACTAGCTGCCTGCACCCCTCGGTACAGCCGGAGCCCGGCTCACCAATTGCGAACGTCCAGGGATTCCTCCCACACCAAAGGGGCCAGGACCAAAAGCTCTTGCTGCTCTTCAAGGAACCAGGCAACCCCATTCACAGCCCCACAAACAATGGTGCTCTCTCTTGCGACAGCCTCCCAAAGTCCAATACTAGCTGCCTGCACCCCTCGGTACAGCCGGAGCCCGGCTCACCAACTGCAAACGTCCAGGGATTCCTCCCACACCAAAGGGGCCAGGACCAAAAGCTCTTGCTGCTCTTCAAGGAGCCAGGCAACCCCATTCACAGCCCCACAAACAATGGCGCTCTCTCTTGCGACAGCCTCCCAAAGTCCAATACTAGCTGCCTGCACCCCTCGGTACAGCCGGAGCCCGGCTCAGCAATTGCGAACGTCCAGGGATTCCTCCCACACCAAAGGGGCCAGGACCAAAAGCTCTTGCTGCTCTTCAAGGAGCCAGGCAACCCCATTCACAGCCCCACAAACAATGGCGCTCTCTCTTGCGACAGCCTCCCAAAGTCCAATACTAGCTGCCTGCACCCCTCGGTACAGCCGCAGCCCGGCTCAGCAATTGCGAACGTCCAGGGATTCCTCCCACACCAAAGGGGCCAGGACCAAAAGCTCTTGCTGCTCTTCAAGGAGCCAGGCAACCCCATTCACAGCCCCACAAACGATGGCGCTCTCTCTTGCGACAGCCTCCCAAAGTCCAACACTAGAAGCCTGTGCCACTCAGTACGGCCGGAGCCCGGCTCAGCAATTGCGAACGTCCAGGGATTCCTCCCACACCAAAGGTGCCAGGACCAAAAGCTCTTGCTGCTCTTCAAGGAGCCAGGCAACCCCATTCACAGCCCCACAAACGCTGGCGCCCTCTCTTGCGACAGCCTCCCAAAGTCCAATACTAGCTGCCTGTGCCACTCAGTACAGCCGGAGCCCGGCTCAGCAATTGCGAACGTCCAGGGATTCCTCCCACACCAAAGGGGCTAGGACCAAAAGCTCTTGCTGCTCTTCAAGGAGCCAGGCAACCCCATTCACAGCCCCACAAATGATGGCGCTCTCTCTTGCGACAGCCTCCCAAAGTCCAATACTAGCTGCCTGCACCCCTCGGTACAGCCGGAGCCCGGCTCAGCAATTGCGAACATCCAGGGATTCCTCCCACACCAAAGGGGCCAGGACTAAAAGCTCTTGCTGCTCTTCAAGGAGCCAGGCAACCCCATTCACAGCCCCACAAACGATGGCGCTCTCTCTTGCGACAGCCTCCCAAAGTCCAATACTAGCTGCCTGCGCATCCGGTACAGCCGGAGCCAGGCTCAGCAATTGCGAACGTCCAGGGATTCCTCCCACACCAAAGGTGCCAGGACCAAAAGCTCTTGTTGCTCTTCAAGGAGCCAGGCAACCCCATTCACAGCCCCACAAACGATGGCGCTCTCTCTTGCGACAGCCTCCCAAAGTCCAAGACTAGCTGCCTGCACCCCTCCGTACGGCCAGAGCCCGGCTCAGTAATTACGAATGTCCAGGGATTCCTCCCACACCAAAGGGGCCAGGACCAAAAGCTCTTGCTGCTCTTCAAGGAGCCAGGCAACCCCATTCACAGCCCCACAAACGATGGCGCTCTCTCTTGCGACAGCCTCCCAAAGTCCAACACTAGAAGCCTGTGCCACTCAGTACAGCCGGAGCCCGGCTCAGCAATTGCGAACGTCCAGGGATTCCTCCCACACCAAAGGGGCCAGGACCAAAAGCTCTTGCTGCTCTTCAAGGAGCCAGGCAACCCCATTCACAGCCCCACAAATGATGGCGCTCTCTCTTGCGACAGCCTCCCAAAGTCCAATACTAGCTGCCTGCACCCCTCGGTACAGCCGGAGCCCGGCTCACCAACTGCAAACGTCCAGGGATTCCTCCCACACCAAAGGGGCCAGGACCAAAAGCTCTTGCTGCTCTTCAAGGAGCCAGGCAACCCCATTCACAGCCACACAAACGATGGCGCTCTCTCTTGCGACAGCCTCCCAAAGTCCAATACTAGCTGCCTGCACGTCCGGTACAGCCGCAGCCAGGCTCAGCAATTGCGAACGTCCAGGGATTCCTACCACACCAAAGGTGCCAGGACCAAAAGCTCTTGCTGCTCTTCAAGGAGCCAGGCAACCCCATTCACAGCCCCACAAACGATGGCGCTCTCTCTTGCGACAGCCTCCCAAAGTCCAAGACTAGCTGCCTGCACCACCGAGTACAGCCAGAGCCCGGCTCACCAATTGCGAACGTCCAGGGATTCCTCCCACACCAAAGGGGCCAGGACCAAAAGCTCTTGCTGCTCTTCAAGGAGCCAGGCAACCCCATTCACAGCCCCACAAACGATGGCGCCCTCTCTTGCGACAGCCTCCCAAAGTCCAATACTAGCTGCCTGTGCCACTCAGTAAAGCCGGAGCCCGGCTCACCAACTGCAAACGTCCGGGGATTCCTCCCACACCAAAGGGGCCAGGACCAAAAGCTCTTGCTGCTCTTCAAGGTGCCACGCAACCCCATTCACAGCCCCACAAACGATGGCGCTCTCTCTTGCGACAGCCTCCCAAAGTCCAATACTAGCTGCCTGCACCCCTCGGTACAGCCGGAGCCCGGCTCAGCAATTGCGAACGTCCAGGGATTCCTCCCACACCAAAGGGGCCAGGACCAAAAGCTCTTGCTGCTCTTCAAGGAGCCAGGCAACCCCATTCACAGCCCCACAAACAATGGCGCTCTCTCTTGCGACAGCCTCCCAAAGTCCAATACTAGCTGCCTGCACCCCTCGGTACAGCCGGAGCCAGGCTCAGCAATTGCGAACGTCCAGGGATTCCTCCCACACCAAAGGGGCCAGGACCAAAAGCTCTTGCTGCTCTTCAAGGAGCCAGGCAACCCCATTCACAGCCCCACAAACGATGGCGCTCTCTCTTGCGACAGCCTCCCAAAGTCCAATACTAGCTGCCTGCACTCCTCAGTACGGCCGGAGCCCGGCTCACCAATTGCGAACGTCCAGGGATTCCTCCCACACCAAAGGTGCCAGGACCAAAAGCTCTTGCTGCTCTTCAAGGAGCCAGGCAACCCCATTCACAGCCACACAAATGATGGCGCCCTCTCTTGCGAGAGCCTCCCAAAGTCCAATACTAGCTGCCTGTGCCACTCAGTACAGCCGGAGCCCGGCTCAGCAATTGCGAACGTCCAGGGATTCCTCCCACACCAAAGGGGCTAGGACCAAAAGCTCTTGCTGCTCTTCAAGGAGCCAGGCAACCCCATTCACAGCCCCACAAACGATGGCGCTCTCTCTTGCGAGAGACTCCCAAAGTCCAATACTAGCTGCCTGCACCCCTCGGTACAGCCGGAGCCCGGCTCAGCAATTGCGAACATCCAGGGATTCCTCCCACACCAAAGGGGCCAGGACCAAAAGCTCTTGCTGCTCTTCAAGGAGCCAGGCAACCCCATTCACAGCCCCACAAACGATGGCGCTCTCTCTTGCGACAGCCTCCCAAAGTCCAATACTAGCTGCCTGCGCATCCGGTACAGCCGGAGCCCGGCTCAGCAATTGCGAACGTCCAGGGATTCCTCCCACACCAAAGGGGCCAGGACCAAAAGCTCTTGCTGCTCTTCAAGGAGCCAGGCAACCCCATTCACAGCCCCACAAACGATGGCGCTCTCTCTTGCGACAGCCTCCCAAAGTCCAATACTAGCTGCCTGTACCCCTCAGTACGGCCGGAGCCCGGCTCAGCAATTGTGAACGTCCAGGGATTCCTCCCACACCAAAGGGGCCAGGACCAAAAGCTCTTGCTGCTCTTCAAGGAGCCAGGCAACCCCATTCACAGCCCCACAAACGATGGCGCTCTCTCTTGCGACAGCCTCCCAAAGTCCAATACTAGCTGCCTGCGCATCCGGTACAGCCGCAGCCAGGCTCAGCAATTGCGAACGTCCAGGGATTCCTCCCACACCAAAGGTGCCAGGACCAAAAGCTCTTGTTGCTCTTCAAGGTGCCACGCAACCCCATTCACAGCCCCACAAACGATGGCGCTCTCTCTTGCGACAGCCTCCCAAAGTCCAATACTAGCTGCCTGCACCCCTCCGTACGGCCAGAGCCCGGCTCAGTAATTACGAATGTCCAGGGATTCCTCCCACACCAAAGGTGCCAGGACCAAAAGCTCTTGCTGCTCTTCAAGGAGCCAGGCAACCCCATTCACAGCCCCACAAACGATGGCGCTCTCTCTTGCGACAGCCTCCCAAAGTCCAATACTAGCTGCCTGCACCCCTCGGTACAGCCGGAGCCCGGCTCACCAACTGCAAACGTCCAGGGATTCCTCCCACACCAAAGGGGCCAGGACCAAAAGCTCTTGCTGCTCTTCAAGGAGCCAGGCAACCCCATTCACAGCCCCACAAACGATGGCGCTCTCTCTTGCGACAGCCTCCCAAAGTCCAAGACTAGCTGCCTGCACCCCTCGGTACAGCCGCAGCCCGGCTCAGCAATTGCGAACGTCCAGGGATTCCTCCCACACCAAAGGGGCCAGGACCAAAAGCTCTTGCTGCTCTTCAAGGAGCCAGGCAACCCCATTCACAGCCCCACAAACGCTGGCGCTCTCTCTTGCGACAGCCTCCCAAAGTCCAATACTAGCTGCCTGCGCGTCCGGTACAGCCGCAGCCAGGCTCAGCAATTGCGAACGTCCAGGGATTCCTCCCACACCAAAGGTGCCAGGACCAAAAGCTCTTGCTGCTCTTCAAGGAGCCAGGCAACCCCATTCACAGCCCCACAAACGATGGCGCTCTCTCTTGCGACAGCCTCCCAAAGTCCAATACTAGCTGCCTGCACCACCGAGTACAGCCGGAGCCCGGCTCACCAATTGCGAACGTCCAGGGATTCCTCCCACACCAAAGGGGCCAGGACCAAAAGCTCTTGCTGCTCTTCAAGGAGCCAGGCAACCCCATTCACAGCCCCACAAACGATGGCGCTCTCTCTTGCGACAGCCTCCCAAAGTCCAAGACTAGCTGCCTGCGCGTCCGGTACAGCCGGAGCCAGGCTCAGCAATTGCGAACGTCCAGGGATTCCTCCCACACCAAAGGGGCCAGGACCAAAAGCTCTTGCTGCTCTTCAAGGAGCCAGGCAACCCCATTCACAGCCCCACAAACGATGGCGCTCTCTCTTGCGACAGCCTCCCAAAGTCCAATACTAGCTGCCTGCACTCCTCAGTACGGCCGGAGCCCGGCTCACCAATTGCGAACGTCCAGGGATTCCTCCCACACCAAAGGTGCCAGGACCAAAAGCTCTTGCTGCTCTTCAAGGAGCCAGGCAACCCCATTCACAGCCACACAAATGATGGCGCCCTCTCTTGCGAGAGCCTCCCAAAGTCCAATACTAGCTGCCTGTGCCACTCAGTACAGCCGGAGCCCGGCTCAGCAATTG
Organism: Platalea leucorodia; assembly: GCF_965183815.1. Lineage (NCBI taxonomy): Eukaryota > Metazoa > Chordata > Aves > Pelecaniformes > Threskiornithidae > Platalea > Platalea leucorodia. Next base: position 276,909 of record NC_138857.1, read on the forward strand.
CGAACGTCCAGGGATTCCTCCCACACCAAAGGGGCTAGGACCAAAAGCTCTTGCTGCTCTTCAAGGAGCCAGGCAACCCCATTCACAGCCCCACAAACGATGGCGCTCTCTCTTGCGAGAGACTCCCAAAGTCCAATACTAGCTGCCTGCACCCCTCGGTACAGCCGGAGCCCGGCTCAGCAATTGCGAACATCCAGGGATTCCTCCCACACCAAAGGGGCCAGGACCAAAAGCTCTTGCTGCTCTTCAAGGAGCCAGGCAACCCCATTCACAGCCCCACAAACGATGGCGCTCTCTCTTGCGACAGCCTCCCAAAGTCCAATACTAGCTGCCTGCGCATCCGGTACAGCCGGAGCCCGGCTCAGCAATTGCGAACGTCCAGGGATTCCTCCCACACCAAAGGGGCCAGGACCAAAAGCTCTTGCTGCTCTTCAAGGAGCCAGGCAACCCCATTCACAGCCCCACAAACGATGGCGCTCTCTCTTGCGACAGCCTCCCAAAGTCCAATACTAGCTGCCTGTACCCCTCAGTACGGCCGGAGCCCGGCTCAGCAATTGTGAACGTCCAGGGATTCCTCCCACACCAAAGGGGCCAGGACCAAAAGCTCTTGCTGCTCTTCAAGGAGCCAGGCAACCCCATTCACAGCCCCACAAACGATGGCGCTCTCTCTTGCGACAGCCTCCCAAAGTCCAATACTAGCTGCCTGCGCATCCGGTACAGCCGCAGCCAGGCTCAGCAATTGCGAACGTCCAGGGATTCCTCCCACACCAAAGGTGCCAGGACCAAAAGCTCTTGTTGCTCTTCAAGGTGCCACGCAACCCCATTCACAGCCCCACAAACGATGGCGCTCTCTCTTGCGACAGCCTCCCAAAGTCCAATACTAGCTGCCTGCACCCCTCCGTACGGCCAGAGCCCGGCTCAGTAATTACGAATGTCCAGGGATTCCTCCCACACCAAAGGTGCCAGGACCAAAAGCTCTTGCTGCTCTTCAAGGAGCCAGGCAACCCCATTCACAGCCCCACAAACGATGGCGCTCTCTCTTGCGACAGCCTCCCAAAGTCCAATACTAGCTGCCTGCACCCCTCGGTACAGCCGGAGCCCGGCTCACCAACTGCAAACGTCCAGGGATTCCTCCCACACCAAAGGGGCCAGGACCAAAAGCTCTTGCTGCTCTTCAAGGAGCCAGGCAACCCCATTCACAGCCCCACAAACGATGGCGCTCTCTCTTGCGACAGCCTCCCAAAGTCCAAGACTAGCTGCCTGCACCCCTCGGTACAGCCGCAGCCCGGCTCAGCAATTGCGAACGTCCAGGGATTCCTCCCACACCAAAGGGGCCAGGACCAAAAGCTCTTGCTGCTCTTCAAGGAGCCAGGCAACCCCATTCACAGCCCCACAAACGCTGGCGCTCTCTCTTGCGACAGCCTCCCAAAGTCCAATACTAGCTGCCTGCGCGTCCGGTACAGCCGCAGCCAGGCTCAGCAATTGCGAACGTCCAGGGATTCCTCCCACACCAAAGGTGCCAGGACCAAAAGCTCTTGCTGCTCTTCAAGGAGCCAGGCAACCCCATTCACAGCCCCACAAACGATGGCGCTCTCTCTTGCGACAGCCTCCCAAAGTCCAATACTAGCTGCCTGCACCACCGAGTACAGCCGGAGCCCGGCTCACCAATTGCGAACGTCCAGGGATTCCTCCCACACCAAAGGGGCCAGGACCAAAAGCTCTTGCTGCTCTTCAAGGAGCCAGGCAACCCCATTCACAGCCCCACAAACGATGGCGCCCTCTCTTGCGACAGCCTCCCAAAGTCCAATACTAGCTGCCTGTGCCACTCAGTAAAGCCGGAGCCCGGCTCACCAACTGCAAACGTCCAGGGATTCCTCCCACACCAAAGGGGCCAGGACCAAAAGCTCTTGCTGCTCTTCAAGGAGCCAGGCAACCCCATTCACAGCCCCACAAACGCTGGTGCTCTCTCTTGCGACAGCCTCCCAAAGTCCAATACTAGCTGCCTGCACCCCTCGGTACAGCCGGAGCCCGGCTCAGCAATTGCGAACGTCCAGGGATTCCTCCCACACCAAAGGGGCCAGGACCAAAAGCTCTTGCTGCTCTTCAAGGAGCCAGGCAACCCCATTCACAGCCCCACAAACAATGGCGCTCTCTCTTGCGACAGCCTCCCAAAGTCCAATACTAGCTGCCTGCACCCCTCGGTACAGCCGGAGCCAGGCTCAGCAATTGCGAACGTCCAGGGATTCCTCCCACACCAAAGGGGCCAGGACCAAAAGCTCTTGCTGCTCTTCAAGGAGCCAGGCAACCCCATTCACAGCCCCACAAACGATGGCGCTCTCTCTTGCGACAGCCTCCCAAAGTCCAATACTAGCTGCCTGCACTCCTCAGTACGGCCGGAGCCCGGCTCACCAATTGCGAACGTCCAGGGATTCCTCCCACACCAAAGGTGCCAGGACCAAAAGCTCTTGCTGCTCTTCAAGGAGCCAGGCAACCCCATTCACAGCCACACAAACGATGGCGCCCTCTCTTGCGACAGCCTACCAAAGTCCAATACTAGCTGCCTGTGCCACTCAGTACAGCCGGAGCCCGGCTCAGCAATTGCGAACGTCCAGGGATTCCTCCCACACCAAAGGGGCTAGGACCAAAAGCTCTTGCTGCTCTTCAAGGAGCCAGGCAACCCCATTCACAGCCCCACAAACGATGGCGCTCTCTCTTGCGACAGCCTCCCAAAGTCCAATACTAGCTGCCTGCACCCCTCGGTACAGCTGGAGCCCGGCTCAGCAATTGCGAACATCCAGGGATTCCTCCCACACCAAAGGGGCCAGGACCAAAAGCTCTTGCTGCTCTTCAAGGAGCCAGGCAACCCCATTCACAGCCCCACAAACGATGGCGCTCTCTCTTGCGACAGCCTCCCAAAGTCCAATACTAGCTGCCTGCGCATCCGGTACAGCCGCAGCCAGGCTCAGCAATTGCGAACGTCCAGGGATTCCTCCCACACCAAAGGGGCCAGGACCAAAAGCTCTTGCTGCTCTTCAAGGAGCCAGGCAACCCCATTCACAGCCCCACAAACGATGGCGCTCTCTCTTGCGACAGCCTCCCAAAGTCCAAGACTAGCTGCCTGTGCCACTCAGTAAAGCCGGAGCCCGGCTCAGCAATTGCGAACGTTCAGGGATTCCTCCCACACCAAAGGGGCCAGGACCAAAAGCTCTTGCTGCTCTTCAAGGAGCCAGGCAACCCCATTCACAGCCCCACAAACGATGGCGCCCTCTCTTGCGACAGCCTCCCAAAGTCCAAGACTAGCTGCCTGTGCCACTCAGTACAGCTGGAGCCCGGCTCAGCAATTGCGAACGTCCAGGGATTCCTCCCACACCAAAGGTGCCAGGACCAAAAGCTCTTGCTGCTCTTCAAGGAGCCAGGCAACCCCATTCACAGCCCCACAAACGATGGCGCTCTCTCTTGCGACAGCCTCCCAAAGTCCAATACTAGCTGCCTGCACCCCTCCGTACGGCCAGAGCCCGGCTCAGTAATTACGAATGTCCAGGGATTCCTCCCACACCAAAGGTGCCAGGACCAAAAGCTCTTGCTGCTCTTCAAGGAGCCAGGCAACCCCATTCACAGCCCCACAAACGATGGCGCTCTCTCTTGCGACAGCCTCCCAAAGTCCAACACTAGAAGCCTGTGCCACTCACTACAGCCGGAGCCCGGCTCAGCAATTGCGAACGTCCAGGGATTCCTCCCACACCAAAGGGGCCAGGACCAAAAGCTCTTGTTGCTCTTCAAGGAGCCAGGCAACCCCATTCACAGCCCCACAAATGATGGCGCTCTCTCTTGCGACAGCCTCCCAAAGTCCAATACTAGCTGCCTGCACCCCTCGGTACAGCCGGAGCCCGGCTCACCAACTGCAAACGTCCAGAGATTCCTCCCACACCAAAGGGGCCAGGACCAAAAGCTCTTGCTGCTCTTCAAGGAGCCAGGCAACCCCATTCACAGCCACACAAACGAAGGCGCTCTCTCTTGCGACAGCCTCCCAAAGTCCAAGACTAGCTGCCTGCACCCCTCGGTACAGCCAGAGCCCGGCTCAGCAATTGCGAACGTCCAGGGATTCCTCCCACACCAAAGGGGCCAGGACCAAAAGCTCTTGCTGCTCTTCAAGGAGCCAGGCAACCCCATTCACAGCCCCACAAACAATGGCGCTCTCTCTTGCGACAGCCTCCCAAAGTCCAATACTAGCTGCCTGCACCCCTCGGTACAGCCGGAGCCCGGCTCAGCAATTGCGAACGTCCAGGGATTCCTCCCACACCAAAGGGGCCAGGACCAAAAGCTCTTGCTGCTCTTCAAGGAGCCAGGCAACCCCATTCACAGCCCCACAAACGATGGCGCTCTCTCTTGCGACAGCCTCCCAAAGTCCAAGACTAGCTGCCTGCACCCCTCGGTACAGCCGGAGCCCGGCTCACCAATTGTGAACGTCCAGGGATTCCTCCCACACCAAAGGGGCCAGGACCAAAAGCTCTTGCTGCTCTTCAAGGAGCCAGGCAACCCCATTCACAGCCCCACAAACGCTGGCGCTCTCTCTTGCGACAGCCTCCCAAAGTCCAATACTAGCTGCCTGCACCCCTCGGTACAGCCGGAGCCCGGCTCAGCAATTGCGAACGTCCAGGGATTCCTCCCACACCAAAGGGGCCAGGACCAAAAGCTCTTGCTGCTCTTCAAGGAGCCAGGCAACCCCATTCACAGCCCCACAAACGATGGCGCTCTCTCTTGCGACAGCCTCCCAAAGTCCAATACTAGCTGCCTGCACCCCTCGGTACAGCCGGAGCCAGGCTCACCAATTGCGAACGTCCAGGGATTCCTCCCACACCAAAGGGGCCAGGACCAAAAGCTCTTGCTGCTCTTCAAGGAGCCAGGCAACCCCATTCACAGCCCCACAAACGCTGGCGCCCTCTCTTGCGACAGCCTCCCAAAGTCCAATACTAGCTGCCTGCGCGTCCGGTACAGCCGCAGCCAGGCTCAGCAATTGCGAACGTCCAGGGATTCCTACCACACCAAAGGTGCCAGGACCAAAAGCTCTTGCTGCTCTTCAAGGAGCCAGGCAACCCCATTCACAGCCCCACAAACGATGGCGCTCTCTCTTGCGACAGCCTCCCAAAGTCCAATACTAGCTGCCTGCACCACCGAGTACAGCCGGAGCCCGGCTCACCAATTGTGAACGTCCAGGGATTCCTCCCACACCAAAGGGGCCAGGACCAAAAGCTCTTGCTGCTCTTCAAGGAGCCAGGCAACCCCATTCACAGCCCCACAAACGATGGCGCCCTCTCTTGCGACAGCCTCCCAAAGTCCAATACTAGCTGCCTGTGCCACTCAGTAAAGCCGGAGCCCGGCTCACCAACTGCAAACGTCCAGGGATTCCTCCCACACCAAAGGGGCCAGGACCAAAAGCTCTTGCTGCTCTTCAAGGAGCCAGGCAACCCCATTCACAGCCCCACAAACGCTGGTGCTCTCTCTTGCGACAGCCTCCCAAAGTCCAATACTAGCTGCCTGCACCCCTCGGTACAGCCGGAGCCCGGCTCAGCAATTGCGAACGTCCAGGGATTCCTCCCACACCAAAGGGGCCAGGACCAAAAGCTCTTGCTGCTCTTCAAGGAGCCAGGCAACCCCATTCACAGCCCCACAAACAATGGCGCTCTCTCTTGCGACAGCCTCCCAAAGTCCAAGACTAGCTGCCTGCACCCCTCGGTACAGCCGGAGCCCGGCTCAGCAATTGCGAACGTCCAGGGATTCCTCCCACACCAAAGGGGCCAGGACCAAAAGCTCTTGCTGCTCTTCAAGGAGCCAGGCAACCCCATTCACAGCCCCACAAACGATGGCGCTCTCTCTTGCGACAGCCTCCCAAAGTCCAAGACTAGCTGCCTGCACCCCTCGGTACGGCCAGAGCCCGGCTCAGTAATTACGAATGTCCAGGGATTCCTCCCACACCAAAGGGGCCAGGACCAAAAGCTCTTGCTGCTCTTCAAGGAGCCAGGCAACCCCATTCACAGCCCCACAAACGATGGCGCTCTCTCTTGCGACAGCCTCCCAAAGTCCAACACTAGAAGCCTGTGCCACTCAGTACAGCCGGAGCCCGGCTCAGCAATTGCGAACGTCCAGGGATTCCTCCCACACCAAAGGGGCCAGGACCAAAAGCTCTTGCTGCTCTTCAAGGAGCCAGGCAACCCCATTCACAGCCCCACAAACGATGGCGCTCTCTCTTGCGACAGCCTCCCAAAGTCCAATACTAGCTGCCTGCACCCCTCGGTACAGCCGGAGCCCGGCTCACCAACTGCAAACGTCCAGGGATTCCTCCCACACCAAAGGGCCAGGACCAAAAGCTCTTGCTGCTCTTCAAGGAGCCAGGCAACCCCATTCACAGCCCCACAAACGATGGCGCTCTCTCTTGCGACAGCCTCCCAAAGTCCAAGACTAGCTGCCTGCACCCCTCGGTACAGCCGGAGCCCGGCTCAGCAATTGCGAACGTCCAGGGATTCCTCCCACACCAAAGGGGCCAGGACCAAAAGCTCTTGCTGCTCTTCAAGGAGCCAGGCAACCCCATTCACAGCCCCACAAACGATGGCGCTCTCTCTTGCGACAGCCTCCCAAAGTCCAATACTAGCTGCCTGCGCGTCCGGTACAGCCGCAGCCAGGCTCAGCAATTGCGAACGTCCAGGGATTCCTACCACACCAAAGGGGCCAGGACCAAAAGCTCTTGCTGCTCTTCAAGGAGCCAGGCAACCCCATTCACAGCCCCACAAACGCTGGCGCTCTCTCTTGCGACAGCCTCCCAAAGTCCAATACTAGCTGCCTGCACCCCTCGGTACAGCCGGAGCCCGGCTCAGCAATTGCGAACGTCCAGGGATTCCTCCCACACCAAAGGGGCCAGGACCAAAAGCTCTTGCTGCTCTTCAAGGAGCCAGGCAACCCCATTCACAGCCCCACAAACGATGGCGCTCTCTCTTGCGACAGCCTCCCAAAGTCCAATACTAGCTGCCTGCACTCCTCAGTACGGCCGGAGCCCGGCTCACCAATTGCGAACGTCCAGGGATTCCTCCCACACCAAAGGGGCCAGGACCAAAAGCTCTTGCTGCTCTTCAAGGAGCCAGGCAACCCCATTCACAGCCACACAAACGATGGCGCCCTCTCTTGCGAGAGCCTCCCAAAGTCCAATACTAGCTGCCTGTGCCACTCAGTACAGCCGGAGCCCGGCTCAGCAATTGCGAACGTCCAGGGATTCCTCCCACACCAAAGGGGCCAGGACCAAAAGCTCTTGCTGCTCTTCAAGGAGCCAGGCAACCCCATTCACAGCCCCACAAACGATGGCGCTCTCTCTTGCGACAGCCTCCCAAAGTCCAATACTAGCTGCCTGCACCCCTCGGTACAGCCGGAGCCCGGCTCAGCAATTGCGAACATCCAGGGATTCCTCCCACACCAAAGGGGCCAGGACCAAAAGCTCTTGCTGCTCTTCAAGGAGCCAGGCAACCCCATTCACAGCCCCACAAACGATGGTGCTCTCTCTTGCGACAGCCTCCCAAAGTCCAATACTAGCTGCCTGCGCATCCGGTACAGCCGCAGCCAGGCTCAGCAATTGCGAACGTCCAGGGATTCCTCCCACACCAAAGGGGCCAGGACCAAAAGCTCTTGCTGCTCTTCAAGGAGCCAGGCAACCCCATTCACAGCCCCACAAACGATGGCGCTCTCTCTTGCGACAGCCTCCCAAAGTCCAATACTAGCTGCCTGTACCCCTCAGTACGGCCGGAGCCCGGCTCAGCAATTGCGAACGTTCAGGGATTCCTCCCACACCAAAGGGGCCAGGACCAAAAGCTCTTGCTGCTCTTCAAGGAGCCAGGCAACCCCATTCACAGCCCCACAAACGATGGCGCTCTCTCTTGCGACAGCCTCCAAAAGTCCAATACTAGCTGCCTGCACCCCTCGGTACAGCCGGAGCCCGGCTCAGCAATTGCGAACATCCAGGGATTCCTCCCACACCAAAGGGGCCAGGACCAAAAGCTCTTGCTGCTCTTCAAGGAGCCAGGCAACCCCATTCACAGCCCCACAAACGATGGCGCTCTCTCTTGCGACAGCCTCCCAAAGTCCAATACTAGCTGCCTGCGCATCCGGTACAGCCGCAGCCAGGCTCAGCAATTGCGAACGTCCAGGGATTCCTCCCACACCAAAGGGGCCAGGACCAAAAGCTCTTGCTGCTCTTCAAGGAGCCAGGCAACCCCATTCACAGCCCCACAAACGATGGCGCTCTCTCTTGCGACAGCCTCCCAAAGTCCAATACTAGCTGCCTGTACCCCTCAGTACGGCCGGAGCCCGGCTCAGCAATTGCGAACGTCCAGGGATTCCTCCCACACCAAAGGGGCCAGGACCAAAAGCTCTTGCTGCTCTTCAAGGAGCCAGGCAACCCCATTCACAGCCCCACAAACGATGGCGCTCTCTCTTGCGACAGCCTCCCAAAGTCCAAGACTAGCTGCCTGCGCATCCGGTACAGCCGCAGCCAGGCTCAGCAATTGCGAACGTCCAGGGATTCCTCCCACACCAAAGGTGCCAGGACCAAAAGCTCTTGCTGCTCTTCAAGGAGCCAGGCAACCCCATTCACAGCCCCACAAACGCTGGCGCTCTCTCTTGCGACAGCCTCCCAAAGTCCAATACTAGCTGCCTGCACCCCTCGGTACAGCCGGAGCCAGGCTCAGCAATTGCGAACGTCCAGGGATTCCTCCCACACCAAAGGGGCCAGGACCAAAAGCTCTTGCTGCTCTTCAAGGAGCCAGGCAACCCCATTCACAGCCCCACAAACGATGGCGCTCTCTCTTGCGACAGCCTCCCAAAGTCCAATACTAGCTGCCTGCACCCCTCGGTACAGCCGGAGCCCGGCTCAGCAATTGCGAACGTCCAGGGATTCCTCCCACACCAAAGGGGCCAGGACCAAAAGCTCTTGCTGCTCTTCAAGGAGCCAGGCAACCCCATTCACAGCCCCACAAACAATGGCGCTCTCTCTTGCGACAGCCTCCCAAAGTCCAATACTAGCTGCCTGCGCCGCTCGGTACAGCCGGAGCCAGGCTCAGCAATTGCGAACGTCCAGGGATTCCTCCCACACCAAAGGGGCCAGGACCAAAAGCTCTTGCTGCTCTTCAAGGAGCCAGGCAACCCCATTCACAGCCACACAAACGCTGGCGCTCTCTCTTGCGACAGCCTCCCAAAGTCCAATACTAGCTGCCTGCACCCCTCGGTACAGCCGGAGCCCGGCTCAGCAATTGCGAACGTCCAGGGATTCCTCCCACACCAAAGGGGCCAGGACCAAAAGCTCTTGCTGCTCTTCAAGGAGCCAGGCAACCCCATTCACAGCCCCACAAACGATGGCGCTCTCTCTTGCGACAGCCTCCCAAAGTCCAACACTAGAAGCCTGTGCCACTCAGTACAGCCGGAGCCCGGCTCAGCAATTGCAAACGTCCAGGGATTCCTCCCACACCAAAGGGGCCAGGACCAAAAGCTCTTGCTGCTCTTCAAGGAGCCAGGCAACCCCATTCACAGCCCCACAAACGATGGCGCTCTCTCTTGCGACAGCCTCCCAAAGTCCAATACTAGCTGCCTGCACCCCTCGGTACAGCCGGAGCCCGGCTCACCAACTGCAAACGTCCAGGGATTCCTCCCACACCAAAGGGGCCAGGACCAAAAGCTCTTGCTGCTCTTCAAGGAGCCAGGCAACCCCATTCACAGCCCCACAAACGATGGCGCTCTCTCTTGCGACAGCCTCCCAAAGTCCAAGACTAGCTGCCTGCACCCCTCGGTACAGCCGGAGCCCGGCTCAGCAATTGCGAACGTCCAGGGATTCCTCCCACACCAAAGGGGCCAGGACCAAAAGCTCTTGCTGCTCTTCAAGGAGCCAGGCAACCCCATTCACAGCCCCACAAACGATGGCGCTCTCTCTTGCGACAGCCTCCCAAAGTCCAATACTAGCTGCCTGCGCGTCCGGTACAGCCGCAGCCAGGCTCAGCAATTGCGAACGTCCAGGGATTCCTACCACACCAAAGGTGCCAGGACCAAAAGCTCTTGCTGCTCTTCAAGGAGCCAGGCAACCCCATTCACAGCCCCACAAACGCTGGCGCTCTCTCTTGCGACAGCCTCCCAAAGTCCAATACTAGCTGCCTGCACCCCTCGGTACAGCCGGAGCCAGGCTCACCAATTGCGAACGTCCAGGGATTCCTCCCACACCAAAGGGGCCAGGACCAAAAGCTCTTGCTGCTCTTCAAGGAGCCAGGCAACCCCATTCACAGCCCCACAAACGATGGCGCTCTCTCTTGCGACAGCCTCCCAAAGTCCAATACTAGCTGCCTGCACTCCTCAGTACGGCCGGAGCCCGGCTCACCAATTGCGAACGTCCAGGGATTCCTCCCACACCAAAGGGGCCAGGACCAAAAGCTCTTGCTGCTCTTCAAGGAGCCAGGCAACCCCATTCACAGCCACACAAACGATGGCGCCCTCTCTTGCGAGAGCCTCCCAAAGTCCAATACTAGCTGCCTGTGCCACTCAGTACAGCCGGAGCCCGGCTCAGCAATTGCGAACGTCCAGGGATTCCTCCCACACCAAAGGGGCCAGGACCAAAAGCTCTTGCTGCTCTTCAAGGAGCCAGGCAACCCCATTCACAGCCCCACAAACGATGGCGCTCTCTCTTGCGACAGCCTCCCAAAGTCCAATACTAGCTGCCTGCACCCCTCGGTACAGCCGGAGCCCGGCTCAGCAATTGCGAACATCCAGGGATTCCTCCCACACCAAAGGGGCCAGGACCAAAAGCTCTTGCTGCTCTTCAAGGAGCCAGGCAACCCCATTCACAGCCCCACAAACGATGGTGCTCTCTCTTGCGACAGCCTCCCAAAGTCCAATACTAGCTGCCTGCGCATCCGGTACAGCCGCAGCCAGGCTCAGCAATTGCGAACGTCCAGGGATTCCTCCCACACCAAAGGGGCCAGGACCAAAAGCTCTTGCTGCTCTTCAAGGAGCCAGGCAACCCCATTCACAGCCCCACAAACGATGGCGCTCTCTCTTGCGACAGCCTCCCAAAGTCCAATACTAGCTGCCTGTACCCCTCAGTACGGCCGGAGCCCGGCTCAGCAATTGCGAACGTTCAGGGATTCCTCCCACACCAAAGGGGCCAGGACCAAAAGCTCTTGCTGCTCTTCAAGGAGCCAGGCAACCCCATTCACAGCCCCACAAACGATGGCGCTCTCTCTTGCGACAGCCTCCCAAAGTCCAATACTAGCTGCCTGCACCCCTCGGTACAGCCGGAGCCCGGCTCACCAATTGCGAACATCCAGGGATTCCTCCCACACCAAAGGGGCCAGGACCAAAAGCTCTTGCTGCTCTTCAAGGAGCCAGGCAACCCCATTCACAGCCCCACAAACGATGGCGCTCTCTCTTGCGACAGCCTCCCAAAGTCCAATACTAGCTGCCTGCGCATCCGGTACAGCCGCAGCCAGGCTCAGCAATTGCGAACGTCCAGGGATTCCTCCCACACCAAAGGGGCCAGGACCAAAAGCTCTTGCTGCTCTTCAAGGAGCCAGGCAACCCCATTCACAGCCCCACAAACGATGGCGCTCTCTCTTGCGACAGCCTCCCAAAGTCCAATACTAGCTGCCTGTACCCCTCAGTACGGCCGGAGCCCGGCTCAGCAATTGCGAACGTCCAGGGATTCCTCCCACACCAAAGGGGCCAGGACCAAAAGCTCTTGCTGCTCTTCAAGGAGCCAGGCAACCCCATTCACAGCCCCACAAACGATGGCGCTCTCTCTTGCGACAGCCTCCCAAAGTCCAATACTAGCTGCCTGCGCATCCGGTACAGCCGCAGCCAGGCTCAGCAATTGCGAACGTCCAGGGATTCCTCCCACACCAAAGGTGCCAGGACCAAAAGCTCTTGCTGCTCTTCAAGGAGCCAGGCAACCCCATTCACAGCCCCACAAACGCTGGCGCTCTCTCTTGCGACAGCCTCCCAAAGTCCAATACTAGCTGCCTGCACCCCTCGGTACAGCCGGAGCCAGGCTCAGCAATTGCGAACGTCCAGGGATTCCTCCCACACCAAAGGGGCCAGGACCAAAAGCTCTTGCTGCTCTTCAAGGAGCCAGGCAACCCCATTCACAGCCCCACAAACGATGGCGCTCTCTCTTGCGACAGCCTCCCAAAGTCCAAGACTAGCTGCCTGCACCCCTCGGTACAGCCGGAGCCCGGCTCAGCAATTGCGAACGTCCAGGGATTCCTCCCACACCAAAGGGGCCAGGACCAAAAGCTCTTGCTGCTCTTCAAGGAGCCAGGCAACCCCATTCACAGCCCCACAAACAATGGCGCTCTCTCTTGCGACAGCCTCCCAAAGTCCAATACTAGCTGCCTGCGCCGCTCGGTACAGCCGGAGCCAGGCTCAGCAATTGCGAACGTCCAGGGATTCCTCCCACACCAAAGGGGCCAGGACCAAAAGCTCTTGCTGCTCTTCAAGGAGCCAGGCAACCCCATTCACAGCCACACAAACGCTGGCGCTCTCTCTTGCGACAGCCTCCCAAAGTCCAATACTAGCTGCCTGCACCCCTCGGTACAGCCGGAGCCCGGCTCAGCAATTGCGAACGTCCAGGGATTCCTCCCACACCAAAGGGGCCAGGACCAAAAGCTCTTGCTGCTCTTCAAGGAGCCAGGCAACCCCATTCACAGCCCCACAAACGATGGCGCTCTCTCTTGCGACAGCCTCCCAAAGTCCAATACTAGCTGCCTGCACCCCTCGGTACAGCCGGAGCCCGGCTCAGCAATTGCGAACGTCCAGGGATTCCTCCCACACCAAAGGGGCCAGGACCAAAAGCTCTTGCTGCTCTTCAAGGAGCCAGGCAACCCCATTCACAGCCCCACAAACGCTGGCGCTCTCTCTTGCGACAGCCTCCCAAAGTCCAATACTAGCTGCCTGCACCCCTCGGTACAGCCGGAGCCAGGCTCAGCAATTGCGAACGTCCAGAGATTCCTCCCACACCAAAGGGGCCAGGACCAAAAGCTCTTGTTGCTCTTCAAGGAGCCAGGCAACCCCATTCACAGCCCCACAAACAATGGCGCTCTCTCTTGCGACAGCCTACCAAAGTCCAATACTAGCTGCCTGCGCGTCCGGTACAGCCGCAGCCAGGCTCAGCAATTGCGAACATCCAGGGATTCCTCCCACACCAAAGGGGCCAGGACCAAAAGCTCTTGCTGCTCTTCAAGGAGCCAGGCAACCCCATTCACAGCCCCACAAACGATGGCGCTCTCTCTTGCGACAGCCTCCCAAAGTCCAATACTAGCTGCCTGCACTCCTCAGTACGGCCGGAGCCCGGCTCACCAATTGCGAACGTCCAGGGATTCCTCCCACACCAAAGGGGCCAGGACCAAAAGCTCTTGCTGCTCTTCAAGGAGCCAGGCAACCCCATTCACAGCCACACAAACGATGGCGCCCTCTCTTGCGAGAGCCTCCCAAAGTCCAATACTAGCTGCCTGTGCCACTCAGTACAGCCGGAGCCCGGCTCAGCAATTGCGAACGTCCAGGGATTCCTCCCACACCAAAGGGGCCAGGACCAAAAGCTCTTGCTGCTCTTCAAGGAGCCAGGCAACCCCATTCACAGCCCCACAAACGATGGCGCTCTCTCTTGCGACAGCCTCCCAAAGTCCAATACTAGCTGCCTGCACCCCTCGGTACAGCCGGAGCCCGGCTCAGCAATTGCGAACATCCAGGGATTCCTCCCACACCAAAGGGGCCAGGACCAAAAGCTCTTGCTGCTCTTCAAGGAGCCAGGCAACCCCATTCACAGCCCCACAAACGATGGTGCTCTCTCTTGCGACAGCCTCCCAAAGTCCAATACTAGCTGCCTGCGCATCCGGTACAGCCGCAGCCAGGCTCAGCAATTGCGAACGTCCAGGGATTCCTCCCACACCAAAGGGGCCAGGACCAAAAGCTCTTGCTGCTCTTCAAGGAGCCAGGCAACCCCATTCACAGCCCCACAAACGATGGCGCTCTCTCTTGCGACAGCCTCCCAAAGTCCAATACTAGCTGCCTGTACCCCTCAGTACGGCCGGAGCCCGGCTCAGCAATTGCGAACGTTCAGGGATTCCTCCCACACCAAAGGGGCCAGGACCAAAAGCTCTTGCTGCTCTTCAAGGAGCCAGGCAACCCCATTCACAGCCCCACAAACGATGGCGCTCTCTCTTGCGACAGCCTCCCAAAGTCCAATACTAGCTGCCTGCACCCCTCGGTACAGCCGGAGCCCGGCTCACCAATTGCGAACATCCAGGGATTCCTCCCACACCAAAGGGGCCAGGACCAAAAGCTCTTGCTGCTCTTCAAGGAGCCAGGCAACCCCATTCACAGCCCCACAAACGATGGCGCTCTCTCTTGCGACAGCCTCCCAAAGTCCAATACTAGCTGCCTGCGCATCCGGTACAGCCGCAGCCAGGCTCAGCAATTGCGAACGTCCAGGGATTCCTCCCACACCAAAGGGGCCAGGACCAAAAGCTCTTGCTGCTCTTCAAGGAGCCAGGCAACCCCATTCACAGCCCCACAAACGATGGCGCTCTCTCTTGCGACAGCCTCCCAAAGTCCAATACTAGCTGCCTGTACCCCTCAGTACGGCCGGAGCCCGGCTCAGCAATTGCGAACGTCCAGGGATTCCTCCCACACCAAAGGGGCCAGGACCAAAAGCTCTTGCTGCTCTTCAAGGAGCCAGGCAACCCCATTCACAGCCCCACAAACGATGGCGCTCTCTCTTGCGACAGCCTCCCAAAGTCCAATACTAGCTGCCTGCGCATCCGGTACAGCCGCAGCCAGGCTCAGCAATTGCGAACGTCCAGGGATTCCTCCCACACCAAAGGTGCCAGGACCAAAAGCTCTTGCTGCTCTTCAAGGAGCCAGGCAACCCCATTCACAGCCCCACAAACGCTGGCGCTCTCTCTTGCGACAGCCTCCCAAAGTCCAATACTAGCTGCCTGCACCCCTCGGTACAGCCGGAGCCAGGCTCAGCAATTGCGAACGTCCAGGGATTCCTCCCACACCAAAGGGGCCAGGACCAAAAGCTCTTGCTGCTCTTCAAGGAGCCAGGCAACCCCATTCACAGCCCCACAAACGATGGCGCTCTCTCTTGCGACAGCCTCCCAAAGTCCAAGACTAGCTGCCTGCACCCCTCGGTACAGCCGGAGCCCGGCTCAGCAATTGCGAACGTCCAGGGATTCCTCCCACACCAAAGGGGCCAGGACCAAAAGCTCTTGCTGCTCTTCAAGGAGCCAGGCAACCCCATTCACAGCCCCACAAACAATGGCGCTCTCTCTTGCGACAGCCTCCCAAAGTCCAATACTAGCTGCCTGCGCCGCTCGGTACAGCCGGAGCCAGGCTCAGCAATTGCGAACGTCCAGGGATTCCTCCCACACCAAAGGGGCCAGGACCAAAAGCTCTTGCTGCTCTTCAAGGAGCCAGGCAACCCCATTCACAGCCACACAAACGCTGGCGCTCTCTCTTGCGACAGCCTCCCAAAGTCCAATACTAGCTGCCTGCACCCCTCGGTACAGCCGGAGCCCGGCTCAGCAATTGCGAACGTCCAGGGATTCCTCCCACACCAAAGGGGCCAGGACCAAAAGCTCTTGCTGCTCTTCAAGGAGCCAGGCAACCCCATTCACAGCCCCACAAACGCTGGCGCTCTCTCTTGCGACAGCCTCCCAAAGTCCAACACTAGAAGCCTGTGCCACTCAGTACAGCCGGAGCCCGGCTCAGCAATTGCAAACGTCCAGGGATTCCTCCCACACCAAAGGGGCCAGGACCAAAAGCTCTTGCTGCTCTTCAAGGAGCCAGGCAACCCCATTCACAGCCCCACAAACGATGGCGCTCTCTCTTGCGACAGCCTCCCAAAGTCCAATACTAGCTGCCTGCACCCCTCGGTACAGCCGGAGCCAGGCTCACCAATTGCGAACGTCCAGGGATTCCTCCCACACCAAAGGGGCCAGGACCAAAAGCTCTTGCTGCTCTTCAAGGAGCCAGGCAACCCCATTCACAGCCCCACAAACGCTGGCGCTCTCTCTTGCGACAGCCTCCCAAAGTCCAATACTAGCTGCCTGCACCCCTCGGTACAGCCGGAGCCAGGCTCAGCAATTGCGAACGTCCAGAGATTCTTCCCACACCAAAGGGGCCAGGACCAAAAGCTCTTGTTGCTCTTCAAGGAGCCAGGCAACCCCATTCACAGCCCCACAAACAATGGCGCTCTCTCTTGCGACAGCCTACCAAAGTCCAATACTAGCTGCCTGCGCGTCCGGTACAGCCGCAGCCAGGCTCAGCAATTGCAAACGTCCAGGGATTCCTCCCACACCAAAGGGGCCAGGACCAAAAGCTCTTGCTGCTCTTCAAGGAGCCAGGCAACCCCATTCACAGCCCCACAAACGATGGCGCTCTCTCTTGCGACAGCCTCCCAAAGTCCAATACTAGCTGCCTGAGCCACTCAGTACAGCCGGAGCCAGGCTCAGCAATTGCGAACGTCCAGGGATTCCTCCCACACCAAAGGGGCCAGGACCAAAAGCTCTTGTTGCTCTTCAAGGAGCCAGGCAACCCCATTCACAGCCCCACAAACGATGGCGCTCTCTCTTGCGACAGCCTCCCAAAGTCCAATACTAGCTGCCTGAGCCACTCAGTACAGCCGGAGCCTGGCTCAGCAATTGCGAACGTCCAGGGATTCCTCCCACACCAAAGGGGCCAGGACCAAAAGCTCTTGCTGCTCTTCAAGGAGCCACGCAACCCCATTCACAGCCCCACAAACGATGGCGCTCTCTCTTGCGACAGCCTCCCAAAGTCCAATACTAGCTGCCTGCGCCGCTCCGTACGGCCGGAGCCCGGCTCACCAACTGCAAACGTCCAGGGATTCCTCCCACACCAAAGGGGCCAGGACCAAAAGCTCTTGCTGCTCTTCAAGGAGCCAGGCAACCCCATTCACAGCCCCACAAACGATGGCGCTCTCTCTTGCGAGAGACTCCCAAAGTCCAATACTAGCTGCCTGCACCACCGAGTACAGCCGGAGCCCGGCTCAGCAATTGCGAACGTCCAGGGATTCCTCCCACACCAAAGGGGCCAGGACCAAAAGCTCTTGCTGCTCTTCAAGGAGCCAGGCAACCCCATTCACAGCCCCACAAACGATGGCGCTCTCTCTTGCGACAGCCTCCCAAAGTCCAACACTAGAAGCCTGTGCCACTCAGTACAGCCGGAGCCCGGCTCAGCAATTGCGAACGTCCAGGGATTCCTCCCACACCAAAGGGGCCAGGACCAAAAGCTCTTGCTGCTCTTCAAGGAGCCAGGCAACCCCATTCACAGCCCCACAAACGATGGCGCTCTCTCTTGCGACAGCCTCCCAAAGTCCAATACTAGCTGCCTGCACCCCTCGGTACAGCCGGAGCCCGGCTCACCAACTGCAAACGTCCAGGGATTCCTCCCACACCAAAGGTGCCAGGACCAAAAGCTCTTGCTGCTCTTCAAGGAGCCAGGCAACCCCATTCACAGCCCCACAAACGATGGCGCTCTCTCTTGCGACAGCCTCCCGAAGTCCAATACTAGCTGCCTGCACCCCTCGGTACAGCCGGAGCCCGGCTCAGCAATTGCGAACATCCAGGGATTCCTCCCACACCAAAGGGGCCAGGACCAAAAGCTCTTGCTGCTCTTCAAGGAGCCAGGCAACCCCATTCACAGCCACACAAACGATGGCGCTCTCTCTTGCGACAGCCTCCCAAAGTCCAATACTAGCTGCCTGCGCATCCGGTACAGCCGCAGCCAGGCTCAGCAATTGCGAACGTCCAGGGATTCCTCCCACACCAAAGGGGCCAGGACCAAAAGCTCTTGCTGCTCTTCAAGGAGCCAGGCAACCCCATTCACAGCCCCACAAACGATGGCGCTCTCTCTTGCGACAGCCTCCCAAAGTCCAATACTAGCTGCCTGAGCCACTCAGTACAGCCGGAGCCTGGCTCAGCAATTGCGAACGTCCAGGGATTCCTCCCACACCAAAGGGGCCAGGACCAAAAGCTCTTGTTGCTCTTCAAGGAGCCAGGCAACCCCATTCACAGCCCCACAAACGATGGCGCTCTCTCTTGCGACAGCCTCCCAAAGTCCAATACTAGCTGCCTGAGCCACTCAGTACAGCCGGAGCCTGGCTCAGCAATTGCGAACGTCCAGGGATTCCTCCCACACCAAAGGGGCCAGGACCAAAAGCTCTTGCTGCTCTTCAAGGAGCCACGCAACCCCATTCACAGCCCCACAAACGATGGCGCTCTCTCTTGCGACAGCCTCCCAAAGTCCAATACTAGCTGCCTGCGCCGCTCCGTACGGCCGGAGCCCGGCTCACCAACTGCAAACGTCCAGGGATTCCTCCCACACCAAAGGGGCCAGGACCAAAAGCTCTTGCTGCTCTTCAAGGAGCCAGGCAACCCCATTCACAGCCCCACAAACGATGGCGCTCTCTCTTGCGAGAGACTCCCAAAGTCCAATACTAGCTGCCTGCACCACCGAGTACAGCCGGAGCCCGGCTCAGCAATTGCGAACGTCCAGGGATTCCTCCCACACCAAAGGGGCCAGGACCAAAAGCTCTTGCTGCTCTTCAAGGAGCCAGGCAACCCCATTCACAGCCCCACAAACGATGGCGCTCTCTCTTGCGACAGCCTCCCAAAGTCCAACACTAGAAGCCTGTGCCACTCAGTACAGCCGGAGCCCGGCTCAGCAATTGCGAACGTCCAGGGATTCCTCCCACACCAAAGGGGCCAGGACCAAAAGCTCTTGCTGCTCTTCAAGGAGCCAGGCAACCCCATTCACAGCCCCACAAACGATGGCGCTCTCTCTTGCGACAGCCTCCCAAAGTCCAATACTAGCTGCCTGCACCCCTCGGTACAGCCGGAGCCCGGCTCACCAACTGCAAACGTCCAGGGATTCCTCCCACACCAAAGGGGCCAGGACCAAAAGCTCTTGCTGCTCTTCAAGGAGCCAGGCAACCCCATTCACAGCCCCACAAACGATGGCGCTCTCTCTTGCGACAGCCTCCCAAAGTCCAATACTAGCTGCCTGCACCCCTCGGTACAGCCGGAGCCCGGCTCAGCAATTGCGAACATCCAGGGATTCCTCCCACACCAAAGGGGCCAGGACCAAAAGCTCTTGCTGCTCTTCAAGGAGCCAGGCAACCCCATTCACAGCCACACAAACGATGGCGCTCTCTCTTGCGACAGCCTCCCAAAGTCCAATACTAGCTGCCTGCGCATCCGGTACAGCCGCAGCCAGGCTCAGCAATTGCGAACGTCCAGGGATTCCTCCCACACCAAAGGTGCCAGGACCAAAAGCTCTTGCTGCTCTTCAAGGAGCCAGGCAACCCCATTCACAGCCCCACAAACGATGGCGCTCTCTCTTGCGACAGCCTCCCAAAGTCCAATACTAGCTGCCTGTACCCCTCAGTACGGCCGGAGCCCGGCTCAGCAATTGCGAACGTCCAGGGATTCCTCCCACACCAAAGGGGCCAGGACCAAAAGCTCTTGCTGCTCTTCAAGGAGCCAGGCAACCCCATTCACAGCCCCACAAACGATGGCGCTCTCTCTTGCGACAGCCTCCCAAAGTCCAATACTAGCTGCCTGCACTCCTCAGTACGGCCGGAGCCCGGCTCACCAATTGCGAACGTCCAGGGATTCCTCCCACACCAAAGGGGCCAGGACCAAAAGCTCTTGCTGCTCTTCAAGGAGCCAGGCAACCCCATTCACAGCCCCACAAACGCTGGTGCTCTCTCTTGCGACAGCCTCCCAAAGTCCAATACTAGCTGCCTGCACCACTCCGTACGGCAAGAGCTCGGCTCGGCAATTGCGAACGTCCAGGGATTCCTCCCACACCAAAGGGGCCAGGACCAAAAGCTCTTGCTGCTCTTCAAGGAGCCAGGCAACCCCATTCACAGCCCCACAAACGCTGGCGCTCTCTCTTGCGACAGCCTCCCAAAGTCCAACACTAGAAGCCTGTGCCACTCAGTACAGCCGGAGCCCGGCTCAGCAATTGCGAACGTCCAGGAATTCCTCCCACACCAAAGGGGCCAGGACCAAAAGCTCTTGCTGCTCTTCAAGGAGCCAGGCAACCCCATTCACAGCCCCACAAACGATGGCGCTCTCTCTTGCGAGAGACTCCCAAAGTCCAATACTAGCTGCCTGCACCACCGAGTACAGCCGGAGCCCGGCTCAGCAATTGCGAACGTCCAGGGATTCCTCCCACACCAAAGGGGCCAGGACCAAAAGCTCTTGCTGCTCTTCAAGGAGCCAGGCAACCCCATTCACAGCCCCACAAACGATGGCGCTCTCTCTTGCGACAGCCTCCCAAAGTCCAACACTAGCTGCCTGCGCATCCGGTACAGCCGGAGCCCGGCTCAGCAATTGCGAACGTCCAGGGATTCCTCCCACACCAAAGGGGCCAGGACCAAAAGCTCTTGCTGCTCTTCAAGGAGCCAGGCAACCCCATTCACAGCCCCACAAACGATGGCGCTCTCTCTTGCGACAGCCTCCCAAAGTCCAACACTAGAAGCCTGTGCCACTCAGTACAGCCGGAGCCCGGCTCAGCAATTGCGAACGTCCAGGGATTCCTCCCACACCAAAGGGGCCAGGACCAAAAGCTCTTGCTGCTCTTCAAGGAGCCAGGCAACCCCATTCACAGCCCCACAAACGATGGCGCTCTCTCTTGCGACAGCCTCCCAAAGTCCAATACTAGCTGCCTGCACCCCTCGGTACAGCCGGAGCCCGGCTCACCAACTGCAAACGTCCAGGGATTCCTCCCACACCAAAGGTGCCAGGACCAAAAGCTCTTGCTGCTCTTCAAGGAGCCAGGCAACCCCATTCACAGCCCCACAAACGATGGCGCTCTCTCTTGCGACAGCCTCCCGAAGTCCAATACTAGCTGCCTGCACCCCTCGGTACAGCCGGAGCCCGGCTCAGCAATTGCGAACATCCAGGGATTCCTCCCACACCAAAGGGGCCAGGACCAAAAGCTCTTGCTGCTCTTCAAGGAGCCAGGCAACCCCATTCACAGCCCCACAAACGATGGCGCTCTCTCTTGCGACAGCCTCCCAAAGTCCAATACTAGCTGCCTGCGCATCCGGTACAGCCGCAGCCAGGCTCAGCAATTGCGAACGTCCAGGGATTCCTCCCACACCAAAGGTGCCAGGACCAAAAGCTCTTGCTGCTCTTCAAGGAGCCAGGCAACCCCATTCACAGCCCCACAAACGATGGCGCTCTCTCTTGCGACAGCCTCCCAAAGTCCAATACTAGCTGCCTGTACCCCTCAGTACGGCCGGAGCCCGGCTCAGCAATTGCGAACGTCCAGGGATTCCTCCCACACCAAAGGGGCCAGGACCAAAAGCTCTTGCTGCTCTTCAAGGAGCCAGGCAACCCCATTCACAGCCCCACAAACGATGGCGCTCTCTCTTGCGACAGCCTCCCAAAGTCCAATACTAGCTGCCTGCACTCCTCAGTACGGCCGGAGCCCGGCTCAGCAATTGCGAACGTCCAGGGATTCCTCCCACACCAAAGGGGCCAGGACCAAAAGCTCTTGCTGCTCTTCAAGGAGCCAGGCAACCCCATTCACAGCCCCACAAACGCTGGTGCTCTCTCTTGCGACAGCCTCCCAAAGTCCAATACTAGCTGCCTGCACCACTCCGTACGGCAAGAGCTCGGCTCGGCAATTGCGAACGTCCAGGGATTCCTCCCACACCAAAGGGGCCAGGACCAAAAGCTCTTGCTGCTCTTCAAGGAGCCAGGCAACCCCATTCACAGCCCCACAAACGCTGGCGCTCTCTCTTGCGACAGCCTCCCAAAGTCCAACACTAGAAGCCTGTGCCACTCAGTACAGCCGGAGCCCGGCTCAGCAATTGCGAACGTCCAGGGATTCCTCCCACACCAAAGGGGCCAGGACCAAAAGCTCTTGCTGCTCTTCAAGGAGCCAGGCAACCCCATTCACAGCCCCACAAACGATGGCGCTCTCTCTTGCGACAGCCTCCCAAAGTCCAATACTAGCTGCCTGCGCCGCTCGGTACAGCCGGAGCCCGGCTCACCAACTGCAAACGTCCAGGGATTCCTCCCACACCAAAGGGGCCAGGACCAAAAGCTCTTGCTGCTCTTCAAGGAGCCAGGCAACCCCATTCACAGCCCCACAAACGATGGCGCTCTCTCTTGCGACAGCCTCCCAAAGTCCAATACTAGCTGCCTGCGCATCCGGTACAGCCGCAGCCAGGCTCAGCAATTGCGAACGTCCAGGGATTCCTCCCACACCAAAGGTGCCAGGACCAAAAGCCCTTGCTGCTCTTCAAGGAGCCAGGCAACCCCATTCACAGCCCCACAAACGATGGCGCTCTCTCTTGCGACAGCCTCCCAAAGTCCAATACTAGCTGCCTGTACCCCTCAGTACGGCCGGAGCCCGGCTCAGCAATTGCGAACGTCCAGGGATTCCTCCCACACCAAAGGGGCCAGGACCAAAAGCTCTTGCTGCTCTTCAAGGAGCCAGGCAACCCCATTCACAGCCCCACAAACGATGGCGCTCTCTCTTGCGACAGCCTCCCAAAGTCCAATACTAGCTGCCTGCACTCCTCAGTACGACCGGAGCCCGGCTCAGCAATTGCGAACGTCCAGGGATTCCTCCCACACCAAAGGGGCCAGGACCAAAAGCTCTTGCTGCTCTTCAAGGAGCCAGGCAACCCCATTCACAGCCCCACAAACGCTGGTGCTCTCTCTTGCGACAGCCTCCCAAAGTCCAATACTAGCTGCCTGCACCACTCCGTACGGCAAGAGCTCGGCTCGGCAATTGCGAACGTCCAGGGATTCCTCCCACACCAAAGGGGCCAGGACCAAAAGCTCTTGCTGCTCTTCAAGGAGCCAGGCAACCCCATTCACAGCCCCACAAACGCTGGCGCTCTCTCTTGCGACAGCCTCCCAAAGTCCAACACTAGAAGCCTGTGCCACTCAGTACAGCCGGAGCCCGGCTCAGCAATTGCGAACGTCCAGGGATTCCTCCCACACCAAAGGGGCCAGGACCAAAAGCTCTTGCTGCTCTTCAAGGAGCCAGGCAACCCCATTCACAGCCCCACAAACGATGGCGCTCTCTCTTGCGACAGCCTCCCAAAGTCCAATACTAGCTGCCTGCGCCGCTCGGTACAGCCGGAGCCCGGCTCACCAACTGCAAACGTCCAGGGATTCCTCCCACACCAAAGGGGCCAGGACCAAAAGCTCTTGCTGCTCTTCAAGGAGCCAGGCAACCCCATTCACAGCCCCACAAACGCTGGTGCTCTCTCTTGCGACAGCCTCCCAAAGTCCAATACTAGCTGCCTGCGCATCCGGTACAGCCGCAGCCAGGCTCAGCAATTGTGAACGTCCAGGGATTCCTCCCACACCAAAGGGGCCAGGACCAAAAGCTCTTGCTGCTCTTCAAGGAGCCAGGCAACCCCATTCACAGCCCCACAAACGATGGCGCTCTCTCTTGCGAGAGCCTCCCAAAGTCCAATACTATCTGCCTGTGCCACTCAGTAAAGCCGGAGCCCGGCTCAGCAATTGCGAACGTCCAGGGATTCCTCCCACACCAAAGGGGCCAGGAGCAAAAGCTCTTGCTGCTCTTCAAGGAGCCAGGCAACCCCATTCACAGCCCCACAAACGATGGCGCTCTCTCTTGCGACAGCCTCCCAAAGTCCAACACTAGAAGCCTGTGCCACTCAGTACAGCCGGAGCCCGGCTCACCAACTGCAAACGTCCAGGGATTCCTCCCACACCAAAGGGGCCAGGACCAAAAGCTCTTGTTGCTCTTCAAGGAGCCAGGCAACCCCATTCACAGCCCCACAAACGATGGCGCTCTCTCTTGCGACAGCCTCCCAAAGTCCAATACTAGCTGCCTGCACCCCTCGGTACAGCCGGATCCCGGCTCAGCAATTGCGAACGTCCAGGGATTCCTCCCACACCAAAGGGGCCAGGACCAAAAGCTCTTGCTGCTCTTCAAGGAGCCAGGCAACCCCATTCACAGCCCCACAAACGATGGCGCTCTCTCTTGCGACAGCCTCCCAAAGTCCAATACTAGCTGCCTGCACCCCTCGGTACAGCCGGAGCCCGGCTCACCAACTGCAAACGTCCAGGGATTCCTCCCACACCAAAGGGGCCAGGACCAAAAGCTCTTGCTGCTCTTCAAGGAGCCAGGCAACCCCATTCACAGCCCCACAAACGATGGCGCTCTCTCTTGCGAGAGACTCCCAAAGTCCAATACTAGCTGCCTGCACCACCGAGTACAGCCGGAGCCCGGCTCAGCAATTGCGAACGTCCAGGGATTCCTCCCACACCAAAGGGGCCAGGACCAAAAGCTCTTGCTGCTCTTCAAGGAGCCAGGCAACCCCATTCACAGCCCCACAAACGATGGCGCTCTCTCTTGCGACAGCCTCCCAAAGTCCAACACTAGCTGCCTGCGCATCCGGTACAGCCGCAGCCAGGCTCAGCAATTGCGAACGTCCAGGGATTCCTCCCACACCAAAGGGGCCAGGACCAAAAGCTCTTGCTGCTCTTCAAGGAGCCAGGCAACCCCATTCACAGCCCCACAAACGATGGCGCTCTCTCTTGCGACAGCCTCCCAAAGTCCAATACTATCTGCCTGTGCCACTCAGTACAGCCGGAGCCCGGCTCAGCAATTGCGAACGTCCAGGGATTCCTCCCACACCAAAGGGGCCAGGACCAAAAGCTCTTGCTGCTCTTCAAGGAGCCAGGCAACCCCATTCACAGCCCCACAAACGATGGCGCTCTCTCTTGCGACAGCCTCCCAAAGTCCAACACTAGAAGCCTGTGCCACTCAGTACAGCCGGAGCCCGGCTCAGCAATTGCGAACGTCCAGGGATTCCTCCCACACCAAAGGGGCCAGGACCAAAAGCTCTTGCTGCTCTTCAAGGAGCCAGGCAACCCCATTCACAGCCCCACAAACGATGGCGCTCTCTCTTGCGACAGCCTCCCAAAGTCCAAGACTAGCTGCCTGCACCCCTCGGTACAGCCGGAGCCCGGCTCACCAACTGCAAACGTCCAGGGATTCCTCCCACACCAAAGGTGCCAGGACCAAAAGCTCTTGCTGCTCTTCAAGGAGCCAGGCAACCCCATTCACAGCCCCACAAACGATGGCGCTCTCTCTTGCGACAGCCTCCCGAAGTCCAATACTAGCTGCCTGCACCCCTCGGTACAGCCGGAGCCAGGCTCAGCAATTGCGAACATCCAGGGATTCCTCCCACACCAAAGGGGCCAGGACCAAAAGCTCTTGCTGCTCTTCAAGGAGCCAGGCAACCCCATTCACAGCCCCACAAACGCTGGCGCTCTCTCTTGCGACAGCCTCCCAAAGTCCAATACTAGCTGCCTGCGCATCCGGTACAGCCGCAGCCAGGCTCAGCAATTGCGAACGTCCAGGGATTCCTCCCACACCAAAGGTGCCAGGACCAAAAGCTCTTGCTGCTCTTCAAGGAGCCAGGCAACCCCATTCACAGCCCCACAAACGATGGCGCTCTCTCTTGCGACAGCCTCCCAAAGTCCAATACTAGCTGCCTGTACCCCTCAGTACGGCCGGAGCCCGGCTCAGCAATTGCGAACGTCCAGGGATTCCTCCCACACCAAAGGGGCCAGGACCAAAAGCTCTTGCTGCTCTTCAAGGAGCCAGGCAACCCCATTCACAGCCCCACAAACGATGGCGCTCTCTCTTGCGACAGCCTCCCAAAGTCCAATACTAGCTGCCTGCACTCCTCAGTACGACCGGAGCCCGGCTCAGCAATTGCGAACGTCCAGGGATTCCTCCCACACCAAAGGGGCCAGGACCAAAAGCTCTTGCTGCTCTTCAAGGAGCCAGGCAACCCCATTCACAGCCCCACAAACAATGGCGCTCTCTCTTGCGACAGCCTACCAAAGTCCAATACTAGCTGCCTGCGCGTCCGGTACAGCCGCAGCCAGGCTCAGCAATTGCAAACGTCCAGGGATTCCTCCCACACCAAAGGGGCCAGGACCAAAAGCTCTTGCTGCTCTTCAAGGAGCCAGGCAACCCCATTCACAGCCCCACAAACGATGGCGCTCTCTCTTGCGACAGCCTCCCAAAGTCCAATACTAGCTGCCTGAGCCACTCAGTACAGCCGGAGCCTGGCTCAGCAATTGCGAACGTCCAGGGATTCCTCCCACACCAAAGGGGCCAGGACCAAAAGCTCTTGTTGCTCTTCAAGGAGCCAGGCAACCCCATTCACAGCCCCACAAACGATGGCGCTCTCTCTTGCGACAGCCTCCCAAAGTCCAATACTAGCTGCCTGAGCCACTCAGTACAGCCGGAGCCTGGCTCAGCAATTGCGAACGTCCAGGGATTCCTCCCACACCAAAGGGGCCAGGACCAAAAGCTCTTGCTGCTCTTCAAGGAGCCACGCAACCCCATTCACAGCCCCACAAACGATGGCGCTCTCTCTTGCGACAGCCTCCCAAAGTCCAATACTAGCTGCCTGCGCCGCTCGGTACAGCCGGAGCCCGGCTCACCAACTGCAAACGTCCAGGGATTCCTCCCACACCAAAGGGGCCAGGACCAAAAGCTCTTGCTGCTCTTCAAGGAGCCAGGCAACCCCATTCACAGCCCCACAAACGATGGCGCTCTCTCTTGCGACAGCCTCCCAAAGTCCAATACTAGCTGCCTGCACCACCGAGTACAGCCGGAGCCCGGCTCAGCAATTGCGAACGTCCAGGGATTCCTCCCACACCAAAGGGGCCAGGACCAAAAGCTCTTGCTGCTCTTCAAGGAGCCAGGCAACCCCATTCACAGCCCCACAAACGATGGCGCTCTCTCTTGCGACAGCCTCCCAAAGTCCAACACTAGCTGCCTGCGCATCCGGTACAGCCGGAGCCCGGCTCAGCAATTGCGAACGTCCAGGGATTCCTCCCACACCAAAGGGGCCAGGACCAAAAGCTCTTGCTGCTCTTCAAGGAGCCAGGCAACCCCATTCACAGCCCCACAAACGATGGCGCTCTCTCTTGCGACAGCCTCCCAAAGTCCAACACTAGAAGCCTGTGCCACTCAGTACAGCCGGAGCCCGGCTCAGCAATTGCGAACGTCCAGGGATTCCTCCCACACCAAAGGGGCCAGGACCAAAAGCTCTTGCTGCTCTTCAAGGAGCCAGGCAACCCCATTCACAGCCCCACAAACGATGGCGCTCTCTCTTGCGACAGCCTCCCAAAGTCCAATACTAGCTGCCTGCACCCCTCGGTACAGCCGGAGCCCGGCTCACCAACTGCAAACGTCCAGGGATTCCTCCCACACCAAAGGTGCCAGGACCAAAAGCTCTTGCTGCTCTTCAAGGAGCCAGGCAACCCCATTCACAGCCCCACAAACGATGGCGCTCTCTCTTGCGACAGCCTCCCGAAGTCCAATACTAGCTGCCTGCACCCCTCGGTACAGCCGGAGCCCGGCTCAGCAATTGCGAACATCCAGGGATTCCTCCCACACCAAAGGGGCCAGGACCAAAAGCTCTTGCTGCTCTTCAAGGAGCCAGGCAACCCCATTCACAGCCCCACAAACGATGGCGCTCTCTCTTGCGACAGCCTCCCAAAGTCCAATACTAGCTGCCTGCGCATCCGGTACAGCCGCAGCCAGGCTCAGCAATTGCGAACGTCCAGGGATTCCTCCCACACCAAAGGTGCCAGGACCAAAAGCTCTTGCTGCTCTTCAAGGAGCCAGGCAACCCCATTCACAGCCCCACAAACGATGGCGCTCTCTCTTGCGACAGCCTCCCAAAGTCCAATACTAGCTGCCTGTACCCCTCAGTACGGCCGGAGCCCGGCTCAGCAATTGCGAACGTCCAGGGATTCCTCCCACACCAAAGGGGCCAGGACCAAAAGCTCTTGCTGCTCTTCAAGGAGCCAGGCAACCCCATTCACAGCCCCACAAACGATGGCGCTCTCTCTTGCGACAGCCTCCCAAAGTCCAATACTAGCTGCCTGCACTCCTCAGTACGACCGGAGCCCGGCTCAGCAATTGCGAACGTCCAGGGATTCCTCCCACACCAAAGGGGCCAGGACCAAAAGCTCTTGCTGCTCTTCAAGGAGCCAGGCAACCCCATTCACAGCCCCACAAACGCTGGTGCTCTCTCTTGCGACAGCCTCCCAAAGTCCAATACTAGCTGCCTGCACCACTCCGTACGGCAAGAGCTCGGCTCGGCAATTGCGAACGTCCAGGGATTCCTCCCACACCAAAGGGGCCAGGACCAAAAGCTCTTGCTGCTCTTCAAGGAGCCAGGCAACCCCATTCACAGCCCCACAAACGCTGGCGCTCTCTCTTGCGACAGCCTCCCAAAGTCCAACACTAGAAGCCTGTGCCACTCAGTACAGCCGGGAGCCCGGCTCAGCAATTGCGAACGTCCAGGGATTCCTCCCACACCAAAGGGGCCAGGACCAAAAGCTCTTGCTGCTCTTCAAGGAGCCAGGCAACCCCATTCACAGCCCCACAAACGATGGCGCTCTCTCTTGCGACAGCCTCCCAAAGTCCAATACTAGCTGCCTGCGCCGCTCGGTACAGCCGGAGCCCGGCTCACCAACTGCAAACGTCCAGGGATTCCTCCCACACCAAAGGGGCCAGGACCAAAAGCTCTTGCTGCTCTTCAAGGAGCCAGGCAACCCCATTCACAGCCCCACAAACGATGGCGCTCTCTCTTGCGACAGCCTCCCAAAGTCCAATACTAGCTGCCTGCGCATCCGGTACAGCCGCAGCCAGGCTCAGCAATTGCGAACGTCCAGGGATTCCTCCCACACCAAAGGGGCCAGGACCAAAAGCTCTTGCTGCTCTTCAAGGAGCCAGGCAACCCCATTCACAGCCCCACAAACGATGGCGCTCTCTCTTGCGACAGCCTCCCAAAGTCCAATACTAGCTGCCTGTACCCCTCAGTACGGCCGGAGCCCGGCTCAGCAATTGCGAACGTCCAGGGATTCCTCCCACACCAAAGGGGCCAGGACCAAAAGCTCTTGCTGCTCTTCAAGGAGCCAGGCAACCCCATTCACAGCCCCACAAACGATGGCGCTCTCTCTTGCGACAGCCTCCCAAAGTCCAATACTAGCTGCCTGCACTCCTCAGTACGACCGGAGCCCGGCTCAGCAATTGCGAACGTCCAGGGATTCCTCCCACACCAAAGGGGCCAGGACCAAAAGCTCTTGCTGCTCTTCAAGGAGCCAGGCAACCCCATTCACAGCCCCACAAACGCTGGTGCTCTCTCTTGCGACAGCCTCCCAAAGTCCAATACTAGCTGCCTGCACCACTCCGTACGGCAAGAGCTCGGCTCGGCAATTGCGAACGTCCAGGGATTCCTCCCACACCAAAGGGGCCAGGACCAAAAGCTCTTGCTGCTCTTCAAGGAGCCAGGCAACCCCATTCACAGCCCCACAAACGCTGGCGCTCTCTCTTGCGACAGCCTCCCAAAGTCCAACACTAGAAGCCTGTGCCACTCAGTACAGCCGGAGCCCGGCTCAGCAATTGCGAACGTCCAGGGATTCCTCCCACACCAAAGGGGCCAGGACCAAAAGCTCTTGCTGCTCTTCAAGGAGCCAGGCAACCCCATTCACAGCCCCACAAACGATGGCGCTCTCTCTTGCGACAGCCTCCCAAAGTCCAACACTAGAAGCCTGTGCCACTCAGTAAAGCCGGAGCCCGGCTCAGCAATTGCGAACGTCCAGGGATTCCTCCCACACCAAAGGGGCCAGGACCAAAAGCTCTTGTTGCTCTTCAAGGAGCCAGGCAACCCCATTCACAGCCCCACAAACGATGGCGCTCTCTCTTGCGACAGCCTCCCAAAGTCCAATACTAGCTGCCTGCACCCCTCGGTACAGCCGGATCCCGGCTCAGCAATTGCGAACGTCCAGGGATTCCTCCCACACCAAAGGGGCCAGGACCAAAAGCTCTTGCTGCTCTTCAAGGAGCCAGGCAACCCCATTCACAGCCCCACAAACGATGGCGCTCTCTCTTGCGACAGCCTCCCAAAGTCCAATACTAGCTGCCTGCACCCCTCGGTACAGCCGGAGCCCGGCTCAGCAATTGCGAACGTCCAGGGATTCCTCCCACACCAAAGGGGCCAGGACCAAAAGCTCTTGCTGCTCTTCAAGGAGCCAGGCAACCCCATTCACAGCCCCACAAACGATGGCGCTCTCTCTTGCGACAGCCTCCCAAAGTCCAATACTAGCTGCCTGCGCCGCTCGGTACAGCCGGAGCCCGGCTCAGCAATTGCGAACGTCCAGGGATTCCTCCCACACCAAAGGTGCCAGGACCAAAAGCTCTTGCTGCTCTTCAAGGAGCCAGGCAACCCCATTCACAGCACCACAAACGATGGCGCCCTCTCTTGCGACAGCCTCCCAAAGTGCAATACTACCTGCCTGCACCCCTCGGTACAGCCGGAGCCCGGCTCACCAACTGCAAACGTCCAGGGATTCCTCCCACACCAAAGGGGCCAGGACCAAAAGCTCTTGCTGCTCTTCAAGGAGCCAGGCAACCCCATTCACAGCCCCACAAACGATGGCGCTCTCTCTTGCGAGAGACTCCCAAAGTCCAATACTAGCTGCCTGCGCGTCCGGTACAGCCGGAGCCCGGCTCAGCAATTGCGAACGTCCAGGGATTCCTCCCACACCAAAGGGGCCAGGACCAAAAGCTCTTGCTGCTCTTCAAGGAGCCAGGCAACCCCATTCACAGCCCCACAAACGATGGCGCTCTCTCTTGCGACAGCCTCCCAAAGTCCAATACTAGCTGCCTGCGCCGCTCGGTACAGCCGGAGCCCGGCTCACCAACTGCAAACGTCCAGGGATTCCTCCCACACCAAAGGGGCCAGGACCAAAAGCTCTTGCTGCTCTTCAAGGAGCCAGGCAACCCCATTCACAGCCCCACAAACGATGGCGCTCTCTCTTGCGAGAGCCTCCCAAAGTCCAATACTATCTGCCTGTGCCACTCAGTAAAGCCGGAGCCCGGCTCAGCAATTGCGAACGTCCAGGGATTCCTCCCACACCAAAGGGGCCAGGAGCAAAAGCTCTTGCTGCTCTTCAAGGAGCCAGGCAACCCCATTCACAGCCCCACAAACGATGGCGCTCTCTCTTGCGACAGCCTCCCAAAGTCCAACACTAGAAGCCTGTGCCACTCAGTACAGCCGGAGCCCGGCTCAGCAATTGCGAACGTCCAGGGATTCCTCCCACACCAAAGGGGCCAGGACCAAAAGCTCTTGTTGCTCTTCAAGGAGCCAGGCAACCCCATTCACAGCCCCACAAACGATGGCGCTCTCTCTTGCGACAGCCTCCCAAAGTCCAATACTAGCTGCCTGCGCGTCCGGTACAGCCGGATCCCGGCTCAGCAATTGCGAACGTCCAGGGATTCCTCCCACACCAAAGGGGCCAGGACCAAAAGCTCTTGCTGCTCTTCAAGGAGCCAGGCAACCCCATTCACAGCCCCACAAACGATGGCGCTCTCTCTTGCGACAGCCTCCCAAAGTCCAATACTAGCTGCCTGCACCCCTCGGTACAGCCGGAGCCCGGCTCAGCAATTGCGAACGTCCAGGGATTCCTCCCACACCAAAGGGGCCAGGACCAAAAGCTCTTGCTGCTCTTCAAGGAGCCAGGCAACCCCATTCACAGCCCCACAAACGATGGCGCTCTCTCTTGCGACAGCCTCCCAAAGTCCAATACTAGCTGCCTGCGCCGCTCGGTACAGCCGGAGCCCGGCTCAGCAATTGCGAACGTCCAGGGATTCCTCCCACACCAAAGGTGCCAGGACCAAAAGCTCTTGCTGCTCTTCAAGGAGCCAGGCAACCCCATTCACAGCCCCACAAACGATGGCGCTCTCTCTTGCGACAGCCTCCCAAAGTGCAATACTACCTGCCTGCACCCCTCGGTACAGCCGGAGCCCGGCTCACCAACTGCAAATGTCCAGGGATTCCTCCCACACCAAAGGGGCCAGGACCAAAAGCTCTTGCTGCTCTTCAAGGAGCCAGGCAACCCCATTCACAGCCCCACAAACGATGGCGCTCTCTCTTGCGACAGCCTCCCAAAGTCCAATACTAGCTGCCTGCACCCCTCGGTACAGCCGGAGCCCGGCTCAGCAATTGCGAACGTCCAGGGATTCCTCCCACACCAAAGGGGCCAGGACCAAAAGATCTTGCTGCTCTTCAAGGAGCCAGGCAACCCCATTCACAGCCCCACAAACGATGGCGCTCTCTCTTGCGACAGCCTCCCAAAGTCCAATACTAGCTGCCTGCGCGTCCGGTACAGCCGCAGCCAGGCTCAGCAATTGCGAACGTCCAGGGATTCCTCCCACACCAAAGGGGCCAGGACCAAAAGCTCTTGCTGCTCTTCAAGGAGCCAGGCAACCCCATTCACAGCCCCACAAACGATGGCGCTCTCTCTTGCGACAGCCTCCCAAAGTCCAATACTAGCTGCCTGCACCCCTCGGTACAGCCGCAGCCCGGCTCAGCAATTGCGAACGTCCAGGGATTCCTCCCACACCAAAGGGGCCAGGACCAAAAGCTCTTGCTGCTCTTCAAGGAGCCAGGCAACCCCATTCACAGCCCCACAAACGATGGCGCCCTCTCTTGCGACAGCCTCCCAAAGTCCAATACTAGCTGCCTGTGCCACTCAGTAAAGCCGGAGCCCGGCTCAGCAATTGCGAACGTCCAGGGATTCCTCCCACACCAAAGGGGCCAGGACCAAAAGCTCTTGCTGCTCTTCAAGGAGCCAGGCAACCCCATTCACAGCCCCACAAACGATGGCGCTCTCTCTTGCGACAGCCTCCCAAAGTCCAATACTAGCTGCCTGCACCCCTCGGTACAGCCGGAGCCCGGCTCACCAACTGCAAACGTCCAGGGATTCCTCCCACACCAAAGGGGCCAGGACCAAAAGCTCTTGCTGCTCTTCAAGGAGCCAGGCAACCCCATTCACAGCCACACAAACGATGGCGCTCTCTCTTGCGACAGCCTCCCAAAGTCCAATACTAGCTGCCTGCACCCCTCGGTACAGCCGCAGCCCGGCTCAGCAATTGCGAACGTCCAGGGATTCCTCCCACACCAAAGGGGCCAGGACCAAAAGCTCTTGCTGCTCTTCAAGGAGCCAGGCAACCCCATTCACAGCCCCACAAACGCTGGCGCCCTCTCTTGCGACAGCCTCCCAAAGTCCAATACTAGCTGCCTGTGCCACTCAGTACAGCCGGAGCCCGGCTCAGCAATTGCGAACGTCCAGGGATTCCTCCCACACCAAAGGGGCCAGGACCAAAAGCTCTTGCTGCTCTTCAAGGAGCCAGGCAACCCCATTCACAGCCCCACAAACGCTGGCGCTCTCTCTTGCGACAGCCTCCCAAAGTCCAATACTAGCTGCCTGCGCGTCCGGTACAGCCGCAGCCAGGCTCACCAATTGCGAACGTCCAGGGATTCCTCCCACACAAAAGGTGCCAGGACCAAAAGCTTGCTGCTCTTCAAGGAGCCAGGCAACCCCATTCACAGCCCCACAAACGATGGCGCTCTCTCTTGCGACAGCCTCCCAAAGTCCAATACTAGCTGCCTGTACCCCTCAGTACGGCTGGAGCCCGGCTCAGCAATTGCGAACATCCAGGGATTCCTCCCACACCAAAGGGGCCAGGACCAAAAGCTCTTGCTGCTCTTCAAGGAGCCAGGCAACCCCATTCACAGCCCCACAAACGATGGCGCCCTCTCTTGCGACAGCCTCCCAAAGTCCAACACTAGAAGCCTGTGCCACTCAGTACAGCCGGAGCCCGGCTCAGCAATTGCGAACGTCCAGGGATTCCTCCCACACCAAAGGGGCCAGGACCAAAAGCTCTTGCTGCTCTTCAAGGAGCCAGGCAACCCCATTCACAGCCCCACAAACGCTGGCGCCCTCTCTTGCGACAGCCTCCCAAAGTCCAAGACTAGCTGCCTGTGCCACTCAGTACAGCCGGAGCCCGGCTCACCAACTGCAAACGTCCAGGGATTCCTCCCACACCAAAGGGGCCAGGACCAAAAGCTCTTGTTGCTCTTCAAGGAGCCAGGCAACCCCATTCACAGCCCCACAAACGATGGCGCTCTCTCTTGCGACAGCCTCCCAAAGTCCAATACTAGCTGCCTGCACCCCTCGGTACAGCCGGAGCCCGGCTCAGCAATTGCGAACGTCCAGGGATTCCTCCCACACCAAAGGTGCCAGGACCAAAAGCTCTTGCTGCTCTTCAAGGAGCCAGGCAACCCCATTCACAGCCCCACAAACGCTGGCGCTCTCTCTTGCGACAGCCTCCCAAAGTCCAATACTAGCTGCCTGCGCCCCTCCGTACGGCCAGAGCCCGGCTTAGCAATTACGAACGTCCAGGGATTCCTCCCACACCAAAGGTGCCAGGACCAAAAGCTCTTGCTGCTCTTCAAGGAGCCAGGCAACCCCATTCACAGCCACACAAACGATGGCGCCCTCTCTTGCGAGAGCCTCCCAAAGTCCAATACTAGCTGCCTGTGCCACTCAGTACAGCCGGAGCCCGGCTCAGCAATTGCGAACGTCCAGGGATTCCTCCCACACCAAAGGGGCCAGGACCAAAAGCTCTTGCTGCTCTTCAAGGAGCCACGCAACCCCATTCACAGCCCCACAAACGATGGCGCTCTCTCTTGCGACAGCCTCCCAAAGTCCAATACTAGCTGCCTGCACCCCTCGGTACAGCCGGAGCCAGGCTCAGCAATTGCGAACGTCCAGGGATTCCTCCCACACTCCAAAGGGGCCAGGACCAAAAGCTCTTGCTGCTCTTCAAGGAGCCAGGCAACCCCATTCACAGCCCCACAAACGATGGCGCTCTCTCTTGCGACAGCCTCCCAAAGTCCAATACTAGCTGCCTGCGCGTCCGGTACAGCCGCAGCCAGGCTCAGCAATTGCAAACGTCCAGGGATTCCTCCCACACCAAAGGTGCCAGGACCAAAAGCTCTTGCTGCTCTTCAAGGAGCCAGGCAACCCCATTCACAGCCCCACAAACGATGGCGCCCTCTCTTGCGACAGCCTCCCAAAGTCCAATACTAGCTGCCTGTACCCCTCAGTACGGCCGGAGCCCGGCTCAGCAATTGCGAACGTTCAGGGATTCCTCCCACACCAAAGGGGCCAGGACCAAAAGCTCTTGTTGCTCTTCAAGGAGCCAGGCAACCCCATTCACAGCCCCACAAACGATGGCGCTCTCTCTTGCGACAGCCTCCCAAAGTCCAATACTAGAAGCCTGTGCCACTCAGTACAGCCGGAGCCCGGCTCAGCAATTGCGAACGTCCAGGGATTCCTCCCACACCAAAGGGGCCAGGACCAAAAGCTCTTGCTGCTCTTCAAGGAGCCAGGCAACCCCATTCACAGCCCCACAAACGATGGCGCTCTCTCTTGCGACAGCCTCCCAAAGTCCAATACTAGCTGCCTGTGCCACTCAGTACAGCCGGAGCCCGGCTCAGCAATTGCGAACGTCCAGGGATTCCTCCCACACCAAAGGGGCCAGGACCAAAAGCTCTTGCTGCTCTTCAAGGAGCCAGGCAACCCCATTCACAGCCCCACAAACGATGGCGCTCTCTCTTGCGACAGCCTCCCAAAGTCCAATACTAGCTGCCTGCGCGTCCGGTACAGCCGCAGCCAGGCTCAGCAATTGCGAACGTCCAGGGATTCCTCCCACACCAAAGGGGCCAGGACCAAAAGCTCTTGCTGCTCTTCAAGGAGCCAGGCAACCCCATTCACAGCCACACAAACGATGGCGCTCTCTCTTGCGACAGCCTCCCAAAGTCCAATACTAGCTGCCTGTACCCCTCAGTACGGCCGGAGCCCGGCTCACCAATTGCGAACGTCCAGGGATTCCTCCCACACCAAAGGGGCCAGGACCAAAAGCTCTTGCTGCTCTTCAAGGAGCCAGGCAACCCCATTCACAGCCCCACAAACGCTGGCGCTCTCTCTTGCGACAGCCTCCCAAAGTCCAATACTAGCTGCCTGTACCCGTCAGTACGGCCGGAGCCCGGCTCAGCAATTGCGAACGTCCAGGGATTCCTCCCACACCAAAGGGGCCAGGACCAAAAGCTCTTGCTGCTCTTCAAGGAGCCAGGCAACCCCATTCACAGCCCCACAAACGATGGCGCCCTCTCTTGCGAGAGCCTCCCAAAGTCCAATACTAGCTGCCTGTGCCACTCAGTACAGCCGGAGCCCGGCTCAGCAATTGCGAACGTCCAGGGATTCCTCCCACACCAAAGGGGCCAGGACCAAAAGCTCTTGCTGCTCTTCAAGGAGCCAGGCAACCCCATTCACAGCCCCACAAACGCTGGCGCTCTCTCTTGCGACAGCCTCCCAAAGTCCAATACTAGCTGCCTGCACCCCTCGGTACAGCCGGAGCCCGGCTCAGCAATTGCGAACGTCCAGGGATTCCTGCCACACCAAAGGGGCCAGGACCAAAAGCTCTTGTTGCTCTTCAAGGAGCCAGGCAACCCCATTCACAGCCCCACAAACGATGGCGCTCTCTCTTGCGACAGCCTCCCAAATCCAATACTAGCTGCCTGCGCGTCCGGTACAGCCGCAGACAGGCTCAGCAATTGCGAACGTCCAGGGATTCCTCCCACACCAAAGGTGCCAGGACCAAAAGCTCTTGCTGCTCTTCAAGGAGCCAGGCAACCCCATTCACAGCCCCACAAACGATGGCGCCCTCTCTTGCGACAGCCTCCCAAAGTCCAATACTAGCTGCCTGTGCCACTCAGTACAGCCGGAGCCCGGCTCAGCAATTGCGAACGTCTGGGGATTCCTCCCACACCAAAGGGGCCAGGACCAAAAGCTCTTGCTGCTCTTCAAGGAGCCAGGCAACCCCATTCACAGCCTCACAAACGATGGCGCTCTCTCTTTCGACAGCCTCCCAAAGTCCAATACTAGCTGCCTGCACCCCTCGGTACAGCCGGAGCCAGGCTCACCAATTGCGAACGTCCAGGGATTCCTCCCACACCAAAGGGGCCAGGACCAAAAGCTCTTGCTGCTCTTCAAGGAGCCAGGCAACCCCATTCACAGCCCCACAAACGATGGCGCTCTCTCTTGCGACAGCCTCCCAAAGTCCAATACTAGCTGCCTGCGCCGCTCGGTACAGCCGGAGCCAGGCTCAGCAATTGCGAACGTCCAGGGATTCCTCCCACACCAAAGGTGCCAGGACCAAAAGCTCTTGCTGCTCTTCAAGGAGCCAGGCAACCCCATTCACAGCCCCACAAACGATGGCGCTCTCTCTTGCGACAGCCTCCCAAAGTCCAATACTAGCTGCCTGCGCGTCCGGTACAGCCGCAGCCAGGCTCAGCAATTGCGAACGTCCAGGGATTCCTCCCACACCAAAGGGGCCAGGACCAAAAGCTCTTGCTGCTCTTCAAGGAGCCAGGCAACCCCATTCACAGCCCCACAAACGCTGGCGCTCTCTCTTGCGACAGCCTCCCAAAGTCCAATACTAGCTGCCTGCACCGCTCCGTACGGCCGGAGCCCGGCTCAGCAATTGCGAATGTCCAGGGATTCCTCCCACACCAAAGGGGCCAGGACCAAAAGCTCTTGCTGCTCTTCAAGGAGCCAGGCAACCCCATTCACAGCCCCACAAACGATGGCGCTCTCTCTTGCGACAGCCTCCCAAAGTCCAACACTAGAAGCCTGTGCCACTCAGTACAGCCGGAGCCCGGCTCAGCAATTGCGAACGTCCAGGGATTCCTCCCACACCAAAGGGGCCAGGACCAAAAGCTCTTGCTGCTCTTCAAGGAGCCAGGCAACCCCATTCACAGCCCCACAAACGATGGCGCTCTCTCTTGCGACAGCCTCCCAAAGTCCAATACTAGCTGCCTGTGCCACTCAGTACAGCCGGAGCCCGGCTCAGCAATTGCGAACGTCCAGGGATTCCTCCCACACCAAAGGGGCCAGGACCAAAAGCTCTTGCTGCTCTTCAAGGAGCCAGGCAACCCCATTCACAGCCCCACAAACGATGGCGCTCTCTCTTTCGACAGCCTCCCAAAGTCCAATACTAGCTGCCTGCACCCCTCGGTACAGCCGGAGCCCGGCTCAGCAATTGCGAACGTCCAGGGATTCCTCCCACACCAAAGGGGCCAGGACCAAAAGCTCTTGCTGCTCTTCAAGGAGCCAGGCAACCCCATTCACAGCCCCACAAACGATGGCGCTCTCTCTTGCGACAGCCTCCCAAAGTCCAATACTAGCTGCCTGCGCGTCCGGTACAGCCGCAGCCAGGCTCAGCAATTGCAAACGTCCAGGGATTCCTCCCACACCAAAGGTGCCAGGACCAAAAGCTCTTGCTGCTCTTCAAGGAGCCAGGCAACCCCATTCACAGCCCCACAAACGATGGCGCCCTCTCTTGCGACAGCCTCCCAAAGTCCAATACTAGCTGCCTGTACCCCTCAGTACGGCCGGAGCCCGGCTCAGCAATTGCGAACGTTCAGGGATTCCTCCCACACCAAAGGGGCCAGGACCAAAAGCTCTTGTTGCTCTTCAAGGAGCCAGGCAACCCCATTCACAGCCCCACAAACGATGGCGCTCTCTCTTGCGACAGCCTCCCAAAGTCTAATACTAGAAGCCTGTGCCACTCAGTACAGCCGGAGCCCGGCTCAGCAATTGCGAACGTCCAGGGATTCCTCCCACACCAAAGGGGCCAGGACCAAAAGCTCTTGCTGCTCTTCAAGGAGCCAGGCAACCCCATTCACAGCCCCACAAACGATGGCGCTCTCTCTTGCGACAGCCTCCCAAAGTCCAATACTAGCTGCCTGTGCCACTCAGTACAGCCGGAGCCCGGCTCAGCAATTGCGAACGTCCAGGGATTCCTCCCACACCAAAGGGGCCAGGACCAAAAGCTCTTGCTGCTCTTCAAGGAGCCAGGCAACCCCATTCACAGCCCCACAAACGCTGGCGCTCTCTCTTTCGACAGCCTCCCAAAGTCCAATACTAGCTGCCTGCACCCCTCGGTACAGCCGGAGCCAGGCTCAGCAATTGCGAACGTCCAGGGATTCCTCCCACACCAAAGGGGCCAGGACCAAAAGCTCTTGCTGCTCTTCAAGGAGCCAGGCAACCCCATTCACAGCCCCACAAACGATGGCGCTCTCTCTTTCGACAGCCTCCCAAAGTCCAATACTAGCTGCCTGCGCGTCCGGTACACCCGCAGCCAGGCTCAGCAATTGCGAACGTCCAGGGATTCCTCCCACACCAAAGGGGCCAGGACCAAAAGCTCTTGCTGCTCTTCAAGGAGCCAGGCAACCCCATTCACAGCCACACAAACGATGGCGCTCTCTCTTGCGACAGCCTCCCAAAGTCCAATACTAGCTGCCTGTACCCCTCAGTACGGCCGGAGCCCGGCTCAGCAATTGCGAACGTCCAGGGATTCCTCCCACACCAAAGGGGCCAGGACCAAAAGCTCTTGCTGCTCTTCAAGGAGCCAGGCAACCCCATTCACAGCCCCACAAACGCTGGCACTCTCTCTTGCGACAGCCTCCCAAAGTCCAATACTAGCTGCCTGTACCCCTCAGTACGGCCGGAGCCCAGCTCAGCAATTGCGAACGTCCAGGGATTCCTCCCACACCAAAGGGGCCAGGACCAAAAGCTCTTGCTGCTCTTCAAGGAGCCAGGCAACCCCATTCACAGCCCCACAAACGATGGCGCCCTCTCTTGCGAGAGCCTCCCAAAGTCCAATACTAGCTGCCTGTGCCACTCAGTACAGCCGGAGCCCGGCTCAGCAATTGCGAACGTCCAGGGATTCCTCCCACACCAAAGGGGCCAGGACCAAAAGCTCTTGCTGCTCTTCAAGGAGCCAGGCAACCCCATTCACAGCCCCACAAACGCTGGCGCTCTCTCTTGCGACAGCCTCCCAAAGTCCAATACTAGCTGCCTGCACCCCTCGGTACAGCCGGAGCCCGGCTCAGCAATTGCGAACGTCCAGGGATTCCTGCCACACCAAAGGGGCCAGGACCAAAAGCTCTTGTTGCTCTTCAAGGAGCCAGGCAACCCCATTCACAGCCCCACAAACGATGGCGCTCTCTCTTGCGACAGCCTCCCAAAGTCCAATACTAGCTGCCTGCGCGTCCGGTACAGCCGCAGACAGGCTCAGCAATTGCGAACGTCCAGGGATTCCTCCCACACCAAAGGGGCCAGGACCAAAAGCTCTTGCTGCTCTTCAAGGAGCCAGGCAACCCCATTCACAGCCCCACAAACGATGGCGCCCTCTCTTGCGACAGCCTCCCAAAGTCCAATACTAGCTGCCTGTGCCACTCAGTACAGCCGGAGCCCGGCTCAGCAATTGCGAACGTCCAGGGATTCCTCCCACACCAAAGGGGCCAGGACCAAAAGCTCTTGCTGCTCTTCAAGGAGCCAGGCAACCCCATTCACAGCCCCACAAACGCTGGCGCTCTCTCTTGCGACAGCCTCCCAAAGTCCAATACTAGCTGCCTGCACCGCTCCGTACGGCCGGAGCCCGGCTCAGCAATTGCGAATGTCCAGGGATTCCTCCCACACCAAAGGGGCCAGGACCAAAAGCTCTTGCTGCTCTTCAAGGAGCCAGGCAACCCCATTCACAGCCCCACAAACGATGGCGCTCTCTCTTGCGACAGCCTCCCAAAGTCCAACACTAGAAGCCTGTGCCACTCAGTACAGCCGGAGCCCGGCTCAGCAATTGCGAACGTCCAGGGATTCCTCCCACACCAAAGGGGCCAGGACCAAAAGCTCTTGCTGCTCTTCAAGGAGCCAGGCAACCCCATTCACAGCCCCACAAACGATGGCGCTCTCTCTTGCGACAGCCTCCCAAAGTCCAATACTAGCTGCCTGTGCCACTCAGTACAGCCGGAGCCCGGCTCAGCAATTGCGAACGTCCAGGGATTCCTCCCACACCAAAGGGGCCAGGACCAAAAGCTCTTGCTGCTCTTCAAGGAGCCAGGCAACCCCATTCACAGCCCCACAAACGATGGCGCTCTCTCTTTCGACAGCCTCCCAAAGTCCAATACTAGCTGCCTGCACCCCTCGGTACAGCCGGAGCCCGGCTCAGCAATTGCGAACGTCCAGGGATTCCTCCCACACCAAAGGGGCCAGG
This sequence comes from Platalea leucorodia, assembly GCF_965183815.1. Classification (NCBI taxonomy): domain Eukaryota; kingdom Metazoa; phylum Chordata; class Aves; order Pelecaniformes; family Threskiornithidae; genus Platalea; species Platalea leucorodia. The sequence continues at coordinate 318,012 of NC_138857.1, forward strand.
ACCAAAAGCTCTTGCTGCTCTTCAAGGAGCCAGGCAACCCCATTCACAGCCCCACAAACGATGGCGCTCTCTCTTGCGACAGCCTCCCAAAGTCCAATACTAGCTGCCTGCGCGTCCGGTACAGCCGGAGCCCGGCTCAGCAATTGCGAACGTCCAGGGATTCCTCCCACACCAAAGGGGCCAGGACCAAAAGCTCTTGCTGCTCTTCAAGGAGCCAGGCAACCCCATTCACAGCCCCACAAACGATGGCGCTCTCTCTTGCGACAGCCTCCCAAAGTCCAATACTAGCTGCCTGTACCCCTCAGTACGGCCGGAGCCCGGCTCACCAATTGCGAACGTCCAGGGATTCCTCCCACACCAAAGGGGCCAGGACCAAAAGCTCTTGCTGCTCTTCAAGGAGCCAGGCAACCCCATTCACAGCCCCACAAACGATGGCGCCCTCTCTTGCGAGAGCCTCCCAAAGTCCAATACTAGCTGCCTGTGCCACTCAGTACAGCCGGAGCCCGGCTCACCAACTGCAAACGTCCAGGGATTCCTCCCACACCAAAGGGGCCAGGACCAAAAGCTCTTGCTGCTCTTCAAGGAGCCAGGCAACCCCATTCACAGCCCCACAAACGATGGCGCTCTCTCTTGCGACAGCCTCCCAAAGTCCAATACTAGCTGCCTGCGCGTCCGGTACAGCCGGAGCCAGGCTCAGCAATTGCGAACGTCCAGGGATTCCTCCCACACCAAAGGGGCCAGGACCAAAAGCTCTTGCTGCTCTTCAAGGAGCCAGGCAACCCCATTCACAGCCCCACAAACGATGGCACCCTCTCTTGCGACAGCCTCCCAAAGTCCAATACTAGCTGCCTGTACCCCTCAGTACGGCCGGAGCCCGGCTCAGCAATTGCGAACGTCCAGGGATTCCTCCCACACCAAAGGGGCCAGGACCAAAAGCTCTTGTTGCTCTTCAAGGAGCCAGGCAACCCCATTCACAGCCCCACAAACGATGGCGCTCTCTCTTGCGAGAGCCTCCCAAAGTCCAATACTAGCTGCCTGTGCTACTCAGTACAGCCGGAGCCCGGCTCGGCAACTGCAAACGTCCAGGGATTCCTCCCACACCAAAGGGGCTAGGACCAAAAGCTCTTGCTGCTCTTCAAGGAGACAGGCAACCCCATTCACAGCCCCACAAACAATGGCGCTCTCTCTTGCGACAGCCTCCCAAAGTCCAATACTAGCTGCCTGCACCCCTCGGTACAGCCGGAGCCCGGCTCAGCAATTGCGAACGTCCAGGGATTCCTCCCACACCAAAGGGGCCAGGACCAAAAGCTCTTGTTGCTCTTCAAGGAGCCAGGCAACCCCATTCACAGCCCCACAAACGATGGCGCTCTCTCTTGCGACAGCCTCCCAAAGTCCAACACTAGCTGCCTGCACTCCTCAGTACGACCGGAGCCCGGCTCAGCAATTGCGAACGTCCAGGGATTCCTCCCACACCAAAGGGGCCAGGACCAAAAGCTCTTGCTGCTCTTCAAGGAGCCAGGCAACCCGATTCACAGCCACACAAACGATGGCGCCCTCTCTTGCGACAGCCTCCCAAAGTCCAATACTAGCTGCCTGCACCCCTCGGTACAGCCGGAGCCCGGCTCAGCAATTGCGAACGTCCAGGGATTCCTCCCACACCAAAGGGGCCAGGACCAAAAGCTCTTGCTGCTCTTCAAGGAGCCAGGCAACCCCATTCACAGCCACACAAACGATGGCGCTCTCTCTTGCGACAGCCTCCCAAAGTCCAATACTAGCTGCCTGCACCCCTCGGTACAGCCGGAGCCCGGCTCAGCAATTGCGAACGTCCAGGGATTCCTCCCACACCAAAGGGGCCAGGACCAAAAGCTCTTGCTGCTCTTCAAGGAGCCAGGCAACCCCATTCACAGCCCCACAAACGATGGCGCTCTCTCTTGCGACAGCCTCCCAAACTCCAATACTAGCTGCCTGCGCATCCGGTACAGCCGCAGCCAGGCTCACCAATTGCGAACGTCCAGGGATTCCTCCCACACCAAAGGGGCCAGGACCAAAAGCTCTTGCTGCTCTTCAAGGAGCCAGGCAACCCCATTCACAGCCCCACAAACGATGGCGCTCTCTCTTGCGACAGCCTCCCAAAGTCCAATACTAGCTGCCTGCACCTCTCGGTACAGCCGGAGCCCGGCTCAGCAATTGCGAACGTCCAGGGATTCCTCCCACACCAAAGGGGCCAGGACCAAAAGCTCTTGCTGCTCTTCAAGGAGCCAGGCAACCCCATTCACAGCCCCACAAACGATGGCGCCCTCTCTTGCGACAGCCTCCCAAAGTCCAATACTAGCTGCCTGCACCCCTCGGTACAGCCGGAGCCCGGCTCAGCAATTGCGAACGTCCAGGGATTCCTCCCACACCAAAGGGGCCAGGACCAAAAGCTCTTGCTGCTCTTCAAGGAGCCAGGCAACCCCATTCACAGCCCCACAAACGCTGGCGCTCTCTCTTGCGACAGCCTCCCAAAGTCCAATACTAGCTGCCTGCACCCCTCGGTACAGCCGGAGCCCGGCTCAGCAATTGCGAACGTCCAGGGATTCCTCCCACACCAAAGGGGCCAGGACCAAAAGCTCTTGCTGCTCTTCAAGGAGCCAGGCAACCCCATTCACAGCCACACAAACGATGGCGCTCTCTCTTGCGACAGCCTCCCAAAGTCCAAGACTAGCTGCCTGCACCCCTCGGTACAGCCGGAGCCCGGCTCAGCAATTGCGAACGTCCAGGGATTCCTCCCACACCAAAGGGGCCAGGACCAAAAGCTCTTGCTGCTCTTCAAGGAGCCAGGCAACCCCATTCACAGCCCCACAAACGCTGGCGCTCTCTCTTGCGACAGCCTCCCAAAGTCCAATACTAGCTGCCTGTACCCCTCAGTACGGCCGGAGCCAGGCTCAGCAATTGCGAACGTCCAGGGATTCCTCCCACACCAAAGGGGCCAGGACCAAAAGCTCTTGCTGCTCTTCAAGGAGCCAGGCAACCCCATTCACAGCCCCACAAACGATGGCGCCCTCTCTTGCGACAGCCTCCCAAAGTCCAATACTAGCTGCCTGCACCCCTCCGTACGGCCGGAGCCCGGCTCAGCAATTACGAATGTCCAGGGATTCCTCCCACACCGAAGGTGCCAGGACCAAAAGGTCTTGCTGCTCTTCAAGGAGCCAGGCAACCCCATTCACAGCCACACAAATGATGGCGCCCTCTCTTGCGACAGCCTCCCAAAGTCCAACACTAGAAGCCTGTGCCACTCAGTAAAGCCAGAGCCCGGCTCAGCAATTGCGAACGTCCGGGGATTCCTCCCACACCAAAGGTGCCAGGACCAAAAGCTCTTGTTGCTCTTCAAGGAGCCAGGCAACCCCATTCACAGCCCCACAAACGCTGGCGCTCTCTCTTGCGACAGCCTCCCAAAGTCCAATACTAGCTGCCTGTGCCACTCAGTAAAGCCGGAGACCGGCTCAGCAATTGCGAACGTCCAGGGATTCCTCCCACACCAAAGGTGCCAGGACCAAAAGCTCTTGCTGCTCTTCAAGGAGCCAGGCAACCCCATTCACAGCCCCACAAACGCTGGTGCTCTCTCTTGCGACAGCCTCCCAAAGTCCAATACTAGCTGCCTGCACCGCTCCGTATGGCAAGAGCCCGGCTCAGCAATTGCGAACGTCCGGGGATTCCTCCCACACCAAAGGTGCCAGGACCAAAAGCTCTTGCTGCTCTTCAAGGAGCCAGGCAACCCCATTCACAGCCCCACAAACGATGGCGCCCTCTCTTGCGACAGCCTCCCAAAGTCCAATACTAGCTGCCTGCACCCCTCGGTACAGCCGGAGCCCGGCTCAGCAATTGCGAACGTCCAGGGATTCCTCCCACACCAAAGGGGCCAGGACCAAAAGCTCTTGCTGCTCTTCAAGGAGCCAGGCAACCCCATTCACAGCCCCACAAACGATGGCGCTCTCTCTTGCGACAGCCTCCCAAAGTCCAATACTAGCTGCCTGCACCCCTCCGTACGGCCAGAGCCCGGCTCAGCAATTACGAATGTCCAGGGATTCCTCCCACACCAAAGGTGCCAGGACCAAAAGGTCTTGTTGCTCTTCAAGGAGCCAGGCAACCCCATTCACAGCCACACAAATGATGGCGCCCTCTCTTGCGACAGCCTCCCAAAGTCCAACACTAGAAGCCTGTGCCACTCAGTAAAGCCGGAGCCCGGCTCAGCAATTGCGAACGTCCGGGGATTCCTCCCACACCAAAGGTGCCAGGACCAAAAGCTCTTGTTGCTCTTCAAGGAGCCAGGCAACCCCATTCACAGCCCCACAAACGCTGGCGCTCTCTCTTGCGACAGCCTCCCAAAGTCCAATACTAGCTGCCTGTGCCACTCAGTAAAGCCGGAGACCGGCTCAGCAATTGCGAACGTCCAGGGATTCCTCCCACACCAAAGGTGCCAGGACCAAAAGCTCTTGCTGCTCTTCAAGGAGCCAGGCAACCCCATTCACAGCCCCACAAACGCTGGTGCTCTCTCTTGCGACAGCCTCCCAAAGTCCAATACTAGCTGCCTGCACCGCTCCGTATGGCAAGAGCCCGGCTCAGCAATTGCGAACGTCCGGGGATTCCTCCCACACCAAAGGTGCCAGGACCAAAAGCTCTTGCTGCTCTTCAAGGAGCCAGGCAACCCCATTCACAGCCCCACAAACGATGGCGCTCTCTCTTGCGACAGCCTCCCAAAGTCCAACACTAGAAGCCTGTGCCACTCAGTACAGCCGGAGCCCGGCTCAGCAATTGCGAACGTCCAGGGATTCCTCCCACACCAAAGGGGCCAGGACCAAAAGCTCTTGTTGCTCTTCAAGGAGCCAGGCAACCCCATTCACAGCCCCACAAACGATGGCACTCTCTCTTGCGACAGCCTCCCAAAGTCCAATACTAGCTGCCTGCACCCCTCGGTACAGCCGGAGCCCGGCTCACCAATTGCGAACGTCCAGGGATTCCTCCCACACCAAAGGGGCCAGGACCAAAAGCTCTTGCTGCTCTTCAAGGAGCCAGGCAACCCCATTCACAGCCCCACAAACGATGGCGCTCTCTCTTGCGACAGCCTCCCAAAGTCCAATACTAGCTGCCTGCACTCCTCAGTACGGCCGGAGCCCGGCTCACCAATTGCGAACGTCCAGGGATTCCTCCCACACCAAAGGGGCCAGGACCAAAAGCTCTTGCTGCTCTTCAAGGAGCCAGGCAACCCCATTCACAGCCCCACAAACGATGGCACCCTCTCTTGCGAGAGCCTCCCAAAGTCCAATACTAGCTGCCTGTGCCACTCAGTACAGCCGGAGCCCGGCTCAGCAATTGCGAACGTCCAGGGATTCCTCCCACACCAAAGGGGCTAGGACCAAAAGCTCTTGCTGCTCTTCAAGGAGCCAGGCAACCCCATTCACAGCCCCACAAACGATGGCGCTCTCTCTTGCGACAGCCTCCCAAAGTCCAATACTAGCTGCCTGCACCCCTCGGTACAGCCGGAGCCCGGCTCAGCAATTGCGAACGTCCAGGGATTCCTCCCACACCAAAGGGGCCAGGACCAAAAGCTCTTGCTGCTCTTCAAGGAGCCAGGCAACCCCATTCACAGCCCCACAAACGATGGCGCCCTCTCTTGCGACAGCCTCCCAAAGTCCAATACTAGCTGCCTGCACCCCTCGGTACAGCCGGAGCCAGGCTCAGCAATTGCGAACGTCCAGGGATTCCTCCCACACCAAAGGGGCCAGGACCAAAAGCTCTTGCTGCTCTTCAAGGAGCCAGGCAACCCCATTCACAGCCCCACAAACGATGGCGCTCTCTCTTGCGACAGCCTCCCAAAGTCCAACACTAGCTGCCTGCACCGCTCCGTATGGCAAGAGCCCGGCTCAGCAATTGCGAATGTCCAGGGATTCCTCCCACACCAAAGGGGCCAGGACCAAAAGCTCTTGTTGCTCTTCAAGGAGCCAGGCAACCCCATTCACAGCCCCACAAACGATGGCGCTCTCTCTTGCGACAGCCTCCCAAAGTCCAATACTAGCTGCCTGCACCCCTCGGTACAGCCGGATCCCGGCTCAGCAATTGCGAACGTCCAGGGATTCCTCCCACACCAAAGGGGCCAGGACCAAAAGCTCTTGCTGCTCTTCAAGGAGCCAGGCAACCCCATTCACAGCCCCACAAACGATGGCGCTCTCTCTTGCGACAGCCTCCCAAAGTCCAATACTAGCTGCCTGCACTCCTCAGTACGGCCGGAGCCCGGCTCACCAATTGCGAACGTCCAGGGATTCCTCCCACACCAAAGGGGCCAGGACCAAAAGCTCTTGCTGCTCTTCAAGGAGCCAGGCAACCCCATTCACAGCCACACAAACGATGGCGCCCTCTCTTGCGAGAGCCTCCCAAAGTCCAATACTAGCTGCCTGTGCCACTCAGTACAGCCGGAGCCCGGCTCAGCAATTGCGAACGTCCAGGGATTCCTCCCACACCAAAGGGGCTAGGACCAAAAGCTCTTGCTGCTCTTCAAGGAGCCAGGCAACCCCATTCACAGCCCCACAAACGATGGCGCTCTCTCTTTCGACAGCCTCCCAAAGTCCAATACTAGCTGCCTGCACCCCTCGGTACAGCCGGAGCCCGGCTCAGCAATTGCGAACGTCCAGGGATTCCTCCCACACCAAAGGGGCTAGGACCAAAAGCTCTTGCTGCTCTTCAAGGAGCCAGGCAACCCCATTCACAGCCCCACAAACGATGGCGCCCTCTCTTGCGACAGCCTCCCAAAGTCCAATACTAGCTGCCTGCACCCCTCGGTACAGCCGGAGCCAGGCTCAGCAATTGCGAACGTCCAGGGATTCCTCCCACACCAAAGGGGCCAGGACCAAAAGCTCTTGCTGCTCTTCAAGGAGCCAGGCAACCCCATTCACAGCCCCACAAACGATGGCGCTCTCTCTTGCGACAGCCTCCCAAAGTCCAATACTAGCTGCCTGTACCCCTCAGTACAGCCGGAGCCCGGCTCAGCAATTGCGAACGTCCAGGGATTCCTCCCACACCAAAGGGGCCAGGACCAAAAGCTCTTGCTGCTCTTCAAGGAGCCAGGCAACCCCATTCACAGCCCCACAAACGATGGCGCCCTCTCTTGCGACAGCCTCCCAAAGTCCAATACTAGCTGCCTGTGCCAAACAGTACAGCCGGAGCCCGGCTCACCAATTGCGAACGTCCAGGGATTCCTCCCACACCAAAGGGGCCAGGACCAAAAGCTCTTGCTGCTCTTCAAGGAGCCAGGCAACCCCATTCACAGCCACACAAACGATGGTGCTCTCTCTTGCGACAGCCTCCCAAAGTCCAATACTAGCTGCCTGCACCCCTCGGTACAGCCGGAGCCCGGCTCACCAACTGCAAACGTCCAGGGATTCCTCCCACACCAAAGGGGCCAGGACCAAAAGCTCTTGCTGCTCTTCAAGGAGCCAGGCAACCCCATTCACAGCCACACAAACGCTGGCGCTCTCTCTTGCGACAGCCTCCCAAAGTCCAACACTAGCTGCCTGCACCCCTCGGTACAGCCAGAGCCAGGCTCAGCAATTGCGAACGTCCAGGGATTCCTCCCACACCAAAGGGGCCAGGACCAAAAGCTCTTGTTGCTCTTCAAGGAGCCAGGCAACCCCATTCACAGCCCCACAAACGCTGGCGCTCTCTCTTGCGACAGCCTCCCAAAGTCCAATACTAGCTGCCTGCGCCGCTCGGTACAGCCGGAGCCCGGCTCAGCAATTGCGAATGTCCAGGGATTCCTCCCACACCAAAGGGGCCAGGACCAAAAGCTCTTGCTGCTCTTCAAGGAGCCAGGCAACCCCATTCACAGCCCCACAAACGATGGCGCTCTCACTTGCGACAGCCTCCCAAAGTCCAATACTAGCTGCCTGCGCGTCCGGTACAGCCGCAGCCAGGCTCAGCAATTGCGAACGTCCAGGGATTCCTCCCACACAAAAGGTGCCAGGACCAAAAGCTCTTGCTGCTCTTCAAGGAGCCAGGCAACCCCATTCACAGCCCCACAAACGATGGCGCTCTCTCTTGCGACAGCCTCCCAAAGTCCAATACTAGCTGCCTGCGCGTCCGGTACAGCCGGAGCCAGGCTCAGCAATTGCGAACGTCCAGGGATTCCTCCCACACCAAAGGGGCCAGGACCAAAAGCTCTTGCTGCTCTTCAAGGAGCCAGGCAACCCCATTCACAGCCCCACAAACGATGGCGCTCTCTCTTGCGACAGCCTCCCAAAGTCCAATACTAGCTGCCTGCACCCCTCGGTACAGCCGGAGCCCGGCTCACCAATTCCGAACGTCCAGGGATTCCTCCCACACCAAAGGGGCCAGGACCAAAAGCTCTTGCTGCTCTTCAAGGAGCCAGGCAACCCCATTCACAGCCCCACAAACGATGGCGCCCTCTCTTGCGACAGCCTCCCAAAGTCCAATACTAGCTGCCTGTGCCACTCAGTACAGCCGGAGCCCGGCTCACCAACTGCAAACGTCCAGGGATTCCTCCCACACCAAAGGGGCCAGGACCAAAAGCTCTTGTTGCTCTTCAAGGAGCCAGGCAACCCCATTCACAGCCCCACAAACGCTAGCGCTCTCTCTTGCGACAGCCTCCCAAAGTCCAACACTAGCTGCCTGTGCCACTCAGTACAGCCGGAGCCCGGCTCAGCAATTGCGAACGTCCAGGGATTCCTCCCACACCAAAGGTGCCAGGACCAAAAGCTCTTGTTGCTCTTCAAGGAGCCAGGCAACCCCATTCACAGCCCCACAAACGCTGGCGCTCTCTCTTGCGACAGCCTCCCAAAGTCCAATACTAGCTGCCTGCGCCCCTCCGTACGGCCAGAGCCCGGCTCAGCAATTACGAACGTCCAGGGATTCCTCCCACACCAAAGGGGCCAGGACCAAAAGCTCTTGCTGCTCTTCAAGGAGCCAGGCAACCCCATTCACAGCCACACAAACGATGGCGCCCTCTCTTGCGAGAGCCTCCCAAAGTCCAATACTAGCTGCCTGTGCCACTCAGTACAGCCGGAGCCCGGCTCAGCAATTGCGAACGTCCAGGGATTCCTCCCACACCAAAGGGGCCAGGACCAAAAGCTCTTGCTGCTCTTCAAGGAGCCAGGCAACCCCATTCACAGCCCCACAAACGCTGGCGCTCTCTCTTTCGACAGCCTCCCAAAGTCCAATACTAGCTGCCTGCACCCCTCGGTACAGCCGGAGCCCGGCTCAGCAATTGCGAACGTCCAGGGATTGCTGCCACACCAAAGGGGCCAGGACCAAAAGCTCTTGCTGCTCTTCAAGGAGCCAGGCAACCCCATTCACAGCCCCACAAACGCTGGCGCTCTCTCTTGCGACAGCCTCCCAAAGTCCAATACTAGCTGCCTGTACCCCTCAGTACGGCCGGAGCCCGGCTCAGCAATTACGAATGTCCAGGGATTCCTCCCACACCAAAGGTGCCAGGACCAAAAGGTCTTGCTGCTCTTCAAGGAGCCAGGCAACCCCATTCACAGCCCCACAAACGATGGCGCCCTCTCTTGCGACAGCCTCCCAAAGTCCAATACTAGCTGCCTGCACCCCTCCGTACGGCCGGAGCCCGGCTCAGCAATTACGAATGTCCAGGGATTCCTCCCACACCAAAGGTGCCAGGACCAAAAGGTCTTGCTGCTCTTCAAGGAGCCAGGCAACCCCATTCACAGCCACACAAATGATGGCGCCCTCTCTTGCGACAGCCTCCCAAAGTCCAACACTAGAAGCCTGTGCCACTCAGTAAAGCCAGAGCCCGGCTCAGCAATTGCGAACGTCCGGGGATTCCTCCCACACCAAAGGTGCCAGGACCAAAAGCTCTTGTTGCTCTTCAAGGAGCCAGGCAACCCCATTCACAGCCCCACAAACGCTGGCGCTCTCTCTTGCGACAGCCTCCCAAAGTCCAATACTAGCTGCCTGTGCCACTCAGTAAAGCCGGAGACCGGCTCAGCAATTGCGAACGTCCAGGGATTCCTCCCACACCAAAGGTGCCAGGACCAAAAGCTCTTGCTGCTCTTCAAGGAGCCAGGCAACCCCATTCACAGCCCCACAAACGCTGGTGCTCTCTCTTGCGACAGCCTCCCAAAGTCCAATACTAGCTGCCTGCACCGCTCCGTATGGCAAGAGCCCGGCTCAGCAATTGCGAACGTCCGGGGATTCCTCCCACACCAAAGGTGCCAGGACCAAAAGCTCTTGCTGCTCTTCAAGGAGCCAGGCAACCCCATTCACAGCCCCACAAACGATGGCGCCCTCTCTTGCGACAGCCTCCCAAAGTCCAATACTAGCTGCCTGCACCCCTCGGTACAGCCGGAGCCCGGCTCAGCAATTGCGAACGTCCAGGGATTCCTCCCACAACAAAGGGGCCAGGACCAAAAGCTCTTGCTGCTCTTCAAGGAGCCAGGCAACCCCATTCACAGCCCCACAAACGATGGCGCTCTCTCTTGCGACAGCCTCCCAAAGTCCAATACTATCTGCCTGCACCCCTCCGTACGGCCAGAGCCCGGCTCAGCAATTACGAATGTCCAGGGATTCCTCCCACACCAAAGGTGCCAGGACCAAAAGGTCTTGCTGCTCTTCAAGGAGCCAGGCAACCCCATTCACAGCCACACAAATGATGGCGCCCTCTCTTGCGACAGCCTCCCAAAGTCCAACACTAGAAGCCTGTGCCACTCAGTAAAGCCGGAGCCCGGCTCAGCAATTGCGAACGTCCGGGGATTCCTCCCACACCAAAGGTGCCAGGACCAAAAGCTCTTGTTGCTCTTCAAGGAGCCAGGCAACCCCATTCACAGCCCCACAAACGCTGGCGCTCTCTCTTGCGACAGCCTCCCAAAGTCCAATACTAGCTGCCTGTGCCACTCAGTAAAGCCGGAGACCGGCTCAGCAATTGCGAACGTCCAGGGATTCCTCCCACACCAAAGGTGCCAGGACCAAAAGCTCTTGCTGCTCTTCAAGGAGCCAGGCAACCCCATTCACAGCCCCACAAACGCTGGTGCTCTCTCTTGCGACAGCCTCCCAAAGTCCAATACTAGCTGCCTGCACCGCTCCGTATGGCAAGAGCCCGGCTCAGCAATTGCGAACGTCCGGGGATTCCTCCCACACCAAAGGTGCCAGGACCAAAAGCTCTTGCTGCTCTTCAAGGAGCCAGGCAACCCCATTCACAGCCCCACAAACGATGGCGCTCTCTCTTGCGACAGCCTCCCAAAGTCCAACACTAGAAGCCTGTGCCACTCAGTACAGCCGGAGCCCGGCTCAGCAATTGCGAACGTCCAGGGATTCCTCCCACACCAAAGGGGCCAGGACCAAAAGCTCTTGTTGCTCTTCAAGGAGCCAGGCAACCCCATTCACAGCCCCACAAACGATGGCACTCTCTCTTGCGACAGCCTCCCAAAGTCCAATACTAGCTGCCTGCACCCCTCGGTACAGCCGGAGCCCGGCTCACCAATTGCGAACGTCCAGGGATTCCTCCCACACCAAAGGGGCCAGGACCAAAAGCTCTTGCTGCTCTTCAAGGAGCCAGGCAACCCCATTCACAGCCCCACAAACGATGGCGCTCTCTCTTGCGACAGCCTCCCAAAGTCCAAGACTAGCTGCCTGCACTCCTCAGTACGGCCGGAGCCCGGCTCACCAATTGCGAACGTCCAGGGATTCCTCCCACACCAAAGGGGCCAGGACCAAAAGCTCTTGCTGCTCTTCAAGGAGCCAGGCAACCCCATTCACAGCCCCACAAACGATGGCACCCTCTCTTGCGAGAGCCTCCCAAAGTCCAATACTAGCTGCCTGTGCCACTCAGTACAGCCGGAGCCCGGCTCAGCAATTGCGAACGTCCAGGGATTCCTCCCACACCAAAGGGGCTAGGACCAAAAGCTCTTGCTGCTCTTCAAGGAGCCAGGCAACCCCATTCACAGCCCCACAAACGATGGCGCTCTCTCTTGCGACAGCCTCCCAAAGTCCAATACTAGCTGCCTGTGCCACTCAGTACAGCCGGAGACCGGCTCAGCAATTGCGAACGTCCAGGGATTCCTCCCACACCAAAGGTGCCAGGACCAAAAGCTCTTGCTGCTCTTCAAGGAGCCAGGCAACCCCATTCACAGCCCCACAAACGCTGGTGCTCTCTCTTGCGACAGCCTCCCAAAGTCCAATACTAGCTGCCTGCACCGCTCCGTATGGCAAGAGCCCGGCTCAGCAATTGCGAACGTCCGGGGATTCCTCCCACACCAAAGGTGCCAGGACCAAAAGCTCTTGCTGCTCTTCAAGGAGCCAGGCAACCCCATTCACAGCCCCACAAACGATGGCGCTCTCTCTTGCGACAGCCTCCCAAAGTCCAACACTAGAAGCCTGTGCCACTCAGTACAGCCGGAGCCCGGCTCAGCAATTGCGAACGTCCAGGGATTCCTCCCACACCAAAGGGGCCAGGACCAAAAGCTCTTGTTGCTCTTCAAGGAGCCAGGCAACCCCATTCACAGCCCCACAAACGATGGCACTCTCTCTTGCGACAGCCTCCCAAAGTCCAATACTAGCTGCCTGCACCCCTCGGTACAGCCGGAGCCCGGCTCACCAATTGCGAACGTCCAGGGATTCCTCCCACACCAAAGGGGCCAGGACCAAAAGCTCTTGCTGCTCTTCAAGGAGCCAGGCAACCCCATTCACAGCCCCACAAACGATGGCGCTCTCTCTTGCGACAGCCTCCCAAAGTCCAAGACTAGCTGCCTGCACTCCTCAGTACGGCCGGAGCCCGGCTCACCAATTGCGAACGTCCAGGGATTCCTCCCACACCAAAGGGGCCAGGACCAAAAGCTCTTGCTGCTCTTCAAGGAGCCAGGCAACCCCATTCACAGCCCCACAAACGATGGCACCCTCTCTTGCGAGAGCCTCCCAAAGTCCAATACTAGCTGCCTGTGCCACTCAGTACAGCCGGAGCCCGGCTCAGCAATTGCGAACGTCCAGGGATTCCTCCCACACCAAAGGGGCTAGGACCAAAAGCTCTTGCTGCTCTTCAAGGAGCCAGGCAACCCCATTCACAGCCCCACAAACGATGGCGCTCTCTCTTGCGACAGCCTCCCAAAGTCCAATACTAGCTGCCTGCACCCCTCGGTACAGCCGGAGCCCGGCTCAGCAATTGCGAACGTCCAGGGATTCCTCCCACACCAAAGGGGCCAGGACCAAAAGCTCTTGCTGCTCTTCAAGGAGCCAGGCAACCCCATTCACAGCCCCACAAACGATGGCGCTCTCTCTTGCGACAGCCTCCCGAAGTCCAATACTAGCTGCCTGCACCCCTCGGTACAGCCGGAGCCAGGCTCAGCAATTGCGAACGTCCAGGGATTCCTCCCACACCAAAGGGGCCAGGACCAAAAGCTCTTGCTGCTCTTCAAGGAGCCAGGCAACCCCATTCACAGCCCCACAAACGATGGCGCTCTCTCTTGCGACAGCCTCCCAAAGTCCAATACTAGCTGCCTGCACCCCTCGGTACAGCCGGAGCCCGGCTCACCAACTGCAAACGTCCAGGGATTCCTCCCACACCAAAGGGGCCAGGACCAAAAGCTCTTGCTGCTCTTCAAGGAGCCAGGCAACCCCATTCACAGCCCCACAAACGATGGCGCTCTCTCTTGCGACAGCCTCCCAAAGTCCAATACTAGCTGCCTGCACCCCTCGGTACAGCCGGAGCCCGGCTCAGCAATTGCGAATGTCCAGGGATTCCTCCCACACCAAAGGGGCCAGGACCAAAAGCTCTTGCTGCTCTTCAAGGAGCCAGGCAACCCCATTCACAGCCACACAAACGATGGCGCCCTCTCTTGCGAGAGCCTCCCAAAGTCCAATACTAGCTGCCTGTGCCACTAAGTACAGCCGGAGCCCGGCTCAGCAATTGCGAACGTCCAGTGATTCCTCCCACACCAAAGGGGCTAGGACCAAAAGCTCTTGCTGCTCTTCAAGGAGCCAGGCAACCCCATTCACAGCCCCACAAACGCTGGCGCTCTCTCTTGCGACAGCCTCCCAAAGTCCAATACTAGCTGCCTGCACCCCTCGGTACAGCCGGAGCCAGGCTCAGCAATTGCGAACGTCCAGGGATTCCTCCCACACCAAAGGGGCCAGGACCAAAAGCTCTTGCTGCTCTTCAAGGAGCCAGGCAACCCCATTCACAGCCCCACAAACGCTGGCGCTCTCTCTTGCGACAGCCTCCCAAAGTCCAACACTAGCTGCCTGCACCGCTCCGTATGGCAAGAGCCCGGCTCAGCAATTGCGAATGTCCAGGGATTCCTCCCACACCAAAGGGGCCAGGACCAAAAGCTCTTGTTGCTCTTCAAGGAGCCAGGCAACCCCATTCACAGCCCCACAAACGATGGCACTCTCTCTTGCGACAGCCTGCCAAAGTCCAATACTAGCTGCCTGCACCCCTCGGTACAGCCGGAGCCAGGCTCACCAATTGCGAACGTCCAGGGATTCCTCCCACACCAAAGGGGCCAGGACCAAAAGCTCTTGCTGCTCTTCAAGGAGCCAGGCAACCCCATTCACAGCCACACAAACGATGGCGCCCTCTCTTGCGAGAGCCTCCCAAAGTCCAATACTAGCTGCCTGTGCCACTCAGTACAGCCGGAGCCCGGCTCAGCAATTGCGAACGTCCAGGGATTCCTCCCACACCAAAGGGGCTAGGACCAAAAGCTCTTGCTGCTCTTCAAGGAGCCAGGCAACCCCATTCACAGCCCCACAAACGATGGCGCTCTCTCTTTCGACAGCCTCCCAAAGTCCAATACTAGCTGCCTGCACCCCTCGGTACAGCCGGAGCCCGGCTCACCAACTGCAAACGTCCAGGGATTCCTCCCACACCAAAGGGGCTAGGACCAAAAGCTCTTGCTGCTCTTCAAGGAGCCAGGCAACCCCATTCACAGCCCCACAAACGATGGCGCTCTCTCTTGCGACAGCCTCCCAAAGTCCAATACTAGCTGCCTGCACCCCTCGGTACAGCCGGAGCCAGGCTCAGCAATTGCGAACGTCCAGGGATTCCTCCCACACCAAAGGGGCCAGGACCAAAAGCTCTTGCTGCTCTTCAAGGAGCCAGGCAACCCCATTCACAGCCCCACAAACGATGGCGCTCTCTCTTGCGACAGCCTCCCAAAGTCCAATACTAGCTGCCTGTACCCCTCAGTACAGCCGGAGCCCGGCTCAGCAATTGCGAACGTCCAGGGATTCCTCCCACACCAAAGGGGCCAGGACCAAAAGCTCTTGCTGCTCTTCAAGGAGCCAGGCAACCCCATTCACAGCCCCACAAACGATGGCGCCCTCTCTTGCGACAGCCTCCCAAAGTCCAATACTAGCTGCCTGTGCCAAACAGTACAGCCGGAGCCCGGCTCACCAATTGCGAACGTCCAGGGATTCCTCCCACACCAAAGGGGCCAGGACCAAAAGCTCTTGCTGCTCTTCAAGGAGCCAGGCAACCCCATTCACAGCCACACAAACGATGGTGCTCTCTCTTGCGACAGCCTCCCAAAGTCCAATACTAGCTGCCTGCACCCCTCGGTACAGCCGGAGCCCGGCTCACCAACTGCAAACGTCCAGGGATTCCTCCCACACCAAAGGGGCCAGGACCAAAAGCTCTTGCTGCTCTTCAAGGAGCCAGGCAACCCCATTCACAGCCACACAAACGCTGGCGCTCTCTCTTGCGACAGCCTCCCAAAGTCCAACACTAGCTGCCTGCACCCCTCGGTACAGCCAGAGCCAGGCTCAGCAATTGCGAACGTCCAGGGATTCCTCCCACACCAAAGGGGCCAGGACCAAAAGCTCTTGTTGCTCTTCAAGGAGCCAGGCAACCCCATTCACAGCCCCACAAACGCTGGCGCTCTCTCTTGCGACAGCCTCCCAAAGTCCAATACTAGCTGCCTGCGCCGCTCGGTACAGCCGGAGCCCGGCTCAGCAATTGCGAATGTCCAGGGATTCCTCCCACACCAAAGGGGCCAGGACCAAAAGCTCTTGCTGCTCTTCAAGGAGCCAGGCAACCCCATTCACAGCCCCACAAACGATGGCGCTCTCACTTGCGACAGCCTCCCAAAGTCCAATACTAGCTGCCTGCGCGTCCGGTACAGCCGCAGCCAGGCTCAGCAATTGCGAACGTCCAGGGATTCCTCCCACACAAAAGGTGCCAGGACCAAAAGCTCTTGCTGCTCTTCAAGGAGCCAGGCAACCCCATTCACAGCCCCACAAACGATGGCGCTCTCTCTTGCGACAGCCTCCCAAAGTCCAATACTAGCTGCCTGCGCGTCCGGTACAGCCGGAGCCAGGCTCAGCAATTGCGAACGTCCAGGGATTCCTCCCACACCAAAGGGGCCAGGACCAAAAGCTCTTGCTGCTCTTCAAGGAGCCAGGCAACCCCATTCACAGCCCCACAAACGATGGCGCTCTCTCTTGCGACAGCCTCCCAAAGTCCAATACTAGCTGCCTGCACCCCTCGGTACAGCCGGAGCCCGGCTCACCAATTCCGAACGTCCAGGGATTCCTCCCACACCAAAGGGGCCAGGACCAAAAGCTCTTGCTGCTCTTCAAGGAGCCAGGCAACCCCATTCACAGCCCCACAAACGATGGCGCCCTCTCTTGCGACAGCCTCCCAAAGTCCAATACTAGCTGCCTGTGCCACTCAGTACAGCCGGAGCCCGGCTCACCAACTGCAAACGTCCAGGGATTCCTCCCACACCAAAGGGGCCAGGACCAAAAGCTCTTGTTGCTCTTCAAGGAGCCAGGCAACCCCATTCACAGCCCCACAAACTCTAGCGCTCTCTCTTGCGACAGCCTCCCAAAGTCCAACACTAGCTGCCTGTGCCACTCAGTACAGCCGGAGCCCGGCTCAGCAATTGCGAACGTCCAGGGATTCCTCCCACACCAAAGGTGCCAGGACCAAAAGCTCTTGTTGCTCTTCAAGGAGCCAGGCAACCCCATTCACAGCCCCACAAACGCTGGCGCTCTCTCTTGCGACAGCCTCCCAAAGTCCAATACTAGCTGCCTGCGCCCCTCCGTACGGCCAGAGCCCGGCTCAGCAATTACGAACGTCCAGGGATTCCTCCCACACCAAAGGGGCCAGGACCAAAAGCTCTTGCTGCTCTTCAAGGAGCCAGGCAACCCCATTCACAGCCACACAAACGATGGCGCCCTCTCTTGCGACAGCCTCCCAAAGTCCAATACTAGCTGCCTGTGCCACTCAGTACAGCCGGAGCCCGGCTCAGCAATTGCGAACGTCCAGGGATTCCTCCCACACCAAAGGGGCCAGGACCAAAAGCTCTTGCTGCTCTTCAAGGAGCCAGGCAACCCCATTCACAGCCCCACAAACGCTGGCGCTCTCTCTTGCGACAGCCTCCCAAAGTCCAATACTAGCTGCCTGCACCCCTCGGTACAGCCGGAGCCCGGCTCAGCAATTGCGAACGTCCAGGGATTGCTGCCACACCAAAGGGGCCAGGACCAAAAGCTCTTGCTGCTCTTCAAGGAGCCAGGCAACCCCATTCACAGCCCCACAAACGATGGCGCTCTCTCTTGCGACAGCCTCCCAAAGTCCAAGACTAGCTGCCTGCGCGTCCGGTACAGCCGCAGCCAGGCTCAGCAATTGCGAACGTCCAGGGATTCCTCCCACACCAAAGGGGCCAGGACCAAAAGCTCTTGCTGCTCTTCAAGGAGCCAGGCAACCCCATTCACAGCCACAGAAACGATGGCGCCCTCTCTTGCGAGAGCCTCCCAAAGTCCAATACTAGCTGCCTGTGCCACTCAGTACAGCCGGAGCCCGGCTCAGCAATTGCGAACGTCCAGGGATTCCTCCCACACCAAAGGTGCCAGGACCAAAAGCTCTTGCTGCTCTTCAAGGAGCCAGGCAACCCCATTCACAGCCCCACAAACGATGGCGCTCTCTCTTGCGACAGCCTCCCAAAGTCCAACACTAGAAGCCTGTGCCACTCAGTACAGCCGGAGCCCGGCTCAGCAATTGCGAACGTCCAGGGATTCCTCCCACACCAAAGGGGCCAGGACCAAAAGCTCTTGTTGCTCTTCAAGGAGCCAGGCAACCCCATTCACAGCCACACAAACGATGGCACTCTCTCTTGCGACAGCCTCCCAAAGTCCAATACTAGCTGCCTGCACCCCTCGGTACAGCCGGAGCCCGGCTCACCAATTGCGAACGTCCAGGGATTCCTCCCACACCAAAGGGGCCAGGACCAAAAGCTCTTGCTGCTCTTCAAGGAGCCAGGCAACCCCATTCACAGCCCCACAAACGATGGCGCTCTCTCTTGCGACAGCCTCCCAAAGTCCAATACTAGCTGCCTGCACTCCTCAGTACGGCCGGAGCCCGGCTCACCAATTGCGAACGTCCAGGGATTCCTCCCACACCAAAGGGGCCAGGACCAAAAGCTCTTGCTGCTCTTCAAGGAGCCAGGCAACCCCATTCACAGCCACACAAACGATGGCGCCCTCTCTTGCGAGAGCCTCCCAAAGTCCAATACTAGCTGCCTGTGCCACTCAGTACAGCCGGAGCCCGGCTCAGCAATTGCGAACGTCCAGGGATTCCTCCCACACCAAAGGGGCTAGGACCAAAAGCTCTTGCTGCTCTTCAAGGAGCCAGGCAACCCCATTCACAGCCCCACAAATGATGGCGCTCTCTCTTTCGACAGCCTCCCAAAGTCCAATACTAGCTGCCTGCACCCCTCGGTACAGCCGGAGCCCGGCTCAGCAATTGCGAACGTCCAGGGATTCCTCCCACACCAAAGGGGCTAGGACCAAAAGCTCTTGCTGCTCTTCAAGGAGCCAGGCAACCCCATTCACAGCCCCACAAACGATGGCGCCCTCTCTTGCGACAGCCTCCCAAAGTCCAATACTAGCTGCCTGCACCCCTCGGTACAGCCGGAGCCAGGCTCAGCAATTGCGAACGTCCAGGGATTCCTCCCACACCAAAGGGGCCAGGACCAAAAGCTCTTGCTGCTCTTCAAGGAGCCAGGCAACCCCATTCACAGCCCCACAAACGATGGCGCTCTCTCTTGCGACAGCCTCCCAAAGTCCAATACTAGCTGCCTGTACCCCTCAGTACAGCCGGAGCCCGGCTCAGCAATTGCGAACGTCCAGGGATTCCTCCCACACCAAAGGGGCCAGGACCAAAAGCTCTTGCTGCTCTTCAAGGAGCCAGGCAACCCCATTCACAGCCCCACAAACGATGGCGCCCTCTCTTGCGACAGCCTCCCAAAGTCCAATACTAGCTGCCTGTGCCAAACAGTACAGCCGGAGCCCGGCTCACCAATTGCGAACGTCCAGGGATTCCTCCCACACCAAAGGGGCCAGGACCAAAAGCTCTTGCTGCTCTTCAAGGAGCCAGGCAACCCCATTCACAGCCACACAAACGATGGTGCTCTCTCTTGCGACAGCCTCCCAAAGTCCAATACTAGCTGCCTGCACCCCTCGGTACAGCCGGAGCCCGGCTCACCAACTGCAAACGTCCAGGGATTCCTCCCACACCAAAGGGGCCAGGACCAAAAGCTCTTGCTGCTCTTCAAGGAGCCAGGCAACCCCATTCACAGCCACACAAACGCTGGCGCTCTCTCTTGCGACAGCCTCCCAAAGTCCAACACTAGCTGCCTGCACCCCTCGGTACAGCCAGAGCCAGGCTCAGCAATTGCGAACGTCCAGGGATTCCTCCCACAGCAAAGGGGCCAGGACCAAAAGCTCTTGTTGCTCTTCAAGGAGCCAGGCAACCCCATTCACAGCCCCACAAACGCTGGCGCTCTCTCTTGCGACAGCCTCCCAAAGTCCAATACTAGCTGCCTGCACCCCTCGGTACAGCCGGAGCCCGGCTCAGCAATTGCGAATGTCCAGGGATTCCTCCCACACCAAAGGGGCCAGGACCAAAAGCTCTTGCTGCTCTTCAAGGAGCCAGGCAACCCCATTCACAGCCCCACAAACGATGGCGCTCTCTCTTGCGACAGCCTCCCAAAGTCCAATACTACCTGCCTGCGCGTCCGGTACAGCCGCAGCCAGGCTCAGCAATTGCGAACGTCCAGGGATTCCTCCCACACAAAAGGTGCCAGGACCAAAAGCTCTTGCTGCTCTTCAAGGAGCCAGGCAACCCCATTCACAGCCCCACAAACGATGGCGCTCTCTCTTGCGACAGCCTCCCAAAGTCCAATACTAGCTGCCTGCGCGTCCGGTACAGCCGGAGCCAGGCTCAGCAATTGCGAACGTCCAGGGATTCCTCCCACACCAAAGGGGCCAGGACCAAAAGCTCTTGCTGCTCTTCAAGGAGCCAGGCAACCCCATTCACAGCCCCACAAACGATGGCGCTCACTCTTGCGACAGCCTCCCAAAGTCCAATACTAGCTGCCTGCACCCCTCGGTACAGCCGGAGCCCGGCTCACCAATTCCGAACGTCCAGGGATTCCTCCCACACCAAAGGGGCCAGGACCAAAAGCTCTTGCTGCTCTTCAAGGAGCCAGGCAACCCCATTCACAGCCCCACAAACGATGGCGCCCTCTCTTGCGAGAGCCTCCCAAAGTCCAATACTAGCTGCCTGTGCCACTCAGTACAGCCGGAGCCCGGCTCACCAACTGCAAACGTCCAGGGATTCCGCCCACACCAAAGGGGCCAGGACCAAAAGCTCTTGTTGCTCTTCAAGGAGCCAGGCAACCCCATTCACAGCCCCACAAACGCTAGCGCTCTCTCTTGCGACAGCCTCCCAAAGTCCAACACTAGCTGCCTGTGCCACTCAGTACAGCCGGAGCCCGGCTCAGCAATTGCGAACGTCCAGGGATTCCTCCCACACCAAAGGTGCCAGGACCAAAAGCTCTTGTTGCTCTTCAAGGAGCCAGGCAACCCCATTCACAGCCCCACAAACGATGGCGCTCTCTCTTGCGACAGCCTCCCAAAGTCCAATACTAGCTGCCTGCGCCCCTCCGTACGGCCAGAGCCCGGCTCAGCAATTACGAACGTCCAGGGATTCCTCCCACACCAAAGGGGCCAGGACCAAAAGCTCTTGCTGCTCTTCAAGGAGCCAGGCAACCCCATTCACAGCCACACAAACGATGGCGCCCTCTCTTGCGAGAGCCTCCCAAAGTCCAATACTAGCTGCCTGTGCCACTCAGTACAGCCGGAGCCCGGCTCAGCAATTGCGAACGTCCAGGGATTCCTCCCACACCAAAGGGGCCAGGACCAAAAGCTCTTGCTGCTCTTCAAGGAGCCAGGCAACCCCATTCACAGCCCCACAAACGCTGGCGCTCTCTCTTTCGACAGCCTCCCAAAGTCCAATACTAGCTGCCTGCACCCCTCGGTACAGCCGGAGCCCGGCTCAGCAATTGCGAACGTCCAGGGATTGCTGCCACACCAAAGGGGCCAGGACCAAAAGCTCTTGCTGCTCTTCAAGGAGCCAGGCAACCCCATTCACAGCCCCACAAACGATGGCGCTCTCTCTTGCGACAGCCTCCCAAAGTCCAATACTAGCTGCCTGCGCGTCCGGTACAGCCGCAGCCAGGCTCAGCAATTGCGAACGTCCAGGGATTCCTCCCACACCAAAGGTGCCAGGACCAAAAGCTCTTGTTGCTCTTCAAGGAGCCAGGCAACCCCATTCACAGCCACACAAACGATGGCGCTCTCTCTTGCGACAGCCTCCCAAAGTCCAATACTAGCTGCCTGCGCGTCCGGTACAGCCGCAGCCAGGCTCAGCAATTGCAAACGTCCAGGGATTCCTCCCACACCAAAGGGGCCAGGACCAAAAGCTCTTGCTGCTCTTCAAGGAGCCAGGCAACCCCATTCACAGCCACACAAACGCTGGCGCTCTCTCTTGCGACAGCCTCCCAAAGTCCAACACTAGCTGCCTGCACCCCTCGGTACAGCCAGAGCCAGGCTCAGCAATTGCGAACGTCCAGGGATTCCTCCCACAGCAAAGGGGCCAGGACCAAAAGCTCTTGTTGCTCTTCAAGGAGCCAGGCAACCCCATTCACAGCCCCACAAACGCTGGCGCTCTCTCTTGCGACAGCCTCCCAAAGTCCAATACTAGCTGCCTGCACCCCTCGGTACAGCCGGAGCCCGGCTCAGCAATTGCGAATGTCCAGGGATTCCTCCCACACCAAAGGGGCCAGGACCAAAAGCTCTTGCTGCTCTTCAAGGAGCCAGGCAACCCCATTCACAGCCACACAAACGATGGCGCTCTCTCTTGCGACAGCCTCCCAAAGTCCAATACTAGCTGCCTGCGCGTCCGGTACAGCCGCAGCCAGGCTCAGCAATTGCGAACGTCCAGGGATTCCTCCCACACAAAAGGTGCCAGGACCAAAAGCTCTTGCTGCTCTTCAAGGAGCCAGGCAACCCCATTCACAGCCCCACAAACGATGGCGCTCTCTCTTGCGACAGCCTCCTAAAGTCCAATACTAGCTGCCTGCGCGTCCGGTACAGCCGGAGCCAGGCTCAGCAATTGCGAACGTCCAGGGATTCCTCCCACACCAAAGGGGCCAGGACCAAAAGCTCTTGCTGCTCTTCAAGGAGCCAGGCAACCCCATTCACAGCCCCACAAACGATGGCGCTCACTCTTGCGACAGCCTCCCAAAGTCCAATACTAGCTGCCTGCACCCCTCGGTACAGCCGGAGCCCGGCTCACCAATTCCGAACGTCCAGGGATTCCTCCCACACCAAAGGGGCCAGGACCAAAAGCTCTTGCTGCTCTTCAAGGAGCCAGGCAACCCCATTCACAGCCCCACAAACGATGGCGCCCTCTCTTGCGAGAGCCTCCCAAAGTCCAATACTAGCTGCCTGTGCCACTCAGTACAGCCGGAGCCCGGCTCACCAACTGCAAACGTCCAGGGATTCCTCCCACACCAAAGGGGCCAGGACCAAAAGCTCTTGTTGCTCTTCAAGGAGCCAGGCAACCCCATTCACAGCCCCACAAACGCTAGAGCTCTCTCTTGCGACAGCCTCCCAAAGTCCAACACTAGCTGCCTGCACCCCTCGGTACAGCCGGAGCCCGGCTCACCAATTGCGAACGTCCAGGGATTCCTCCCACACCAAAGGGGCCAGGACCAAAAGCTCTTGCTGCTCTTCAAGGAGCCAGGCAACCCCATTCACAGCCCCACAAACGATGGCGCTCTCTCTTGCGACAGCCTCCCAAAGTCCAAGACTAGCTGCCTGCGCCGCTCGGTACAGCCGGAGCCAGGCTCAGCAATTGCGAACGTCCAGGGATTCCTCCCACACCAAAGGGGCCAGGACCAAAAGCTCTTGCTGCTCTTCAAGGAGCCAGGCAACCCCATTCACAGCCCCACAAACGATGGCGCCCTCTCTTGCGAGAGCCTCCCAAAGTCCAATACTAGCTGCCTGTGCCACTCAGTACAGCCGGAGCCCGGCTCAGCAATTGCGAACGTCCAGGGATTCCTCCCACACCAAAGGGGCTAGGACCAAAAGCTCTTGCTGCTCTTCAAGGAGCCAGGCAACCCCATTCACAGCCCCACAAACGATGGCGCTCTCTCTTGCGACAGCCTCCCAAAGTCCAATACTAGCTGCCTGCACCCCTCGGTACAGCCGGAGCCCGGCTCAGCAATTGCGAACGTCCAGGGATTCCTCCCACACCAAAGGGGCCAGGACCAAAAGCTCTTGCTGCTCTTCAAGGAGCCAGGCAACCCCATTCACAGCCCCACAAACGATGGCGCTCTCTCTTGCGACAGCCTCCCAAAGTCCAATACTAGCTGCCTGCGCGTCCGGTACAGCCGCAGCCAGGCTCAGCAATTGCGAACGTCCAGGGATTCCTCCCACACCAAAGGTGCCAGGACCAAAAGCTCTTGTTGCTCTTCAAGGAGCCAGGCAACCCCATTCACAGCCCCACAAACGATGGCGCTCTCTCTTGCGACAGCCTCCCAAAGTCCAATACTAGCTGCCTGTACCCCTCAGTACGGCCGGAGCCCGGCTCAGCAATTGCGAACGTCCAGGGATTCCTCCCACACCAAAGGGGCCAGGACCAAAAGCTCTTGTTGCTCTTCAAGGAGCCAGGCAACCCCATTCACAGCCCCACAAACGATGGCGCTCTCTCTTGCGACAGCCTCCCAAAGTCCAATACTAGCTGCCTGTGCCACTCAGTACAGCCGGAGCCCGGCTCAGCAATTGCGAACGTCCAGGGATTCCTCCCACACCAAAGGGGCCAGGACCAAAAGCTCTTGCTGCTCTTCAAGGAGCCAGGCAACCCCATTCACAGCCCCACAAACGCTGGCGCTCTCTGTTTCGACAGCCTCCCAAAGTCCAAGACTAGCTGCCTGTGCCACTCAGTACAGCCGGAGCCCGGCTCAGCAATTGCGAACGTCCAGGGATTCCTCCCACACCAAAGGGGCCAGGACCAAAAGCTCTTGCTGCTCTTCAAGGAGCCAGGCAACCCCATTCACAGCCCCACAAACGATGGCGCTCTCTCTTGCGACAGCCTCCCAAAGTCCAATACTACCTGCCTGCACCCCTCGGTACAGCCGGAGCCCGGCTCAGCAATTGCGAACGTCCAGGGATTCCTCCCACACCAAAGGGGCCAGGACCAAAAGCTCTTGCTGCTCTTCAAGAAGCCAGGCAACCCCATTCACAGCCCCACAAACGATGGTGCTCTCTCTTGCGACAGCCTCCCAAAGTCCAATACTAGCTGCCTGCACCCCTCGGTACAGCCGGAGCCAGGCTCAGCAATTGCGAACGTCCAGGGATTCCTCCCACACCAAAGGGGCCAGGACCAAAAGCTCTTGCTGCTCTTCAAGGAGCCAGGCAACCCCATTCACAGCCCCACAAACGCTGGTGCTCTCTCTTGCGACAGCCTCCCAAAGTCCAATACTAGCTGCCTGCACCCCTCGGTACAGCCGGAGCCCGGCTCAGCAATTGCGAACGTCCAGGGATTCCTCCCACACCAAAGGGGCCAGGACCAAAAGCTCTTGCTGCTCTTCAAGGAGCCAGGCAACCCCATTCACAGCCCCACAAACGATGGCGCTCTCTCTTGCGACAGCCTCCCAAAGTCCAATACTAGCTGCCTGCGCCGCTCGGTACAGCCGGAGCCCGGCTCAGCAATTGCGAATGTCCAGGGATTCCTCCCACACCAAAGGGGCCAGGACCAAAAGCTCTTGCTGCTCTTCAAGGAGCCAGGCAACCCCATTCACAGCCCCACAAACGATGGCGCTCTCTCTTGCGACAGCCTCCCAAAGTCCAATACTAGCTGCCTGTGCCAAACAGTACAGCCGGAGCCCGGCTCAGCAATTGCGAACGTCCAGGGATTCCTCCCACACCAAAGGGGCCAGGACCAAAAGCTCTTGCTGCTCTTCAAGGAGCCAGGCAACCCCATTCACAGCCCCACAAACGATGGCGCTCTCTCTTGCGACAGCCTCCCAAAGTCCAATACTAGCTGCCTGCACCACCGAGTACAGCCGGAGCCCGGCTCACCAATTGCGAACGTCCGGGGATTCCTCCCACACCAAAGGGGCCAGGACCAAAAGCTCTTGCTGCTCTTCAAGGAGCCAGGCAACCCCATTCACAGCCCCACAAACGATGGCGCTCTCTCTTGCGACAGCCTCCCAAAGTCCAATACTAGCTGCCTGCACCCCTCCGTACGGCCGGAGCCCGGCTCAGCAATTGCGAACGTCCAGGGATTCCTCCCACACCAAAGGGGCCAGGACCAAAAGCTCTTGCTGCTCTTCAAGGAGCCAGGCAACCCCATTCACAGCCCCACAAACGATGGCGCTCTCTCTTGCGACAGCCTCCCAAAGTCCAATACTAGCTGCCTGCACCCCTCAGTACGGCCGCAGCCAGGCTCAGCAATTGCGAACGTCCAGGGATTCCTCCCACACCAAAGGGGCCAGGACCAAAAGCTCTTGCTGCTCTTCAAGGAGCCAGGCAACCCCATTCACAGCCCCACAAACGCTGGTGCTCTCTCTTGCGACAGCCTCCCAAAGTCCAATACGAGCTGCCTGCACCCCTCGGTACAGCCGGAGCCAGGCTCAGCAATTGCGAACGTCCAGGGATTCCTCCCACACCAAAGGGGCCAGGACCAAAAGCTCTTGCTGCTCTTCAAGGAGCCAGGCAACCCCATTCACAGCCCCACAAACAATGGCGCTCTCTCTTGCGACAGCCTCCCAAAGTCCAACACTAGCTGCCTGCACCCCTCGGTACAGCCGGAGCCCGGCTCAGCAATTGCGAACGTCCAGGGATTCCTCCCACACCAAAGGGGCCAGGACCAAAAGCTCTTGCTGCTCTTCAAGGAGCCAGGCAACCCCATTCACAGCCCCACAAACGCTGGCGCTCTCTCTTGCGACAGCCTCCCAAAGTCCAATACTACCTGCCTGCACCGCTCCGTACGGCCAGAGCCCGGCTCAGCAATTGCGAACGTCCAGGGATTCCTCCCACACCAAAGGGGCCAGGACCAAAAGCTCTTGCTGCTCTTCAAGGAGCCAGGCAACCCCATTCACAGCCCCACAAACGATGGTGCTCTCTCTTGCGACAGCCTCCCAAAGTCCAATACTAGCTGCCTGCGCGTCCGGTACAGCCGGAGCCCGGCTCAGCAATTGCGAACGTCCGGGGATTCCTCCCACACCAAAGGTGCCAGGACCAAAAGCTCTTGCTGCTCTTCAAGGTGCCAGGCAACCCCATTCACAGCCCCACGAACGCTGGTGCTCTCTCTTGCGAGAGACTCCCAAAGTCCAATACTAGCTGCCTGCACCCCTCCGTACGGCCAGAGCCCGGCTCAGCAATTACGAATGTCCAGGGATTCCTCCCACACCAAAGGGGCCAGGACCAAAAGCTCTTACTGCTCTTCAAGGAGCCAGGCAACCCCATTCACAGCCCCACAAACGATGGCGCTCTCTCTTCCGACAGCCTCCCAAAGTCCAACACTAGAAGCCTGTGCCACTCGGTACAGCTGGAGCCCGGCTCAACAATTGCGAACGTCCAGGGATTCCTCCCACACCAAAGGGGCCAGGACCAAAAGCTCTTGCTGCTCTTCAAGGAGCCAGGCAACCCCATTCACAGCCCCACAAACGCTGGCGCTCTCTCTTGCGACAGCCTCCCGAAGTCCAATACTAGCTGCGTGCACCACCGAGTACAGCCGGAGCCCGGCTCAGCAATTGCGAACGTCCGGGGATTCCTCCCACACCAAAGGGGCCAGGACCAAAAGCTCTTGCTGCTCTTCAAGGAGCCAGGCAACCCCATTCACAGCCCCACAAACGCTGGCGCTCTCTCTTGCGACAGCCTCCCAAAGTCCAATACTAGCTGCCTGCACCCCTCAGTACGGCCGGACCCCGGCTCAGCAATTGCGAACGTCCAGGGATTCCTCCCACACCAAAGGGGCCAGGACCAAAAGCTCTTGCTGCTCTTCAAGGAGCCAGGCAACCCCATTCACAGCCACACAAACGATGGCGCTCTCTCTTGCGACAGCCTCCCAAAGTCCAATACTAGCTGCCTGCGCGTCCGGTACAGCCGGAGCCAGGCTCAGCAATTGCGAACGTCCAGGGATTCCTCCCACACCAAAGGGGCCAGGACCAAAAGCTCTTGCTGCTCTTCAAGGAGCCAGGCAACCCCATTCACAGCCCCACAAACGATGGCGCTCTCTCTTGCGACAGCCTCCCAAAGTCCAACACTAGAAGCCTGCACCCCTCCGTACGGCCAGAGCCCGGCTCAGCAATTGCGAACGTCCAGGGATTCCTCCCACACCAAAGGGGCCAGGACCAAAAGCTCTTGCTGCTCTTCAAGGAGCCAGGCAACCCCATTCACAGCCCCACAAACGATGGCGCTCTCTCTTGCGACAGCCTCCCAAAGTGCAACACTAGAAGCCTGTGCCACTCGGTACAGCCGGAGCCCGGCTCAGCAATTGCGAACGTCCAGTGATTCCTCCCACACCAAAGGTGCCAGGACCAAAAGCTCTTGCTGCTCTTCAAGGAGCCAGGCAACCCCATTCACAGCCCCACAAACGATGGCGCTCTCTCTTGCGACAGCCTCCCAAAGTCCAATACTAGCTGCCTGTGCCAAACAGTACAGCCGGAGCCCGGCTCAGCAATTGCGAACGTCCAGGGATTCCTCCCACACCAAAGGGGCCAGGACCAAAAGCTCTTGCTGCTCTTCAAGGAGCCAGGCAACCCCATTCACAGCCCCACAAACGCTGGCGCTCTCTCTTGCGACAGCCTCCCAAAGTCCAATACTAGCTGCCTGCACCCCTCCGTACGGCCAGAGCCCGGCTCAGCAATTGCGAACGTCCAGGGATTCCTCCCACACCAAAGGGGCCAGGACCAAAAGCTCTTGCTGCTCTTCAAGGAGCCAGGCAACCCCATTCACAGCCCCACAAACGCTGGCGCTCTCTCTTGCGACAGCCTCCCAAAGTCCAACACTAGAAGCCTGCACCCCTCCGTACGGCCAGAGCCCGGCTCACCAACTGCAAACGTCCAGGGATTCCTCCCACACCAAAGGGGCCAGGACCAAAAGCTCTTGCTGCTCTTCAAGGAGCCAGGCAACCCCATTCACAGCCCCACAAACGCTGGCGCTCTCTCTTGCGAGAGACTCCCAAAGTCCAATACTAGCTGCCTGCACCCCTCCGTACGGCCAGAGCCCGGCTCAGCAATTGCGAACGTCCAGGGATTCCTCCCACACCAAAGGGGCCAGGACCAAAAGCTCTTGCTGCTCTTCAAGGAGCCAGGCAACCCCATTCACAGCCCCACAAACGATGGCGCTCTCTCTTGCGACAGCCTCCCAAAGTGCAACACTAGAAGCCTGTGCCACTCGGTACAGCCGGAGCCCGGCTCAGCAATTGCGAACGTCCAGGGATTCCTCCCACACCAAAGGTGCCAGGACCAAAAGCTCTTGCTGCTCTTCAAGGAGCCAGGCAACCCCATTCACAGCCCCACAAACGATGGCGCTCTCTCTTGCGACAGCCTCCCAAAGTCCAATACTAGCTGCCTGTGCCAAACAGTACAGCCGGAGCCCGGCTCAGCAATTGCGAACGTCCAGGGATTCCTCCCACACCAAAGGGGCCAGGACCAAAAGCTCTTGCTGCTCTTCAAGGAGCCAGGCAACCCCATTCACAGCCCCACAAACGCTGGCGCTCTCTCTTGCGACAGCCTCCCAAAGTCCAAGACTAGCTGCCTGCACCCCTCCGTACGGCCAGAGCCCGGCTCAGCAATTACGAATGTCCAGGGATTCCTCCCACACCAAAGGGGCCAGGACCAAAAGCTCTTGCTGCTCTTCAAGGAGCCAGGCAACCCCATTCACAGCCCCACAAACGATGGCGCTCTCTCTTCCGACAGCCTCCCAAAGTCCAACACTAGAAGCCTGCACCCCTCGGTACAGCCGGAGCCAGGCTCAGCAATTGCGAACGTCCAGGGATTCCTCCCACACCAAAGGGGCCAGGACCAAAAGCTCTTGCTGCTCTTCAAGGAGCCAGGCAACCCCATTCACAGCCCCACAAACGATGGCGCTCTCTCTTGCGACAGCCTCCCAAAGTCCAATACTAGCTGCCTGCGCTGCTGAGTACAGCCGGAGCCAGGCTCAGCAATTGCGAACGTCCAGGGATTCCTCCCACACCAAAGGGGCCAGGACCAAAAGCTCTTGCTGCTCTTCAAGGAGCCAGGCAACCCCATTCACAGCCCCACAAACGATGGCGCTCTCTCTTGCGACAGCCTCCCAAAGTCCAATACTACCTGCCTGCACCCCTCGGTACAACCGGAGCCCGGCTCAGCAATTGCGAACGTCCAGGGATTCCTCCCACACCAAAGGGGCCAGGACCAAAAGCTCTTGCTGCTCTTCAAGGAGCCAGGCAACCCCATTCACAGCCCCACAAACGATGGCGCTCTCTCTTGCGACAGCCTCCCAAAGTCCAATACTACCTGCCTGCGCGTCCGGTACAGCCGGAGCCCGGCTCACCAACTGCAAACGTCCAGGGATTCCTCCCACACCAAAGGGGCCAGGACCAAAAGCTCTTGCTGCTCTTCAAGGAGCCAGGCAACCCCATTCACAGCCCCACAAACGATGGCGCTCTCTCTTGCGACAGCCTCCCAAAGTCCAATACTAGCTGCCTGCGCCGCTCGGTACAGCCGGAGCCAGGCTCAGCAATTGCGAACGTCCAGGGATTCCTCCCACACCAAAGGGGCCAGGACCAAAAGCTCTTGCTGCTCTTCAAGGAGCCAGGCAACCCCATTCACAGCCCCACAAACGATGGCGCTCTCTCTTGCGACAGCCTCCCAAAGTGCAACACTAGAAGCCTGTGCCACTCGGTACAGCCGGAGCCCGGCTCAGCAATTGCGAACGTCCAGTGATTCCTCCCACACCAAAGGTGCCAGGACCAAAAGCTCTTGCTGCTCTTCAAGGAGCCAGGCAACCCCATTCACAGCCCCACAAACGATGGCGCTCTCTCTTGCGACAGCCTCCCAAAGTCCAATACTAGAAGCCTGTGCCACTCAGTACAGCCGGAGCCCGGCTCAGCAATTGCGAACGTCCAGGGATTCCTCCCACACCAAAGGGGCCAGGACCAAAAGCTCTTGCTGCTCTTCAAGGAGCCAGGCAACCCCATTCACAGCCCCACAAACGCTGGCGCTCTCTCTTGCGACAGCCTCCCAAAGTCCAATACTAGCTGCCTGCGCTGCTGAGTACAGCCGGAGCCAGGCTCAGCAATTGCGAACGTCCAGGGATTCCTCCCACACCAAAGGGGCCAGGACCAAAAGCTCTTGCTGCTCTTCAAGGAGCCAGGCAACCCCATTCACAGCCCCACAAACGATGGCGCTCTCTCTTGCGACAGCCTCCCAAAGTCCAATACTACCTGCCTGCACCCCTCGGTACAACCGGAGCCCGGCTCAGCAATTGCGAACGTCCAGGGATTC
The DNA here is from genome assembly GCF_965183815.1 of Platalea leucorodia. Taxonomy (NCBI): domain Eukaryota; kingdom Metazoa; phylum Chordata; class Aves; order Pelecaniformes; family Threskiornithidae; genus Platalea; species Platalea leucorodia. Next base: position 348,848 of record NC_138857.1, read on the forward strand.
CTCCCACACCAAAGGGGCCAGGACCAAAAGCTCTTGCTGCTCTTCAAGGAGCCAGGCAACCCCATTCACAGCCCCACAAACGATGGCGCTCTCTCTTGCGACAGCCTCCCAAAGTCCAATACTACCTGCCTGCGCGTCCGGTACAGCCGGAGCCCGGCTCAGCAATTGCGAACGTCCAGGGATTCCTCCCACACCAAAGGTGCCAGGACCAAAAGCTCTTGCTGCTCTTCAAGGTGCCAGGCAACCCCATTCACAGCCCCACGAACGCTGGTGCTCTCTCTTGCGAGAGACTCCCAAAGTCCAATACTAGCTGCCTGCACCCCTCCGTACGGCTAGAGCCCGGCTCAGCAATTACGAATGTCCAGGGATTCCTCCCACACCAAAGGGGCCAGGACCAAAAGCTCTTGCTGCTCTTCAAGGAGCCAGGCAACCCCATTCACAGCCCCACAAACGATGGCGCTCTCTCTTCCGACAGCCTCCCAAAGTCCAACACTAGAAGCTTGTGCCACTCGGTACAGCTGGAGCCCGGCTCAGCAATTGCGAACGTCCAGGGATTCCTCCCACACCAAAGGGGCCAGGACCAAAAGCTCTTGCTGCTCTTCAAGGAGCCAGGCAACCCCATTCACAGCCCCACAAACGATGGCGCTCTCTCTTGCGACAGCCTCCCAAAGTCCAAGACTAGCTGCCTGCGCCGCTCGGTACAGCCGGAGCCCGGCTCACCAACTGCAAACGTCCAGGGATTCCTCCCACACCAAAGGGGCCAGGACCAAAAGCTCTTGCTGCTCTTCAAGGAGCCAGGCAACCCCATTCACAGCCCCACAAACGATGGTGCTCTCTCTTGCGACAGCCTCCCAAAGTCCAATACTAGCTGCCTGCACCCCTCAGTACGGCCGGAGCCCGGCTCACCAATTGCGAACGTCCAGGGATTCCTCCCACACCAAAGGGGCCAGGACCAAAAGCTCTTGCTGCTCTTCAAGGAGCCAGGCAACCCCATTCACAGCCCCACAAACGCTGGCGCTCTCTCTTGCGACAGCCTCCCAAAGTCCAATACTAGCTGCCTGCACCCCTCGGTACAGCCGGAGCCCGGCTCAGCAATTGCGAACGTCCAGGGATTCCTCCCACACCAAAGGTGCCAGGACCAAAAGCTCTTGCTGCTCTTCAAGGTGCCAGGCAACCCCATTCACAGCCCCACAAACGATGGCGCTCTCTCTTGCGACAGCCTCCCAAAGTCCAATACTAGCTGCCTGTGCCACTCAGTACAGCCGGAGCCCAGCTCAGCAATTGCGAACGTCCAGGGATTCCTCCCACACCAAAGGGGCCAGGACCAAAAGCTCTTGTTGCTCTTCAAGGAGCCAGGCAACCCAATTCACAGCCCCACAAACGATGGCGCTCTCTCTTGCGACAGCCTCCCAAAGTCCAATACTAGCTGCCTGCACCCCTCGGTACAGCCGGAGCCAGGCTCACCAACTGCAAACGTCCAGGGATTCCTCCCACACCAAAGGGGCCAGGACCAAAAGCTCTTGCTGCTCTTCAAGGAGCCAGGCAACCCCATTCACAGCCCCACAAACGATGGCGCTCTCTCTTGCGACAGCCTCCCAAAGTCCAATACTAGCTGCCTGCACCACCGAGTACAGCCGGAGCCCGGCTCAGCAATTGCGAACGTCCAGGGATTCCTCCCACACCAAAGGGGCCAGGACCAAAAGCTCTTGCTGCTCTTCAAGGAGCCAGGCAACCCCATTCACAGCCCCACAAACGCTGGCGCTCTCTCTTGCGACAGCCTCCCAAAGTCCAACACTAGAAGCCTGCACCCCTCGGTACAGCCGGAGCCAGGCTCAGCAATTGCGAACGTCCAGGGATTCCTCCCACACCAAAGGGGCCAGGACCAAAAGCTCTTGCTGCTCTTCAAGGAGCCAGGCAACCCCATTCACAGCCCCACAAACGATGGCGCCCTCTCTTGCGACAGCCTCCAAAAGTGCAACACTAGAAGCCTGTGCCACTCGGTACAGCCGGAGCCCGGCTCAGCAATTGCGAACGTCCAGGGATTCCTCCCACACCAAAGGGGCCAGGACCAAAAGCTCTTGCTGCTCTTCAAGGAGCCAGGCAACCCCATTCACAGCCCCACAAACGATGGCGCTCTCTCTTGCGACAGCCTCCCAAAGTCCAATACTAGCTGCCTGTGCCAAACAGTACAGCCGGAGCCCGGCTCAGCAATTGCGAACGTCCAGGGATTCCTCCCACACCAAAGGGGCCAGGACCAAAAGCTCTTGCTGCTCTTCAAGGAGCCAGGCAACCCCATTCACAGCCCCACAAACGCTGGCGCTCTCTCTTGCGACAGCCTCCCAAAGTCCAAGACTAGCTGCCTGCACCACCGAGTACAGCCGGAGCCCGGCTCAGGAACTGCGAACATCCGGGGATTCCTCCCACACCAAAGGGGCCAGGACCAAAAGCTCTTGCTGCTCTTCAAGGAGCCAGGCAACCCCATTCACAGCCCCACAAACGATGGCGCTCTCTCTTGCGACAGCCTCCCAAAGTCCAATACTAGCTGCCTGCACCCCTCGGTACAGCCGGAGCCAGGCTCAGCAATTGCGAACGTCCAGGGATTCCTCCCACACCAAAGGGGCCAGGACCAAAAGCTCTTGCTGCTCTTCAAGGAGCCAGGCAACCCCATTCACAGCCCCACAAACGATGGCGCTCTCTCTTGCGACAGCCTCCCAAAGTCCAATACTACCTGCCTGCACCCCTCGGTACAACCGGAGCCCGGCTCAGCAATTGCGAACGTCCAGGGATTCCTCCCACACCAAAGGGGCCAGGACCAAAAGCTCTTGCTGCTCTTCAAGGAGCCAGGCAACCCCATTCACAGCCCCACGAACGCTGGTGCTCTCTCTTGCGAGAGACTCCCAAAGTCCAATACTAGCTGCCTGCACCCCTCCGTACGGCCAGAGCCCGGCTCAGCAATTACGAATGTCCAGGGATTTCTCCCACACCAAAGGGGCCAGGACCAAAAGCTCTTGCTGCTCTTCAAGGAGCCAGGCAACCCCATTCACAGCCCCACAAACGCTGGCGCTCTCTCTTGCGACAGCCTCCCAAAGTCCAACACTAGAAGCCTGTGCCACTCGGTACAGCTGGAGCCCGGCTCAGCAATTGCGAACGTCCAGGGATTCCTCCCACACCAAAGGGGCCAGGACCAAAAGCTCTTGCTGCTCTTCAAGGAGCCAGGCAACCCCATTCACAGCCCCACAAACGATGGCGCTCTCTCTTCCGACAGCCTCCCAAAGTCCAACACTAGAAGCTTGTGCCACTCGGTACAGCTGGAGCCCGGCTCAGCAATTGCGAACGTCCAGGGATTCCTCCCACACCAAAGGGGCCAGGACCAAAAGCTCTTGCTGCTCTTCAAGGAGCCAGGCAACCCCATTCACAGCCCCACAAACGATGGCGCTCTCTCTTGCGACAGCCTCCCAAAGTCCAAGACTAGCTGCCTGCGCCGCTCGGTACAGCCGGAGCCCGGCTCACCAACTGCAAACGTCCAGGGATTCCTCCCACACCAAAGGGGCCAGGACCAAAAGCTCTTGCTGCTCTTCAAGGAGCCAGGCAACCCCATTCACAGCCCCACAAACGATGGTGCTCTCTCTTGCGACAGCCTCCCAAAGTCCAATACTAGCTGCCTGCACCCCTCAGTACGGCCGGAGCCCGGCTCACCAATTGCGAACGTCCAGGGATTCCTCCCACACCAAAGGGGCCAGGACCAAAAGCTCTTGCTGCTCTTCAAGGAGCCAGGCAACCCCATTCACAGCCCCACAAACGCTGGCGCTCTCTCTTGCGACAGCCTCCCAAAGTCCAATACTAGCTGCCTGCACCCCTCGGTACAGCCGGAGCCCGGCTCAGCAATTGCGAACGTCCAGGGATTCCTCCCACACCAAAGGTGCCAGGACCAAAAGCTCTTGCTGCTCTTCAAGGTGCCAGGCAACCCCATTCACAGCCCCACAAACGATGGCGCTCTCTCTTGCGACAGCCTCCCAAAGTCCAATACTAGCTGCCTGTGCCACTCAGTACAGCCGGAGCCCAGCTCAGCAATTGTGAACGTCCAGGGATTCCTCCCACACCAAAGGGGCCAGGACCAAAAGCTCTTGTTGCTCTTCAAGGAGCCAGGCAACCCAATTCACAGCCCCACAAACGATGGCGCTCTCTCTTGCGACAGCCTCCCAAAGTCCAATACTAGCTGCCTGCACCCCTCGGTACAGCCGGAGCCAGGCTCACCAACTGCAAACGTCCAGGGATTCCTCCCACACCAAAGGGGCCAGGACCAAAAGCTCTTGCTGCTCTTCAAGGAGCCAGGCAACCCCATTCACAGCCCCACAAACGATGGCGCTCTCTCTTGCGACAGCCTCCCAAAGTCCAATACTAGCTGCCTGCACCACCGAGTACAGCCGGAGCCCGGCTCAGCAATTGCGAACGTCCAGGGATTCCTCCCACACCAAAGGGGCCAGGACCAAAAGCTCTTGCTGCTCTTCAAGGAGCCAGGCAACCCCATTCACAGCCCCACAAACGCTGGCGCTCTCTCTTGCGACAGCCTCCCAAAGTCCAACACTAGAAGCCTGCACCCCTCGGTACAGCCGGAGCCAGGCTCAGCAATTGCGAACGTCCAGGGATTCCTCCCACACCAAAGGGGCCAGGACCAAAAGCTCTTGCTGCTCTTCAAGGAGCCAGGCAACCCCATTCACAGCCCCACAAACGATGGCGCCCTCTCTTGCGACAGCCTCCAAAAGTGCAACACTAGAAGCCTGTGCCACTCGGTACAGCCGGAGCCCGGCTCAGCAATTGCGAACGTCCAGTGATTCCTCCCACACCAAAGGGGCCAGGACCAAAAGCTCTTGCTGCTCTTCAAGGAGCCAGGCAACCCCATTCACAGCCCCACAAACGATGGCGCTCTCTCTTGCGACAGCCTCCCAAAGTCCAATACTAGCTGCCTGTGCCAAACAGTACAGCCGGAGCCCGGCTCAGCAATTGCGAACGTCCAGGGATTCCTCCCACACCAAAGGGGCCAGGACCAAAAGCTCTTGCTGCTCTTCAAGGAGCCAGGCAACCCCATTCACAGCCCCACAAACGCTGGCGCTCTCTCTTGCGACAGCCTCCCAAAGTCCAAGACTAGCTGCCTGCACCACCGAGTACAGCCGGAGCCCGGCTCACCAATTGCGAACGTCCGGGGATTCCTCCCACACCAAAGGGGCCAGGACCAAAAGCTCTTGCTGCTCTTCAAGGAGCCAGGCAACCCCATTCACAGCCCCACAAACGATGGCGCTCTCTCTTGCGACAGCCTCCCAAAGTCCAATACTAGCTGCCTGCACCCCTCGGTACAGCCGGAGCCAGGCTCAGCAATTGCGAACGTCCAGGGATTCCTCCCACACCAAAGGGGCCAGGACCAAAAGCTCTTGCTGCTCTTCAAGGAGCCAGGCAACCCCATTCACAGCCCCACAAACGATGGCGCTCTCTCTTGCGACAGCCTCCCAAAGTCCAATACTACCTGCCTGCACCCCTCGGTACAACCGGAGCCCGGCTCAGCAATTGCGAACGTCCAGGGATTCCTCCCACACCAAAGGGGCCAGGACCAAAAGCTCTTGCTGCTCTTCAAGGAGCCAGGCAACCCCATTCACAGCCCCACGAACGCTGGTGCTCTCTCTTGCGAGAGACTCCCAAAGTCCAATACTAGCTGCCTGCACCCCTCCGTACGGCCAGAGCCCGGCTCAGCAATTACGAATGTCCAGGGATTTCTCCCACACCAAAGGGGCCAGGACCAAAAGCTCTTGCTGCTCTTCAAGGAGCCAGGCAACCCCATTCACAGCCCCACAAACGCTGGCGCTCTCTCTTGCGACAGCCTCCCAAAGTCCAACACTAGAAGCCTGTGCCACTCGGTACAGCTGGAGCCCGGCTCAGCAATTGCGAACGTCCAGGGATTCCTCCCACACCAAAGGGGCCAGGACCAAAAGCTCTTGCTGCTCTTCAAGGAGCCAGGCAACCCCATTCACAGCCCCACAAACGATGGCGCTCTCTCTTGCGACAGCCTCCCAAAGTCCAATACTAGCTGCCTGCGCCGCTCGGTACAGCCGGAGCCCGGCTCACCAACTGCAAACGTCCAGGGATTCCTCCCACACCAAAGGGGCCAGGACCAAAAGCTCTTGCTGCTCTTCAAGGAGCCAGGCAACCCCATTCACAGCCCCACAAACGCTGGCGCTCTCTCTTGCGAGAGACTTCCAAAGTCCAATACTAGCTGCGTGCACCACCGAGTACAGCCGGAGCCCGGCTCACCAATTGCGAACGTCTGGGGATTCCTCCCACACCAAAGGGGCCAGGACCAAAAGCTCTTGCTGCTCTTCAAGGAGCCAGGCAACCCCATTCACAGCCCCACAAACGCTGGCGCTCTCTCTTGCGACAGCCTCCCAAAGTCCAATACTAGCTGCCTGCACCCCTCGGTACAGCCAGAGCCCGGCTCACCAATTGCGAACGTCCAGGGATTCCTCCCACACCAAAGGGGACAGGACCAAAAGCTCTTGCTGCTCTTCAAGGAGCCAGGCAACCCCATTCACAGCCCCACAAACGATGGCGCTCTCTCTTGCGACAGCCTCCCAAAGTCCAATACTAGCTGCCTGCGCGTCCGGTACAGCCGGAGCCAGGCTCAGCAATTGCGAACGTCCAGGGATTCCTCCCACACCAAAGGGGCCAGGACCAAAAGCTCTTGCTGCTCTTCAAGGAGCCAGGCAACCCCATTCACAGCCCCACAAACGATGGCGCCCTCTCTTGCGACAGCCTCCCAAAGTCCAATACTAGCTGCCTGTGCCACTCAGTACAGCCGGAGCCCGGCTCAGCAATTGCGAACGTCCAGGGATTCCTCCCACACCAAAGGGGCCAGGACCAAAAGCTCTTGCTGCTCTTCAAGGAGCCAGGCAACCCCATTCACAGTCCCACAAACGATGGCGCCCTCTCTTGCGACAGCCTCCCAAAGTCCAAGACTAGCTGCCTGCACCGCTCCGTACGGCCAGAGCCTGGCTCAGCAATTGCGAACGTCCAGGGATTCCTCCCACACCAAAGGGGCCAGGACCAAAAGCTCTTGCTGCTCTTCAAGGAGCCAGGCAACCCCATTCACAGCCACACAAACGATGGTGCTCTCTCTTGCGACAGCCTCCCAAAGTCCAATACTAGCTGCCTGCACCCCTCGGTACAGCCGGAGCCCGGCTCAGCAACTGTGAACGTCCAGGGATTCCTCCCACACCAAAGGGGCCAGGACCAAAAGCTCTTGCTGCTCTTCAAGGTGCCAGGCAACCCCATTCACAGCCCCACAAACGATGGTGCTCTCTCTTGCGAGAGACTCCCAAAGTCCAATACTAGCTGCCTGTGCCACTCAGTACAGCCGGAGCCCAGCTCAGGAACTGCGAACATCCGGGGATTCCTCCCACACCAAAGGGGCCAGGACCAAAAGCTCTTGCTGCTCTTCAAGGAGCCAGGCAACCCCATTCACAGCCCCACAAACGATGGCGCTCTCTCTTGCGACAGCCTCCCGAAGTCCAATACTAGCTGCCTGCACCCCTCGGTACAGCCGGAGCCCGGCTCAGCAATTGCGAACGTCCAGGGATTCCTCCCACACCAAAGGGGACAGGACCAAAAGCTCTTGCTGCTCTTCAAGGAGCCAGGCAACCCCATTCACAGCCACACAAACGATGGCGCTCTCTCTTTCGAGAGCCTCCCAAAGTCCAATACTAGCTGCCTGCACCCCTCGGTACAGCCGGAGCCCGGCTCAGCAATTGCGAACGTCCAGGGATTCCTCCCACACCAAAGGGGACAGGACCAAAAGCTCTTGCTGCTCTTCAAGGAGCCAGGCAACCCCATTCACAGCCCCACAAACGATGGCGCTCTCTCTTGCGACAGCCTCCCAAAGTCCAATACTAGCTGCCTGCGCCGCTGAGTACAGCCGGAGCTTCAGCTCAGGAACTGCGAACGTCCAGGGATTCCTCCCACACCAAAGGGGCCAGGACCAAAAGCTCTTGCTGCTCTTCAAGGAGCCAGGCAACCCCATTCACAGCCCCACAAACGCTGGTGCTCTCTCTTGCGACAGCCTCCCGAAGTCCAACACTAGCTGCCTGCACCCCTCGGTACAGCCGGAGCCAGGCTCAGGAACTGCGAACGTCCAGGGATTCCTCCCACACCAAAGGGGCCAGGACCAAAAGCTCTTGCTGCTCTTCAAGGAGCCAGGCAACCCCATTCACAGCCCCACAAACGATGGCGCTCTCTCTTGCGAGAGACTCCCAAAGTCCAATACTAGCTGCCTGTGCCACTCAGTACAGCCGGAGCCCGGCTCAGGAACTGCGAACGTCCAGGGATACCTCCCACACCAAAGGAGCCAGGACCAAAAGCTCTTGCTGCTCTTCAAGGAGCCAGGCAACCCCATTCACAGCCCCACAAACGATGGTGCTCTCTCTTGCGAGAGACTCCCAAAGTCCAACACTAGCTGCCTGCACCCCTCGGTACGGCCAGAGCCCGGCTCAGGAACTGCGAACGTCCAGGGATTCCTCCCACACCAAAGGGGCCAGGACCAAAAGCTCTTGCTGCTCTTCAAGGAGCCAGGCAACCCCATTCACAGCCACACAAACGCTGGCGCTCTCTCTTGCGACAGCCTCCCAAAGTCCAACACTAGCTGCCTGCACCGCTCCGTACGGCCAGAGCCTGGCTCAGCAATTGCGAACATCCAGGGATTCCTCCCACACCAAAGGGGCCAGGACCAAAAGCTCTTGCTGCTCTTCAAGGTGCCACGCAACCCCATTCACAGCCCCACAAACGATGGTGCTCTCTCTTGCGAGAGCCTCCCAAAGTCCAATACTAGCTGCCTGTGCCACTCAGTACAGCCGGAGCCCGGCTCAGCAATTGCGAACGTCCAGGGATTCCTCCCACACCAAAGTGGCCAGGACCAAAAGCTCTTGCTGCTCTTCAAGGAGCCAGGCAACCCCATTCACAGCCCCACAAACGATGGCGCTCTCTCTTGCGACAGCCTCCCAAAGTCCAATACTAGCTGCCTGCACCCCTCGGTACAGCCGGAGCCCGGCTCAGGAACTGCGAACGTCCAGGGATTCCTCCCACACCAAAGGGGCCAGGACCAAAAGCTCTTGCTGCTCTTCAAGGAGCCAGGCAACCCCATTCACAGCCCCACAAACGATGGCGCTCTCTCTTTCGAGAGACTATCAAAGTCCAATACTAGCTGCCTGCACCCCTCGGTACAGCCGGAGCCCGGCTCAGGAACTGCGAACGTCCAGGGATTCCTCCCACACCAAAGGGGCCAGGACCAAAAGCTCTTGCTGATCTTCAAGGAGCCAGGCAACCCCATTCACAGCCCCACAAACGATGGCGCTCTCTCTTGCGACAGCCTCCCAAAGTCCAACACTAGCTGCCTGCACCCCTCGGTACAGCCGGAGCCCGGCTCAGGAACTGCGAACGTCCAGGGATTCCTCCCACACCAAAGCGGCCAGGACCAAAAGCTCTTGTTGCTCTTCAAGGAGCCAGGCAACCCCATTCACAGCCCCACAAACGATGGCGCTCTCTCTTTCGAGAGACTATCAAAGTCCAATACTAGCTGCCTGCACCCCTCGGTACAGCCGGAGCCCGGCTCAGCAATTGCGAACGTCCAGGGATTCCTCCCACACCAAAGGGGCCAGGACCAAAAGCTCTTGCTGATCTTCAAGGAGCCAGGCAACCCCATTCACAGCCCCACAAACGATGGCGCTCTCTCTTGCGACAGCCTCCCAAAGTCCAACACTAGCTGCCTGCACCCCTCGGTACAGCCGGAGCCCGGCTCAGGAACTGCGAACGTCCAGGGATTCCTCCCACACCAAAGCGGCCAGGACCAAAAGCTCTTGTTGCTCTTCAAGGAGCCAGGCAACCCCATTCACAGCCCCACAAACGATGGCGCTCTCTCTTTCGAGAGACTATCAAAGTCCAATACTAGCTGCCTGCACCCCTCGGTACAGCCGGAGCCCGGCTCAGCAATTGCGAACGTCCAGGGATTCCTCCCACACCAAAGGGGCCAGGACCAAAAGCTCTTGCTGCTCTTCAAGGAGCCAGGCAGCCCCATTCACAGCCACACAAACGATGGCGCTCTCTCTTTCGAGAGCCTCCCAAAGTCCAATACTAGCTGCCTGCACCCCTCGGTACAGCCGGAGCCAGGCTCAGCAACTGTGAACATCCAGGGATTCCTCCCACACCAAAGGTGCCAGGACCAAAAGCTCTTGTTGCTCTTCAAGGAGCCAGGCAACCCCATTCACAGCCCCACAAACGATGGCGCTCTCTCTTGCGACAGCCTCCCAAAGTCCAATACTAGCTGCCTGCACCCCTCGGTACAGCCGGAGCCCGGCTCAGCAATTGCGAACGTCCAGGGATTCCTCCCACACCAAAGGGGACAGGACCAAAAGCTCTTGCTGCTCTTCAAGGAGCCAGGCAACCCCATTCACAGCCCCACAAACGATGGCGCTCTCTCTTGCGACAGCCTCCCAAAGTCCAATACTAGCTGCCTGCGCCGCTGAGTACAGCCGGAGCTTCAGCTCAGGAACTGCGAACGTCCAGGGATTCCTCCCACACCAAAGGGGCCAGGACCAAAAGCTCTTGCTGCTCTTCCAGGAGCCAGGCAACCCCATTCACAGCCCCACAAACGCTGGTGCTCTCTCTTGCGACAGCCTCCCAAAGTCCAACACTAGCTGCCTGCACCCCTCGGTACAGCCGGAGCCAGGCTCAGCAACTGTGAACATCCAGGGATTCCTCCCACACCAAAGGTGCCAGGACCAAAAGCTCTTGTTGCTCTTCAAGGAGCCAGGCAACCCCATTCACAGCCCCACAAACGATGGCGCTCTCTCTTGCGACAGCCTCCCAAAGTCCAATACTAGCTGCCTGCACCCCTCGGTACAGCCGGAGCCCGGCTCAGCAATTGCGAACGTCCAGGGATTCCTCCCACACCAAAGGGGCCAGGACCAAAAGCTCTTGCTGCTCTTCAAGGAGCCAGGCAACCCCATTCACAGCCCCACAAACGATGGCGCTCTCTCTTGCGACAGCCTCCCAAAGTCCAATACTAGCTGCCTGCGCCGCTGAGTACAGCCGGAGCTTCAGCTCAGGAACTGCGAACGTCCAGGGATTCCTCCCACACCAAAGGGGCCAGGACCAAAAGCTCTTGCTGCTCTTCCAGGAGCCAGGCAACCCCATTCACAGCCCCACAAACGCTGGTGCTCTCTCTTGCGAGAGCCTCCCAAAGTCCAACACTAGCTGCCTGCACCCCTCGGTACAGCCGGAGCCAGGCTCAGGAACTGCGAACGTCCAGGGATTCCTCCCACACCAAAGGGGCCAGGACCAAAAGCTCTTGCTGCTCTTCAAGGAGCCAGGCAATCCCATTCACAGCCCCACAAACGATGGCGCTCTCTCTTTCGAGAGCCTCCCAAAGTCCAATACTAGCTGCCTGCACCCCTCGGTACAGCCGGAGCCCGGCTCAGCAATTGCGAACGTCCAGGGATTCCTCCCACACCAAAGGAGCCAGGACCAAAAGCTCTTGCTGCTCTTCAAGGAGCCAGGCAACCCCATTCACAGCCCCACAAACGATGGCGCTCTCTCTTGCGACAGCCTCCCAAAGTCCAAGACTAGCTGCCTGCACCGCTCCGTACGGCAAGAGCCCGGCTCGGCAATTGCGAACGTCCAGGGATTCCTCCCACACCAAAGGTGCCAGGACCAAAAGCTCTTGCTGCTCTTCAAGGAGCCAGGCAACCCCATTCACAGCCACACAAACGATAGCGCTCTCTCTTGCGACAGCCTCCCAAAGTCCAATACTAGCTGCCTGTGCCACTCAGTACAGCCGGAGCCAGGCTCAGCAATTGCGAACGTCCAGGGATTCCTCCCACACCAAAGGGGACAGGACCAAAAGCTCTTGCTGCTCTTCAAGGAGCCAGGCAACCCCATTCACAGCCCCACAAACGATGGCGCTCTCTCTTGCGACAGCCTCCCAAAGTCCAATACTAGCTGCCTGCGCCGCTGAGTACAGCCGGAGCCCGGCTCAGCAATTGCGAACGTCCAGGGATTCCTCCCACACCAAAGGGGCCAGGACCAAAAGCTCTTGCTGCTCTTCAAGGAGCCAGGCAACCCCATTCACAGCCACACAAACGATGGCGCTCTCTCTTGCGAGAGCCTCCCAAAGTCCAATACTAGCTGCCTGCACCCCTCAGTACAGCCGGAGCCCGGCTCAGCAATTGCGAACGTCCAGGGATGCCTCCCACACCAAAGGGGCCAGGACCAAAAGCTCTTGCTGCTCTTCAAGGTGCCAGGCAACCCCATTCACACCCCCACAAACGATGGTGCTCTCTCTTCCGACAGCCTCCCAAAGTCCAATACTAGCTGCCTGTGCTACTCAGTACAGCCGGAGCCCGGCTCAGCAATTGCGAACGTCCAGGGATGCCTCCCACACCAAAGGGGCCAGGACCAAAAGCTCTTGCTGCTCTTCAAGGAGCCAGGCAACCCCATTCACAGCCCCACAAACGCTGGTGCTCTCTCTTGCGACAGCCTCCCAAAGTCCAACACTAGCTGCCTGCACCCCTCGGTACAGCCGGAGCCCGGCTCAGGAACTGCGAACGTCCGGGGATTCCTCCCACACCAAAGGTGCCAGGACCAAAAGCTCTTGCTGCTCTTCAAGGAGCCAGGCAACCCCATTCACAGCCCCACAAACGCTGGTGCTCTCTCTTGCGACAGCCTCCCAAAGTCCAACACTAGAAGCCTGCACCCCTCGGTACGGCCGGAGCCAGGCTCAGCAATTGCGAACGTCCAGGGATTCCTCCCACACCAAAGGGGCCAGGACCAAAAGCTCTTGCTGCTCTTCAAGGAGCCAGGCAACCCCATTCACAGCCCCACAAACGCTGGCGCTCTCTCTTGCGACAGCCTCCCAAAGTCCAATATTAGCTGCCTGCGCCGCTCGGTACAGCCGGAGCCCGGCTCAGCAATTGCGAACGTCCAGGGATTCCTCCCACACCAAAGGGGCCAGGACCAAAAGCTCTTGCTGCTCTTCAAGGAACCAGGCAACCCCATTCACAGCCCCACAAACGATGGCGCTCTCTCTTGCGACAGCCTCCCAAAGTCCAACACTAGAAGCCTGTGCCACTCAGTACAGCCGGAGCCCGGCTCAGCAATTGCGAACGTCCAGGGATTCCTCCCACACCAAAGGGGCCAGGACCAAAAGCTCTTGCTGCTCTTCAAGGAGCCAGGCAACCCCATTCACAGCCACACAAACGATGGCGCTCTCTCTTTCGAGAGCCTCCCAAAGTCCAATACTAGCTGTCTGTGCCACTCAGTACAGCCAGAGCCAGGCTCAGCAATTGCGAACGTCCAGGGATTCCTCCCACACCAAAGGGGCCAGGACCAAAAGCTCTTGCTGCTCTTCAAGGAGCCAGGCAACCCCATTCACAGCCCCACAAACGATGGCGCTCTCTCTTTCAAGAGACTCCCAAAGTCCAATACTAGCTGCCAGCACCCCTCGGTACGGCCGGAGCCAGGCTCAGCAATTGCGAACGTCCAGGGATTCCTCCCACACCAAAGGGGCCAGGACCAAAAGCTCTTGCTGCTCTTCAAGGAGCCAGGCAACCCCATTCACAGCCCCACAAACGATGGCGCTCTCTCTTCCGACAGCCTCCCAAAGTCCAACACTAGCTGCCTGCACCCCTCGGTACAGCCGGAGCCCGGCTCAGGAACTGCGAACATCCGGGGATTCCTCCCACACCAAAGGGGCCAGGACCAAAAGCTCTTGCTGCTCTTCAAGGAGCCAGGCAACCCCATTCACAGCCCCACAAACGATGGCGCTCTCTCTTGCGACAGCCTCCCAAAGTCCAATACTAGCTGCCTGTGCCACTCAGTACAGCCGGAGCCCGGTTCAGCAATTGCGAACGTCCAGGGATTCCTCCCACACCAAAGGGGCCAGGACCAAAAGCTCTTGCTGCTCTTCAAGGAGCCAGGCAACCCCATTCACAGCCCCACAAACGATGGCGCTCTCTCTTGCGACAGCCTCCCAAAGTCCAATACTAGCTGCCTGCACCCCTCGGTACAGCAGGAGCCAGGCTCAGCAATTGTGAACGTCCAGGGATTCCTCCCACACCAAAGGGGCCAGGACCAAAAGCTCTTGCTGCTCTTCAAGGAGCCAGGCAACCCCATTCACAGCCCCACAAACGATGGCGCTCTCTCTTGCGACAGCCTCCCAAAGTCCAAGACTAGCTGCCTGCACCCCTCCGTACGGCCAGAGCCCGGCTCAGTAATTACGAATGTCCAGGGATTCCTCCCACACCAAAGGGGCCAGGACCAAAAGCTCTTGCTGCTCTTCAAGGAGCCAGGCAACCCCATTCACAGCCCCACAAACGATGGCGCTCTCTCTTGCGACAGCCTCCCAAAGTCCAACACTAGAAGCCTGTGCCACTCAGTACAGCCGGAGCCCGGCTCACCAACTGCAAACGTCCAGGGATTCCTCCCACACCAAAGGGGCCAGGACCAAAAGCTCTTGCTGCTCTTCAAGGAGCCAGGCAACCCCATTCACAGCCCCACAAACAATGGCGCTCTCTCTTGCGACAGCCTCCCAAAGTCCAAGACTAGCTGCCTGTACCCCTCAGTACGGCCGGAGCCCGGCTCAGCAATTGCGAACGTCCAGGGATTCCTCCCACACCAAAGGGGCCAGGACCAAAAGCTCTTGCTGCTCTTCAAGGAGCCAGGCAACCCCATTCACAGCCCCACAAACGATGGCGCTCTCTCTTGCGACAGCCTCCCAAAGTCCAACACTAGAAGCCTGTGCCACTCGGTTCAGCCGGAGCCCGGCTCAGGAACTGCGAACGTCCAGGGATTCCTCCCACACCAAAGGTGCCAGGACCAAAAGCTCTTGTTGCTCTTCAAGGAGCCAGGCAACCCCATTCACAGCCCCACAAACGATGGCGCTCTCTCTTGCGACAGCCTCCCAAAGTCCAACACTAGCTGCCTGCACCCCTCGGTACAGCCGGAGCCCGGCTCAGGAACTGCGAACGTCCAGGGATTCCTCCCACACCAAAGGGGCCAGGACCAAAAGCTCTTGCTGCTCTTCAAGGAGCCAGGCAACCCCATTCACAGCCCCACAAACGATGGCGCTCTCTCTTGCGACAGACTCCCAAAGTCCAATACTAGCTGCCTGTGCCACTCAGTACAGCCGGAGCCCGGCTCAGCAATTGCGAACGTCCAGGGATTCCTCCCACACCAAAGGGGCCAGGACCAAAAGCTCTTGCTGCTCTTCAAGGAGCCAGGCAACCCCATTCACAGCCCCACAAACGCTGGCGCTCTCTCTTGCGACAGCCTCCCAAAGTCCAACACTAGAAGCCTGTGCCACTCGGTTCAGCCGGAGCCCGGCTCAGGAACTGCGAACATCCGGGGATTCCTCCCACACCAAAGGTGCCAGGACCAAAAGCTCTTGTTGCTCTTCAAGGAGCCAGGCAACCCCATTCACAGCCCCACAAACGATGGCGCTCTCTCTTTCGAGAGACTCCCAAAGTCCAATACTAGCTGCCTGCGCGTCCGGTACAGCCGGAGCCCGGCTCAGCAATTGCGAACGTCCGGGGATTCCTCCCACACCAAAGGGGCCAGGACCAAAAGCTCTTGCTGCTCTTCAAGGAGCCAGGCAACCCCATTCACAGCCCCACAAACGATGGCGCTCTCTCTTGCGACAGCCTCCCAAAGTCCAAGACTAGCTGCCTGCACCCCTCGGTACAGCCGGAGCCAGGCTCAGCAATTCCGAACGTCCAGGGATTCCTCCCACACCAAAGGGGCCAGGACCAAAAGCTCTTGCTGCTCTTCAAGGAGCCAGGCAACCCCATTCACAGCCACACAAACGATGGCGCTCTCTCTTGCGACAGCCTCCCAAAGTCCAATACTAGCTGCCTGCGCGTCCGGTACAGCCGCAGCCAGGCTCAGGAAATGCGAACGTCCGGGGATTCCTCCCACACCAAAGGTGCCAGGACCAAAAGCTCTTGCTGCTCTTCAAGGAGCCAGGCAACCCCATTCACAGCCCCACAAACGATGGCGCTCTCTCTTGCGACAGCCTCCCAAAGTCCAAGACTAGCTGCCTGCACCCCTCGGTACGGCCGGAGCCCGGCTCAGCAATTGAGAATGTCCAGGGATTCCTCCCACACCAAAGGGGCCAGGACCAAAAGCTCTTGCTGCTCTTCAAGGAGCCAGGCAACCCCATTCACAGCCCCACAAACGCTGGCGCTCTCTCTTGCGACAGCCTCCCAAAGTCCAATACTAGCTGCCTGTGCCACTCAGTACAGCCGGAGCCCGGCTCAGCAATTGCGAACGTCCAGGGATTCCTCCCACACCAAAGGGGCCAGGAGCAAAAGCTCTTGCTGCTCTTCAAGGAGCCAGGCAACCCCATTCACAGCCCCACAAACGATGGCGCTCTCTCTTGCGACAGCCTCCCAAAGTCCAATACTAGCTGCCTGCGCGTCCGGTACAGCCGGAGCCAGGCTCAGCAATTGCGAACGTCCAGGGATTCCTCCCACACCAAAGGGGCCAGGACCAAAAGCTCTTGCTGCTCTTCAAGGAGCCAGGCAACCCCATTCACAGCCCCACAAACGATGGCGCCCTCTCTTGCGACAGCCTCCCAAAGTCCAATACTAGCTGCCTGCACCCCTCGGTACAGCCGGAGCCCGGCTCAGCAACTGTGAACGTCCAGGGATTCCTCCCACACCAAAGGGGCCAGGACCAAAAGCTCTTGCTGCTCTTCAAGGTGCCAGGCAACCCCATTCACAGCCCCACAAACGATGGTGCTCTCTCTTGCGAGAGACTCCCAATGTCCAATACTAGCTGCCAGCACCCCTCGGTACAGCCGGAGCCAGGCTTAGCAATTGCGAACGTCCAGGGATTCCTCCCACACCAAAGGGGCCAGGACCAAAAGCTCTTGCTGCTCTTCAAGGAGCCAGGCAACCCCATTCACAGCCCCACAAATGATGGCGCTCTCTCTTGCGACAGCCTCCCAAAGTCCAATACTAGCTGCCTGCGCCGCTCGGTACAGCCGGAGCCAGGCTCAGCAATTGCGAACGTCCAGGGATTCCTCCCACACCAAAGGGGCCAGGACCAAAAGCTCTTGCTGCTCTTCAAGGAGCCAGGCAACCCCATTCACAGCCCCACAAACAATGGTGCTCTCTCTTGCGACAGCCTCCCAAAGTCCAATACTAGCTGCCAGCACCCCTCGGTACAGCCGGAGCCAGGCTCACCAATTGCGAACGTCCAGGGATTCCTCCCACACCAAAGGGGCCAGGACCAAAAGCTCTTGCTGATCTTCAAGGAGCCAGGCAACCCCATTCACAGCCCCACAAACGATGGTGCTCTCTCTTGCGAGAGACTCCCAAAGTCCAATACTAGCTGCCTGCGCGCTCGGTACAGCCGGAGCCCGGCTCAGCAATTGCGAACGTCCAGGGATTCCTCCCACACCGAAGGTGCCAGGACCAAAAGCTCTTGCTGCTCTTCAAGGAGCCAGGCAACCCCATTCACAGCCCCACAAACGATGGCGCTCTCTCTTGCGACAGCCTCCCAAAGTCCAAGACTAGCTGCCTGCACCAACGAGTACAGCCGGAGCCCGGCTCAGCAATTGCGAACGTCCAGGGATTCCTCCCACACCAAAGGGGCCAGGACCAAAAGCTCTTGCTGCTCTTCAAGGTGCCAGGCAACCCCATTCACAGCCCCACAAACGATGGCGCTCTCTCTTGCGACAGCCTCCCAAAGTCCAATACTACCTGCCTGCACTCCTCGGTACAGCCGGAGCCCGGCTCAGCAATTGCGAACGTCCAGGGATTCCTCCCACACCAAAGGGGCCAGGACCAAAAGCTCTTGCTGCTCTTCAAGGTGCCAGGCAACCCCATTCACAGCCCCACAAACGATGGCGCTCTCTCTTGCGACAGCCTCCCAAAGTCCAACACTATCTGCCTGCACCCCTCGGTACAGCCAGAGCCAGGCTCAGCAATTGTGAACATCCAGGGATTCCTCCCACACCAAAGGGGCCAGGACCAAAAGCTCTTGCTGCTCTTCAAGGTGCCAGGCAACCCCATTCACAGCCCCACAAACGATGGCGCTCTCTCTTGCGACAGCCTGCCGAAGTCCAATACTAGCTACCTGCAACGCTCGGTACGGCCAGAGCCCGGCTCAGCAATTGCGAACGTCCAGGGATTCCTCCCACACCAAAGGGGCCAGGACCAAAAGCTCTTGCTGCTCTTCAAGGAGCCAGGCAACCCCATTCACAGCCCCACAAACGATGGCACCCTCTCTTGCGACAGCCTCCCAAAGTCCAATACTAGAAGCCTGTGCTACTCGGTACAGCCGGAGCCCGGCTCAGCAATTGCGAACGTCCAGGGATTCCTCCCACACGCCTTCTGCCCACCCATCCCTGAGTCAGCTCCAGGGCCCATACCCCACATTGCTCCTCGCTTGGAACCTTCACGTTAAAAAAAACAAAAAAAAAAAAAGTCAGAAACACCATAAAGTAGTCAAAGAACCACCAGTCACATCTTCCCTCTAACCCCTCAGCTACTCCGTCCAACCCGACTGAACCGCCTTTGCCTCAACAGTCTAGGCAGAGCAAGGCATTAGCCACAGACCCTTCGCACTACTCCACCTACCCCCTGACTCTACACCCCCCGGGCAGGGCGGCTCCAGGCCACACGCACACACGCACACCCCGACGATCCACAGCGCACTACAAACAGTGTGCCTTAAAAGACGAGAGAGGGAACTCTCGGTAATAAGAACGACACCCGGACGGAAGACGCCGTCCGGCGAGAAGACCTGCGGGACCGTGACGGCCATGTGATGAGGTTCTACGGCAGCCCCAGAAAAAGAGAGGAACGTCACGGCCCCCGACAAGGGGTTATTCTCAAAACCGAGAGGACGCAGGCGCAACAATCCCGGCTTCAAGACCTAAGAACGTAAGGACGCAGGCAAGAAAGCCCAGTCCACAAAAACAGACCGCAAGAGAGCAGAGCTGCTGACGCAGCCGAGAACGACGCCGCAAAAAAGGACCGCCTGGAAACCTCCCAGATGCCAGACCGATCCACGCCGCACGCTTGGAACGCCAGAAAAGAAGTGCCCGATCGGCACTGAGTCGACGGATGCACGCGTTCAAGATGCTAGGGACGATGCCCAACTCACAACACCTGAGGCGCACGGCACCCTCCTTGGGCACAAAGGCAACATCGAGACCCAACAAAGTCCTAAGACGCACAAGACGCACCACGCAAACTGCACAACAACAGACACAGC
This sequence comes from Platalea leucorodia, assembly GCF_965183815.1. NCBI lineage: Eukaryota > Metazoa > Chordata > Aves > Pelecaniformes > Threskiornithidae > Platalea > Platalea leucorodia. The sequence continues at coordinate 368,159 of NC_138857.1, forward strand.
CTGGAACCGCCCTGCCCGGCGCACGCTGCCATCCTGCTGAAGACTAACCCGCTCCCTTTACCCGACCAGAGGGCACCGTCCCCAGGCAGCCCTCTCCGCTGCGCTACACTTAGAAACCCCACCCCGCAACGGCCAACCTCGCACCCTCCCTCCCCCGACCCCTCTCCGGCACCGGAGCCTCAACTTAGCTTGCAGACAGCCACGAGTCCAAATCCATCCTGGACAAGGAAAACCACGCTCGGCCCGCTGCATTCAGCCTGCCGTCACCAGGTTCCGCTCCACCGTCTGCACAACAAGAACAACGCCGTCAGTCAGCATCGCAGCAGTCATCACGGAGCTATCGCACAACATCCGCCGCCTCAGACGTGCCAAGGCGTGCCGCTGAACCGCTCCGTACCTACGCCAGAGTCCGACGCCGCGGCTCTGGTCGCTTCCAGCACCTAGGATACAAAGAGACACAAAATGACCTATGCGCTTGCCAAAAACACACCAGCCCCACGCTCCCTACTCCCCAGCTCACCTCAAACGCTCCTCCGCTTCCAAATGCGACCCGCACAGAGCCTGCAAAACCAAAGAGAAACACTGCAACTCCGTGGCCATACAAGACTTGGCTACGAGACACCAACCCAAACCACAACCGCCTCGCCTTCCAGGAACGCTCCTCAGCGGGTGGCATTGCCCCTCCAAACGGCACCTACAAAAACCAAAGCCAAAAGGCACTTCCTGAAACACTGCCCAAAACCACAGCCTGCCCACACCTATCCCCTTCTCCCCCTCCTTTACCTTCAACAGCTTGCCTCCCCCGCCTCCGTCACTTTGGGTTCCCGCTTGGAGGCTGACGCACCACCTCTAAGATGCAAACAACGGGGGTGGCTTAGAACCGCACCAGCCACACGCAGCACCTGAAAAATAACCCCTCCTTCAGCCCACCCGTCCCCGAGTCAGCTCCAGGGCCCATACCCCACATTGCTCCTCGCTTGGAACCTTCACGTTAAAAAAAACAAAAAAAAAAAAAGTCAGAAACACCATAAAGTAGTCAAAGAACCACCAGTCACATCTTCCCTCTAACCCCTCAGCTACTCCGTCCAACCCGACTGAACCACCTTTGCCTCAACAGTCTAGGCAGAGCAAGGCATTAGCCACAGACCCTTCGCACTACTCCACCTACCCCCTGACTCTACACCCCCCGGGCAGGGCGGCTCCAGGCCACACGCACACCCCGACGATCCACAGCGCACTACAAACAATGTGCCTTAAAAGACGAGAGAGAGAACTCTCGGTAAGAAGAACGACACCCGGACGGAAGACGCCGTCCGGCGAGAAGACCTGCGGGACCGTGACGGCCATGTGATGAGGTTCTACGGCAGCCCCAGAAAAAGAGAGGAACGTCACGGCCCCCGACAAGGGGTTATTCTCAAAACCGAGAGGACACAGGCGCAACAATCCCGGCTTCAAGACCTAAGAACGTAAGGACGCAGGCAAGAAAGCCCAGTCCACAAAAACGGACCGCAAGAGAGCAGAGCTGCTGACGCAGCCGAGAACGACGCCGCAAAAAAGGACCGCCTGGAAACCTCCCAGATGCCAGACCGATCCACGCCGCACGCTTGGAACGCCAGAAAAGAAGTGCCCGATCGGCACCGAGTCGACGGATACACGCGTTCGAGATGCTAGGGACTATGCCCAACTCACAACACCTGAGGCGCACGGCACCCTCCTTGGGCACAAAGGCAACATCGAGACCCAACAAAGTCCTAAGACACACAAGACGCACCACGCAAACTGCACAACAACAGACACAGCCTGGAACCGCCCTGCCCGGCGCACGCTGCCATCCTGCTGAAGACTAACCCGCTCCCTTTACCCGACCAGAGGGCACCGTCCCCAGGCAGCCCTCTCCACTGCGCTACACTCAGAAACCCCACCCCGCAACGGCCAACCTCGCACCCTCCCTCCCCCGACCCCTCTCCGGCACCGGAGCCTCAACTTAGCTTGCAGACAGCCACGAGTCCAAATCCATCCTGGACAAGGAAAACCACGCTCGGCCCGCTGCATTCAGCCTGCCGTCACCAGGTTCCGCTCCACCGTCTGCACAACAAGAACAACGCCGTCAGTCAGCATCGCAGCAGTCATCACGGAGCTATCGCACAACATCCGCCGCCTCAGACGTGCCAAGGCGTGCCGCTGAACCGCTCCGTACCTACGCCAGAGTCCGACGCCGCGGCTCTGGTCGCTTCCAGCACCTAGGATACAAAGAGACACAAAATGACCTATGCGCTTGCCAAAAACACACCAGCCCCACGCTCCCTACTCCCCAGCTCACCTCAAACGCTCCTCCGCTTCCAAATGCGACCCGCACAGAGCCTGCAAAACCAAAGAGAAACGCTGCAACTCCATGGCCATACAAGACTTGGCTACGAGACACCAACCCAAACCACAACCGCCTCGCCTTCCAGGAACGCTCCTCAGCGGGCGGCATTGCCCCTCCAAACGGCACCTACAAAAACCAAAGCCAAAAGGCACTTCCTGAAACACTGCCCAAAACCACAGCCTGCCCACACCTATCCCCTTCTCCCCCTCCTTTACCTTCAACAGCTTGCCTCCCCCGCCTCCGTCACTTTGGGTTCCCGCTTGGAGGCTGACGCACCACCTCTAAGATGCAAACAACGGGGGTGGCTTAGAACCGCACCAGCCACACGCAGCACCTGAAAAATAACCCCTCCTTCAGCCCACCCGTCCCCGAGTCAGCTCCAGGGCCCATACCCCACATTGCTCCTCGCTTGGAACCTTCACGTTAAAAAAAAACAAAAAAAAAAGTCAGAAACACCATAAAGTAGTCAAAGAACCACCAGTCACATCTTCCCTCTAACCCCTCAGCTACTCCGTCCAACCCGACTGAACCACCTTTGCCTCAACAGTCTAGGCAGAGCAAGGCATTAGCCACAGACCCTTCGCACTACTCCACCTACCCCCTGACTCTACACCCCCCGGGCAGGGCGGCTCCAGGCCACACGCACACACGCACACCCCGACGATCCACAGCGCACTACAAACAACGTGCCTTAAAAGACGAGAGAGAGAACTCTCGGTAAGAAGAACGACACCCGGACGGAAGACGCCATCCGGCGAGAAGACCTGCGGGACCGTGACGGCCATGTGATGAGGTTCTACGGCAGCCCCAGAAAAAGAGAGAAACGTCACGGCCCCCGACAAGGGGTTATTCTCAAAACCGAGAGAACGCAGGCGCAACAATCCCGGCTTCAAGACCTAAGAACGTAAGGACGCAGGCAAGAAAGCCCAGTCCACAAAAATGGACCGCAAGAGAGCAGAGCTGCTGACGCAGCCGAGAACGACGCCGCAAAAAAGGACCGCCTGGAAACCTCCCAGATGCCAGACCGATCCACGCCGCACGCTTGGAACGCCAGAAAAGAAGTGCCCGATCGGCACCGAGTCGACGGATACACGCGTTCGAGATGCTAGGGACTATGCCCAACTCACAACACCTGAGGCGCACGGCACCCTCCTTGGGCACAAAGGCAACATCGAGACCCAACAAAGTCCTAAGACACACAAGACACACCACGCAAACTGCACAACAACAGACACAGCCTGGAACCGCCCTGCCCGGCGCACGCTGCCATCCTGCTGAAGACTAACCCGCTCCCTTTACCCGACCAGAGGGCACCGTCCCCAGGCAGCCCTCTCCGCTGCGCTACACTCAGAAACCCCACCCCGCAACGGCCAACCTCGCACCCTCCCTCCCCCGACCCCTCTCCGGCACCGGAGCCTCAACTTAGCTTGCAGACAGCCACAAGTCCAAATCCATCCTGGACAAGGAAAACCACGCTCGGCCCGCTGCATTCAGCCTGCCGTCACCAGGTTCCGCTCCACCGTCTGCACAACAAGAACAACGCCGTCAGTCAGCATCGCAGCAGTCATCACGGAGCTATCGCACAACATCCGCCGCCTCAGACGTGCCAAGGCGTGCCGCTGAACCGCTCCGTACCTACGCCAGAGTCCGACGCCGCGGCTCTGGTCACTTCCAGCACCTAGGATACAAAGAGACACAAAATGACCTATGCGCTTGCCAAAAACACACCAGCCCCACGCTCCCTACTCCCCAGCTCACCTCAAACGCTCCTCCGCTTCCAAATGCGACCCGCACAGAGCCTGCAAAACCAAAGAGAAACACTGCAACTCCGTGGCCATACAAGACTTGGCTACGAGACACCAACCCAAACCACAACCGCCTCACCTTCCAGGAACGCTCCTCAGCGGGTGGCATTGCCCCTCCAAACGGCACCTACAAAAACCAAAGCCAAAAGGCACTTCCTGAAACACTGCCCAAAACCACAGCCTGCCCACACCTATCCCCTTCTCCCCCTCCTTTACCTTCAACAGCTTGCCTCCCCCGCCTCCGTCACTTTGGGTTCCCGCTTGGAGGCTGACGCACCACCTCTAAGATGCAAACAACGGGGGTGGCTTAGAACCGCACCAGCCACACGCAGCACCTGAAAAATAACCCCTCCTTCAGCCCACCCGTCCCCGAGTCAGCTCCAGGGCCCATACCCCACATTGCTCCTCGCTTGGAACCTTCACATTAAAAAAACAAAAAAAAAGTCAGAAACACCATAAAGTAGTCAAAGAACCACCAGTCACATCTTCCCTCTAACCCCTCAGCTACTCCATCCAACCCGACTGAACCACCTTTGCCTCAACAGTCTAGGCAGAGCAAGGCATTAGCCACAGACCCTTCGCACTACTCCACCTACCCCCTGACTCTACACCCCCCGGGCAGGGCGGCTCCAGGCCACACGCACACCCTGACGATCCACAGCGCACTACAAACAACGTGCCTTAAAAGACGAGAGAGAGAACTCTCGGTAAGAAGAACGACACCCGGACGGAAGACGCCGTCCGGCGAGAAGACCTGCGGGACCGTGACGGCCATGTGATGAGGTTCTACGGCAGCCCCAGAAAAAGAGAGGAACGTCACGGCCCCCGACAAGGGGTTATTCTCAAAACCGAGAGGACGCAGGCGCAACAATCCCGGCTTCAAGACCTAAGAACGTAAGGACGCAGGCAAGAAAGCCCAGTCCACAAAAACGGACCGCAAGAGAGCAGAGCTGCTGACGCAGCCGAGAACGACGCCGCAAAAAAGGACCGCCTGGAAACCTCCCAGATGCCAGACCGATCCACGCCGCACGCTTGGAACGCCAGAAAAGAAGTGCCCGATCGGCACCGAGTCGACGGATACACGCGTTCGAGATGCTAGGGACTATGCCCAACTCACAACACCTGAGGCGCACGGCACCCTCCTTGGGCACAAAGGCAACATCGAGACCCAACAAAGTCCTAAGACACACAAGACGCACCACGCAAACTGCACAACAACAGACACAGCCTGGAACCGCCCTGCCCGGCACACGCTGCCATCCTGCTGAAGACTAACCTGCTCCCTTTCCCCGACCAGAGGGCACTGTTCCCAGACAGCCCTCTCCGCTGCGCTACACTTAGAAACCCCACCCCGCAACGGCCAACCTCGCACCCTCCCTCCCCCGACCCCTCTCCGGCACCGGAGCCTCAACTTAGCTTGCAGACAGCCACGAGTCCAAATCCATCCTGGACAAGGAAAACCACGCTCGGCCCGCTGCATTCAGCCTGCCGTCACCAGGTTCCGCTCCACCGTCTGCACAACAAGAACAACGCCGTCAGTCAGCATCGCAGCAGTCATCACGGAGCTATCGCACAACATCCGCCGCCTCAGACGTGCCAAGGCGTGCCGCTGAACCGCTCCGTACCTACGCCAGAGTCCGACGCCGTGGCTCTGGTCGCTTCCAGCACCTAGGATACAAAGAGACACAAAATGACCTATGCGCTTGCCAAAAACACACCAGCCCCACGCTCCCTACTCCCCAGCTCACCTCAAACGCTCCTCCGCTTCCAAATGCGACCCGCACAGAGCCTGCAAAACCAAAGAGAAACACTGCAACTCCATGGCCATACAAGACTTGGCTATGAGACACCAACCCAAACCACAACCACCTCACCTTCCAGGAACGCTCCTCAGCGGGCGGCATTGCCCCTCCAAACGGCACCTACAAAAACCAAAGCCAAAAGGCACTTCCTGAAACACTGCCCAAAACCACAGCCTGCCCACACCTATCCCCTTCTCCCCCTCCTTTACCTTCAACAGCTTGCCTCCCCCGCCTCCGTCACTTTGGGTTCCCGCTTGGAGGCTGACGCACCACCTCTAAGATGCAAACAACGGGGGTGGCTTAGAACCGCACCAGCCACACGCAGCACCTGAAAAATAACCCCTCCTTCAGCCCACCCGTCCCCGAGTCAGCTCCAGGGCCCATACCCCACATTGCTCCTCGCTTGGAACCTTCACGTTAAAAAAAACAAAAAAAAAAGTCAGAAACACCATAAAGTAGTCAAAGAACCACCAGTCACATCTTCCCTCTAACCCCTCAGCTACTCCGTCCAACCCGACTGAACCGCCTTTGCCTCAACAGTCTAGGCAGAGCAAGGCATTAGCCACAGACCCTTCGCACTACTCCACCTACCCCCTGACTCTACACCCCCCGGGCAGGGCGGCTCCAGGCCACACGCACACCCCGACGATCCACAGCGCACTACAAACAACGTGCCTTAAAAGACGAGAGAGAGAACTCTCGGTAAGAAGAACGACACCCGGACGGAAGACGCCGTCCGGCGAGAAGACCTGCGGGACCGTGACGGCCATGTGATGAGGTTCTACGGCAGCCCCAGAAAAAGAGAGGAACGTCACGGCCCCCGACAAGGGGTTATTCTCAAAACCGAGAGGACGCAGGCGCAACAATCCCGGCTTCAAGACCTAAGAACGTAAGGACGCAGGCAAGAAAGCCCAGTCCACAAAAACGGACCGCAAGAGAGCAGAGCTGCTGACGCAGCCGAGAACGACGCCGCAAAAAAGGACCGCCTGGAAACCTCCCAGATGCCAGACCGATCCACGCCGCACGCTTGGAACGCCAGAAAAGAAGTGCCCGATCGGCACCGAGTCGACGGATACACGCGTTCGAGATGCTAGGGATGATGCCCAACTCACAACACCTGAGGCGCACGGCACCCTCCTTGGGCACAAAGGCAACATCGAGACCCAACAAAGTCCTAAGACGCACAAGACGCACCACGCAAACTGCACAACAACAGACACAGCCTGGAACCGCCCTGCCCGGCGCACGCTGCCATCCTGCTGAAGACTAACCCGCTCCCTTTACCCGACCAGAGGGCACCGTCCCCAGGCAGCCCTCTCCGCTGCGCTACACTCAGAAACCCCACCCCGCAACGGCCAACCTCGCACCCTCCCTCCCCCGACCCCTCTCCGGCACCGGAGCCTCAACTTAGCTTGCAGACAGCCACGAGTCCAAATCCATCCTGGACAAGGAAAACCACACTCGGCCCGCTACATTCAGCCTGCCGTCACCAGGTTCCGCTCCACCGTCTGCACAACAAGAACAACGCCGTCAGTCAGCATCGCAGCAGTCATCACGGAGCTATCGCACAACATCCGCCGCCTCAGACGTGCCAAGGCGTGCCGCTGAACCGCTCCGTACCTACGCCAGAGTCCGATGCCGCGGCTCTGGTCGCTTCCAGCACCTAGGATACAAAGAGACACAAAATGACCTATGCGCTTGCCAAAAACACACCAGCCCCACGCTCCCTACTCCCCAGCTCACCTCAAACGCTCCTCCGCTTCCAAATGCGACCCGCACAGAGCCTGCAAAACCAAAGAGAAACACTGCAACTCCATGGCCATGCAAGACTTGGCTATGAGACACCAACCCAAACCACAACCGCCTCGCCTTCCAGGAACGCTCCTCAGCGGGCGGCATTGCCCCTCCAAACGGCACCTACAAAAACCAAAGCCAAAAGGCACTTCCTGAAACACTGCCCAAAACCACAGCCTGCCCACACCTATCCCCTTCTCCCCCTCCTTTACCTTCAACAGCTTGCCTCCCCCGCCTCCGTCACTTTGGGTTCCCGCTTGGAGGCTGACGCACCACCTCTAAGATGCAAACAACGGGGGTGGCTTAGAACCGCACCAGCCACACGCAGCACCTGAAAAATAACCCCTCCTTCAGCCCACCCGTCCCCGAGTCAGCTCCAGGGCCCATACCCCACATTGCTCCTCGCTTGGAACCTTCACGTTAAAAAAAACAAAAAAAAAAGTCAGAAACACCATAAAGTAGTCAAAGAACCACCAGTCACATCTTCCCTCTAACCCCTCAGCTACTCCGTCCAACCCGACTGAACCACCTTTGCCTCAACAGTCTAGGCAGAGCAAGGCATTAGCCACAGACCCTTCGCACTACTCCACCTACCCCCTGACTCTACACCCCCCGGGCAGGGCGGCTCCAGGCCACACGCACACACGCACACCCCGACGATCCACAGCGCACTACAAACAACGTGCCTTAAAAGACGAGAGAGGGAACTCTCGGTAAGAAGAACGACACCCGGACGGAAGACGCCGTCCGGCGAGAAGACCTGCGGGACCGTGACGGCCATGTGATGAGGTTCTACGGCAGCCCCAGAAAAAGAGAGGAACGTCACGGCCCCCGACAAGGGGTTATTCTCAAAACCGAGAGGACGCAGGCGCAACAATCCCGGCTTCAAGACCTAAGAACGTAAGGACGCAGGCAAGAAAGCCCAGTCCACAAAAACGGACCGCAAGAGAGCAGAGCTGCTGACGCAGCCGAGAACGACGCCGCAAAAAAGGACCGCCTGGAAACCTCCCAGATGCCAGACCGATCCACGCCGCACGCTTGGAACGCCAGAAAAGAAGTGCCCGATCGGCACCGAGTCGACGGATACACGCGTTCGAGATGCTAGGGACTATGCCCAACTCACAACACCTGAGGCGCACGGCACCCTCCTTGGGCACAAAGGCAACATCGAGACCCAACAAAGTCCTAAGACACACAAGACACACCACGCAAACTGCACAACAACAGACACAGCCTGGAACCGCCCTGCCCGGCACACGCTGCCATCCTGCTGAAGACTAACCCGCTCCCTTTCCCCGACCAGAGGGCACCGTCCCCAGGCAGCCCTCTCCGCTGCGCTACACTTAGAAACCCCACCCCGCAACGGCCAACCTCGCACCCTCCCTCCCCCGACCCCTCTCCGGCACCGGAGCCTCAACTTAGCTTGCAGACAGCCACGAGTCCAAATCCATCCTGGACAAGGAAAACCACACTCGGCCCGCTGCATTCAGCCTGCCGTCACCAGGTTCCGCTCCACCGTCTGCACAACAAGAACAACGCCGTCAGTCAGCATCGCAGCAGTCATCACGGAGCTATCGCACAACATCCGCCGCCTCAGACGTGCCAAGGCGTGCCGCTGAACCGCTCCGTACCTACGCCAGAGTCCGACACCGTGGCTCTGGTCGCTTCCAGCACCTAGGATACAGAGAGACACAAAATGACCTATGCGCTTGCCAAAAACACACCAGCCCCACGCTCCCTACTCCCCAGCTCACCTCAAACGCTCCTCCGCTTCCAAATGCGACCCGCACAGAGCCTGCAAAACCAAAGAGAAACACTGCAACTCCATGGCCATGCAAGACTTGGCTACGAGACACCAACCCAAACCACAACCGCCTCGCCTTCCAGGAACGCTCCTCAGCGGGTGGCATTGCCCCTCCAAACGGCACCTACAAAAACCAAAGCCAAAAGGCACTTCCTGAAACACTGCCCAAAACCACAGCCTGCCCACACCTATCCCCTTCTCCCCCTCCTTTACCTTCAACAGCTTGCCTCCCCCGCCTCCGTCACTTTGGGTTCCCGCTTGGAGGCTGACGCACCACCTCTAAGATGCAAACAACGGGGGTGGCTTAGAACCGCACCAGCCACACGCAGCACCTGAAAAATAACCCCTCCTTCAGCCCACCCGTCCCCGAGTCAGCTCCAGGGCCCATACCCCACATTGCTCCTCGCTTGGAACCTTCACGTTAAAAAAAAACAAAAAAAAAAGTCAGAAACACCATAAAGTAGTCAAAGAACCACCAGTCACATCTTCCCTCTAACCCCTCAGCTACTCCGTCCAACCCGACTGAACCGCCTTTGCCTCAACAGTCTAGGCAGAGCAAGGCATTAGCCACAGACCCTTCGCACTACTCCACCTACCCCCTGACTCTACACCCCCCGGGCAGGGCGGCTCCAGGCCACACGCACACCCCGACGATCCACAGCGCACTACAAACAACGTGCCTTAAAAGACGAGAGAGAGAACTCTCGGTAAGAAGAACGACACCCGGACGGAAGACGCCGTCCGGCGAGAAGACCTGCGGGACCGTGACGGCCATGTGATGAGGTTCTACGGCAGCCCCAGAAAAAGAGAGGAACGTCACGGCCCCCGACAAGGGGTTATTCTCAAAACCGAGAGGACGCAGGCGCAACAATCCCGGCTTCAAGACCTAAGAACGTAAGGACGCAGGCAAGAAAGCCCAGTCCACAAAAACGGACCGCAAGAGAGCAGAGCTGCTGACGCAGCCGAGAACGACGCCGCAAAAAAGGACCGCCTGGAAACCTCCCAGATGCCAGACCGATCCACGCCGCACGCTTGGAACGCCAGAAAAGAAGTGCCCGATCGGCACCGAGTCGACGGATACACGCGTTCGAGATGCTAGGGACTATGCCCAACTCACAACACCTGAGGCGCACGGCACCCTCCTTGGGCACAAAGGCAACATCGAGACCCAACAAAGTCCTAAGACACACAAGACGCACCACGCAAACTGCACAACAACAGACACAGCCTGGAACCGCCCTGCCCGGCGCACGCTGCCATCCTGCTGAAGACTAACCCGCTCCCTTTCCCCGACCAGAGGGCACTGTTCCCAGACAGCCCTCTCCGCTGCGCTACACTTAGAAACCCCACCCCGCAACGGCCAACCTCGCACCCTCCCTCCCCCGACCCCTCTCCGGCACCGGAGCCTCAACTTAGCTTGCAGACAGCCACGAGTCCAAATCCATCCTGGACAAGGAAAACCACGCTCGGCCCGCTGCATTCAGCCTGCCGTCACCAGGTTCCGCTCCACCGTCTGCACAACAAGAACAACGCCGTCAGTCAGCATCGCAGCAGTCATCACGGAGCTATCGCACAACATCCGCCGCCTCAGACGTGCCAAGGCGTGCCGCTGAACCGCTCCGTACCTACGCCAGAGTCCGACGCCGTGGCTCTGGTCGCTTCCAGCACCTAGGATACAAAGAGACACAAAATGACCTATGCGCTTGCCAAAAACACACCAGCCCCACGCTCCCTACTCCCCAGCTCACCTCAAACGCTCCTCCGCTTCCAAATGCGACCCGCACAGAGCCTGCAAAACCAAAGAGAAACACTGCAACTCCATGGCCATGCAAGACTTGGCTACGAGACACCAACCCAAACCACAACCGCCTCGCCTTCCAGGAACGCTCCTCAGCGGGTGGCATTGCCCCTCCAAACGGCACCTACAAAAACCAAAGCCAAAAGGCACTTCCTGAAACACTGCCCAAAACCACAGCCTGCCCACACCTATCCCCTTCTCCCCCTCCTTTACCTTCAACAGCTTGCCTCCCCCGCCTCCGTCACTTTGGGTTCCCGCTTGGAGGCTGACGCACCACCTCTAAGATGCAAACAACGGGGGTGGCTTAGAACCGCACCAGCCACACGCAGCACCTGAAAAATAACCCCTCCTTCAGCCCACCCGTCCCCGAGTCAGCTCCAGGGCCCATACCCCACATTGCTCCTCGCTTGGAACCTTCACGTTAAAAAAAAACAAAAAAAAAAGTCAGAAACACCATAAAGTAGTCAAAGAACCACCAGTCACATCTTCCCTCTAACCCCTCAGCTACTCCGTCCAACCCGACTGAACCGCCTTTGCCTCAACAGTCTAGGCAGAGCAAGGCATTAGCCACAGACCCTTCGCACTACTCCACCTACCCCCTGACTCTACACCCCCCGGGCAGGGCGGCTCCAGGCCACACGCACACCCCGACGATCCACAGCGCACTACAAACAACGTGCCTTAAAAGACGAGAGAGAGAACTCTCGGTAAGAAGAACGACACCCGGACGGAAGACGCCGTCCGGCGAGAAGACCTGCGGGACCGTGACGGCCATGTGATGAGGTTCTACGGCAGCCCCAGAAAAAGAGAGGAACGTCACGGCCCCCGACAAGGGGTTATTCTCAAAACCGAGAGGACGCAGGCGCAACAATCCCGGCTTCAAGACCTAAGAACGTAAGGACGCAGGCAAGAAAGCCCAGTCCACAAAAACGGACCGCAAGAGAGCAGAGCTGCTGACGCAGCCGAGAACGACGCCGCAAAAAAGGACCGCCTGGAAACCTCCCAGATGCCAGACCGATCCACGCCGCACGCTTGGAACGCCAGAAAAGAAGTGCCCGATCGGCACCGAGTCGACGGATACACGCGTTCGAGATGCTAGGGACTATGCCCAACTCACAACACCTGAGGCGCACGGCACCCTCCTTGGGCACAAAGGCAACATCGAGACCCAACAAAGTCCTAAGACACACAAGACGCACCACGCAAACTGCACAACAACAGACACAGCCTGGAACCGCCCTGCCCGGCGCACGCTGCCATCCTGCTGAAGACTAACCCGCTCCCTTTCCCCGACCAGAGGGCACTGTTCCCAGACAGCCCTCTCCGCTGCGCTACACTTAGAAACCCCACCCCGCAACGGCCAACCTCGCACCCTCCCTCCCCCGACCCCTCTCCGGCACCGGAGCCTCAACTTAGCTTGCAGACAGCCACGAGTCCAAATCCATCCTGGACAAGGAAAACCACGCTCGGCCCGCTGCATTCAGCCTGCCGTCACCAGGTTCCGCTCCACCGTCTGCACAACAAGAACAACGCCGTCAGTCAGCATCGCAGCAGTCATCACGGAGCTATCGCACAACATCCGCCGCCTCAGACGTGCCAAGGCGTGCCGCTGAACCGCTCCGTACCTACGCCAGAGTCCGACGCCGTGGCTCTGGTCGCTTCCAGCACCTAGGATACAAAGAGACACAAAATGACCTATGCGCTTGCCAAAAACACACCAGCCCCACGCTCCCTACTCCCCAGCTCACCTCAAACGCTCCTCCGCTTCCAAATGCGACCCGCACAGAGCCTGCAAAACCAAAGAGAAACACTGCAACTCCGTGGCCATACAAGACTTGGCTACGAGACACCAACCCAAACCACAACCGCCTCGCCTTCCAGGAACGCTCCTCAGCGGGTGGCATTGCCCCTCCAAACGGCACCTACAAAAACCAAAGCCAAAAGGCACTTCCTGAAACACTGCCCAAAACCACAGCCTGCCCACACCTATCCCCTTCTCCCCCTCCTTTACCTTCAACAGCTTGCCTCCCCCGCCTCCGTCACTTTGGGTTCCCGCTTGGAGGCTGACGCACCACCTCTAAGATGCAAACAACAGGGGTGGCTTAGAACCGCACCAGCCACACGCAGCACCTGAAAAATAACCCCTCCTTCAGCCCACCCGTCCCCGAGTCAGCTCCAGGGCCCATACCCCACATTGCTCCTCGCTTGGAACCTTCACGTTAAAAAAAAACAAAAAAAAAAGTCAGAAACACCATAAAGTAGTCAAAGAACCACCAGTCACATCTTCCCTCTAACCCCTCAGCTACTCCGTCCAACCCGACTGAACCGCCTTTGCCTCAACAGTCTAGGCAGAGCAAGGCATTAGCCACAGACCCTTCGCACTACTCCACCTACCCCCTGACTCTACACCCCCCGGGCAGGGCGGCTCCAGGCCACACGCACACCCCGACGATCCACAGCGCACTACAAACAACGTGCCTTAAAAGACGAGAGAGAGAACTCTCGGTAAGAAGAACGACACCCGGACGGAAGACGCCGTCCGGCGAGAAGACCTGCGGGACCGTGACGGCCATGTGATGAGGTTCTACGGCAGCCCCAGAAAAAGAGAGGAACGTCACGGCCCCCGACAAGGGGTTATTCTCAAAACCGAGAGGACGCAGGCGCAACAATCCCGGCTTCAAGACCTAAGAACGTAAGGACGCAGGCAAGAAAGCCCAGTCCACAAAAACGGACCGCAAGAGAGCAGAGCTGCTGACGCAGCCGAGAACGACGCCGCAAAAAAGGACCGCCTGGAAACCTCCCAGATGCCAGACCGATCCACGCCGCACGCTTGGAACGCCAGAAAAGAAGTGCCCGATCGGCACCGAGTCGACGGATACACGCGTTCGAGATGCTAGGGATGATGCCCAACTCACAACACCTGAGGCGCACGGCACCCTCCTTGGGCACAAAGGCAACATCGAGACCCAACAAAGTCCTAAGACGCACAAGACGCACCACGCAAACTGCACAACAACAGACACAGCCTGGAACCGCCCTGCCCGGCGCACGCTGCCATCCTGCTGAAGACTAACCCGCTCCCTTTACCCGACCAGAGGGCACCGTCCCCAGGCAGCCCTCTCCGCTGCGCTACACTCAGAAACCCCACCCCGCAACGGCCAACCTCGCACCCTCCCTCCCCCGACCCCTCTCCGGCACCGGAGCCTCAACTTAGCTTGCAGACAGCCACGAGTCCAAATCCATCCTGGACAAGGAAAACCACACTCGGCCCGCTACATTCAGCCTGCCGTCACCAGGTTCCGCTCCACCGTCTGCACAACAAGAACAACGCCGTCAGTCAGCATCGCAGCAGTCATCACGGAGCTATCGCACAACATCCGCCGCCTCAGACGTGCCAAGGCGTGCCGCTGAACCGCTCCGTACCTACGCCAGAGTCCGATGCCGCGGCTCTGGTCGCTTCCAGCACCTAGGATACAAAGAGACACAAAATGACCTATGCGCTTGCCAAAAACACACCAGCCCCACGCTCCCTACTCCCCAGCTCACCTCAAACGCTCCTCCGCTTCCAAATGCGACCCGCACAGAGCCTGCAAAACCAAAGAGAAACACTGCAACTCCATGGCCATGCAAGACTTGGCTATGA
This sequence comes from Platalea leucorodia, assembly GCF_965183815.1. NCBI lineage: Eukaryota > Metazoa > Chordata > Aves > Pelecaniformes > Threskiornithidae > Platalea > Platalea leucorodia. The sequence continues at coordinate 383,173 of NC_138857.1, forward strand.
GACACCAACCCAAACCACAACCGCCTCGCCTTCCAGGAACGCTCCTCAGCGGGCGGCATTGCCCCTCCAAACGGCACCTACAAAAACCAAAGCCAAAAGGCACTTCCTGAAACACTGCCCAAAACCACAGCCTGCCCACACCTATCCCCTTCTCCCCCTCCTTTACCTTCAACAGCTTGCCTCCCCCGCCTCCGTCACTTTGGGTTCCCGCTTGGAGGCTGACGCACCACCTCTAAGATGCAAACAACGGGGGTGGCTTAGAACCGCACCAGCCACACGCAGCACCTGAAAAATAACCCCTCCTTCAGCCCACCCGTCCCCGAGTCAGCTCCAGGGCCCATACCCCACATTGCTCCTCGCTTGGAACCTTCACGTTAAAAAAAACAAAAAAAAAAGTCAGAAACACCATAAAGTAGTCAAAGAACCACCAGTCACATCTTCCCTCTAACCCCTCAGCTACTCCGTCCAACCCGACTGAACCACCTTTGCCTCAACAGTCTAGGCAGAGCAAGGCATTAGCCACAGACCCTTCGCACTACTCCACCTACCCCCTGACTCTACACCCCCCGGGCAGGGCGGCTCCAGGCCACACGCACACACGCACACCCCGACGATCCACAGCGCACTACAAACAACGTGCCTTAAAAGACGAGAGAGAGAACTCTCGGTAAGAAGAACGACACCCGGACGGAAGACGCCGTCCGGCGAGAAGACCTGCGGGACCGTGACGGCCATGTGATGAGGTTCTACGGCAGCCCCAGAAAAAGAGAGGAACGTCACGGCCCCCGACAAGGGGTTATTCTCAAAACCGAGAGGACGCAGGCGCAACAATCCCGGCTTCAAGACCTAAGAACGTAAGGACGCAGGCAAGAAAGCCCAGTCCACAAAAACGGACCGCAAGAGAGCAGAGCTGCTGACGCAGCCGAGAACGACGCCGCAAAAAAGGACCGCCTGGAAACCTCCCAGATGCCAGACCGATCCACGCCGCACGCTTGGAACGCCAGAAAAGAAGTGCCCGATCGGCACCGAGTCGACGGATACACGCGTTCGAGATGCTAGGGACTATGCCCAACTCACAACACCTGAGGCGCACGGCACCCTCCTTGGGCACAAAGGCAACATCGAGACCCAACAAAGTCCTAAGACACACAAGACACACCACGCAAACTGCACAACAACAGACACAGCCTGGAACCGCCCTGCCCGGCACACGCTGCCATCCTGCTGAAGACTAACCCGCTCCCTTTCCCCGACCAGAGGGCACCGTCCCCAGGCAGCCCTCTCCGCTGCGCTACACTTAGAAACCCCACCCCGCAACGGCCAACCTCGCACCCTCCCTCCCCCGACCCCTCTCCGGCACCGGAGCCTCAACTTAGCTTGCAGACAGCCACGAGTCCAAATCCATCCTGGACAAGGAAAACCACACTCGGCCCGCTGCATTCAGCCTGCCGTCACCAGGTTCCGCTCCACCGTCTGCACAACAAGAACAACGCCGTCAGTCGGCATCGCAGCAGTCATCACGGAGCTATCGCACAACATCCGCCGCCTCAGACGTGCCAAGGCGTGCCGCTGAACCGCTCCGTACCTACGCCAGAGTCCGACACCGTGGCTCTGGTCGCTTCCAGCACCTAGGATACAGAGAGACACAAAATGACCTATGCGCTTGCCAAAAACACACCAGCCCCACGCTCCCTACTCCCCAGCTCACCTCAAACGCTCCTCCGCTTCCAAATGCGACCCGCACAGAGCCTGCAAAACCAAAGAGAAACACTGCAACTCCATGGCCATGCAAGACTTGGCTACGAGACACCAACCCAAACCACAACCGCCTCACCTTCCAGGAACGCTCCTCAGCGGGTGGCATTGCCCCTCCAAACGGCACCTACAAAAACCAAAGCCAAAAGGCACTTCCTGAAACACTGCCCAAAACCACAGCCTGCCCACACCTATCCCCTTCTCCCCCTCCTTTACCTTCAACAGCTTGCCTCCCCCGCCTCCGTCACTTTGGGTTCCCGCTTGGAGGCTGACGCACCACCTCTAAGATGCAAACAACGGGGGTGGCTTAGAACCGCACCAGCCACACGCAGCACCTGAAAAATAACCCCTCCTTCAGCCCACCCGTCCCCGAGTCAGCTCCAGGGCCCATACCCCACATTGCTCCTCGCTTGGAACCTTCACATAAAAAAAAAAAAAAAAAAGTCAGAAACACCATAAAGTAGTCAAAGAACCACCAGTCACATCTTCCCTCTAACCCCTCAGCTACTCCGTCCAACCCGACTGAACCACCTTTGCCTCAACAGTCTAGGCAGAGCAAGGCATTAGCCACAGACCCTTCGCGCTACTCCACCTACCCCCTGACTCTACACCCCCCGGGCAGGGCGGCTCCAGGCCACACGCACACACGCACACCCCGACGATCCACAGCGCACTACAAACAACGTGCCTTAAAAGACGAGAGAGAGAACTCTCGGTAAGAAGAACGACACCCGGACGGAAGACGCCGTCCGGCGAGAAGACCTGCGGGACCGTGACGGCCATGTGATGAGGTTCTACGGCAGCCCCAGAAAAAGAGAGGAACGTCACGGCCCCCGACAAGGGGTTATTCTCAAAACCGAGAGGACGCAGGCGCAACAATCCCGGCTTCAAGACCTAAGAACGTAAGGACGCAGGCAAGAAAGCCCAGTCCACAAAAACGGACCGCAAGAGAGCAGAGCTGCTGACGCAGCCGAGAACGACGCCGCAAAAAAGGACCGCCTGGAAACCTCCCAGATGCCAGACCGATCCACGCCGCACGCTTGGAACGCCAGAAAAGAAGTGCCCGATCGGCACCGAGTCGACGGATACACGCGTTCGAGATGCTAGGGACTATGCCCAACTCACAACACCTGAGGCGCACGGCACCCTCCTTGGGCACAAAGGCAACATCGAGACCCAACAAAGTCCTAAGACACACAAGACGCACCACGCAAACTGCACAACAACAGACACAGCCTGGAACCGCCCTGCCCGGCGCACGCTGCCATCCTGCTGAAGACTAACCTGCTCCCTTTCCCCGACCAGAGGGCACTGTTCCCAGACAGCCCTCTCCGCTGCGCTACACTTAGAAACCCCACCCCGCAACGGCCAACCTCGCACCCTCCCTCCCCCGACCCCTCTCCGGCACCGGAGCCTCAACTTAGCTTGCAGACAGCCACGAGTCCAAATCCATCCTGGACAAGGAAAACCACGCTCGGCCCGCTGCATTCAGCCTGCCGTCACCAGGTTCCGCTCCACCGTCTGCACAACAAGAACAACGCCGTCAGTCAGCATCGCAGCAGTCATCACGGAGCTATCGCACAACATCCGCCGCCTCAGACGTGCCAAGGCGTGCCGCTGAACCGCTCCGTACCTACGCCAGAGTCCGACGCCGTGGCTCTGGTCGCTTCCAGCACCTAGGATACAAAGAGACACAAAATGACCTATGCGCTTGCCAAAAACACACCAGCCCCACGCTCCCTACTCCCCAGCTCACCTCAAACGCTCCTCCGCTTCCAAATGCGACCCGCACAGAGCCTGCAAAACCAAAGAGAAACACTGCAACTCCGTGGCCATACAAGACTTGGCTACGAGACACCAACCCAAACCACAACCGCCTCGCCTTCCAGGAACGCTCCTCAGCGGGTGGCATTGCCCCTCCAAACGGCACCTACAAAAACCAAAGCCAAAAGGCACTTCCTGAAACACTGCCCAAAACCACAGCCTGCCCACACCTATCCCCTTCTCCCCCTCCTTTACCTTCAACAGCTTGCCTCCCCCGCCTCCGTCACTTTGGGTTCCCGCTTGGAGGCTGACGCACCACCTCTAAGATGCAAACAACAGGGGTGGCTTAGAACCGCACCAGCCACACGCAGCACCTGAAAAATAACCCCTCCTTCAGCCCACCCGTCCCCGAGTCAGCTCCAGGGCCCATACCCCACATTGCTCCTCGCTTGGAACCTTCACGTTAAAAAAAAACAAAAAAAAAAGTCAGAAACACCATAAAGTAGTCAAAGAACCACCAGTCACATCTTCCCTCTAACCCCTCAGCTACTCCGTCCAACCCGACTGAACCGCCTTTGCCTCAACAGTCTAGGCAGAGCAAGGCATTAGCCACAGACCCTTCGCACTACTCCACCTACCCCCTGACTCTACACCCCCCGGGCAGGGCGGCTCCAGGCCACACGCACACCCCGACGATCCACAGCGCACTACAAACAACGTGCCTTAAAAGACGAGAGAGAGAACTCTCGGTAAGAAGAACGACACCCGGACGGAAGACGCCGTCCGGCGAGAAGACCTGCGGGACCGTGACGGCCATGTGATGAGGTTCTACGGCAGCCCCAGAAAAAGAGAGGAACGTCACGGCCCCCGACAAGGGGTTATTCTCAAAACCGAGAGGACGCAGGCGCAACAATCCCGGCTTCAAGACCTAAGAACGTAAGGACGCAGGCAAGAAAGCCCAGTCCACAAAAACGGACCGCAAGAGAGCAGAGCTGCTGACGCAGCCGAGAACGACGCCGCAAAAAAGGACCGCCTGGAAACCTCCCAGATGCCAGACCGATCCACGCCGCACGCTTGGAACGCCAGAAAAGAAGTGCCCGATCGGCACCGAGTCGACGGATACACGCGTTCGAGATGCTAGGGATGATGCCCAACTCACAACACCTGAGGCGCACGGCACCCTCCTTGGGCACAAAGGCAACATCGAGACCCAACAAAGTCCTAAGACGCACAAGACGCACCACGCAAACTGCACAACAACAGACACAGCCTGGAACCGCCCTGCCCGGCGCACGCTGCCATCCTGCTGAAGACTAACCCGCTCCCTTTACCCGACCAGAGGGCACCGTCCCCAGGCAGCCCTCTCCGCTGCGCTACACTCAGAAACCCCACCCCGCAACGGCCAACCTCGCACCCTCCCTCCCCCGACCCCTCTCCGGCACCGGAGCCTCAACTTAGCTTGCAGACAGCCACGAGTCCAAATCCATCCTGGACAAGGAAAACCACACTCGGCCCGCTACATTCAGCCTGCCGTCACCAGGTTCCGCTCCACCGTCTGCACAACAAGAACAACGCCGTCAGTCAGCATCGCAGCAGTCATCACGGAGCTATCGCACAACATCCGCCGCCTCAGACGTGCCAAGGCGTGCCGCTGAACCGCTCCGTACCTACGCCAGAGTCCGATGCCGCGGCTCTGGTCGCTTCCAGCACCTAGGATACAAAGAGACACAAAATGACCTATGCGCTTGCCAAAAACACACCAGCCCCACGCTCCCTACTCCCCAGCTCACCTCAAACGCTCCTCCGCTTCCAAATGCGACCCGCACAGAGCCTGCAAAACCAAAGAGAAACACTGCAACTCCATGGCCATGCAAGACTTGGCTATGAGACACCAACCCAAACCACAACCGCCTCGCCTTCCAGGAACGCTCCTCAGCGGGCGGCATTGCCCCTCCAAACGGCACCTACAAAAACCAAAGCCAAAAGGCACTTCCTGAAACACTGCCCAAAACCACAGCCTGCCCACACCTATCCCCTTCTCCCCCTCCTTTACCTTCAACAGCTTGCCTCCCCCGCCTCCGTCACTTTGGGTTCCCGCTTGGAGGCTGACGCACCACCTCTAAGATGCAAACAACGGGGGTGGCTTAGAACCGCACCAGCCACACGCAGCACCTGAAAAATAACCCCTCCTTCAGCCCACCCGTCCCCGAGTCAGCTCCAGGGCCCATACCCCACATTGCTCCTCGCTTGGAACCTTCACGTTAAAAAAAACAAAAAAAAAAGTCAGAAACACCATAAAGTAGTCAAAGAACCACCAGTCACATCTTCCCTCTAACCCCTCAGCTACTCCGTCCAACCCGACTGAACCACCTTTGCCTCAACAGTCTAGGCAGAGCAAGGCATTAGCCACAGACCCTTCGCACTACTCCACCTACCCCCTGACTCTACACCCCCCGGGCAGGGCGGCTCCAGGCCACACGCACACACGCACACCCCGACGATCCACAGCGCACTACAAACAACGTGCCTTAAAAGACGAGAGAGAGAACTCTCGGTAAGAAGAACGACACCCGGACGGAAGACGCCGTCCGGCGAGAAGACCTGCGGGACCGTGACGGCCATGTGATGAGGTTCTACGGCAGCCCCAGAAAAAGAGAGGAACGTCACGGCCCCCGACAAGGGGTTATTCTCAAAACCGAGAGGACGCAGGCGCAACAATCCCGGCTTCAAGACCTAAGAACGTAAGGACGCAGGCAAGAAAGCCCAGTCCACAAAAACGGACCGCAAGAGAGCAGAGCTGCTGACGCAGCCGAGAACGACACCGCAAAAAAGGACCGCCTGGAAACCTCCCAGATGCCAGACCGATCCACGCCGCACGCTTGGAACGCCAGAAAAGAAGTGCCCGATCGGCACCGAGTCGACGGATACACGCGTTCGAGATGCTAGGGACTATGCCCAACTCACAACACCTGAGGCGCACGGCACCCTCCTTGGGCACAAAGGCAACATCGAGACCCAACAAAGTCCTAAGACACACAAGACACACCACGCAAACTGCACAACAACAGACACAGCCTGGAACCGCCCTGCCCGGCACACGCTGCCATCCTGCTGAAGACTAACCCGCTCCCTTTCCCCGACCAGAGGGCACCGTCCCCAGGCAGCCCTCTCCGCTGCGCTACACTTAGAAACCCCACCCCGCAACGGCCAACCTCGCACCCTCCCTCCCCCGACCCCTCTCCGGCACCGGAGCCTCAACTTAGCTTGCAGACAGCCACGAGTCCAAATCCATCCTGGACAAGGAAAACCACACTCGGCCCGCTGCATTCAGCCTGCCGTCACCAGGTTCCGCTCCACCGTCTGCACAACAAGAACAACGCCGTCAGTCAGCATCGCAGCAGTCATCACGGAGCTATCGCACAACATCCGCCGCCTCAGACGTGCCAAGGCGTGCCGCTGAACCGCTCCGTACCTACGCCAGAGTCCGACACCGTGGCTCTGGTCGCTTCCAGCACCTAGGATACAGAGAGACACAAAATGACCTATGCGCTTGCCAAAAACACACCAGCCCCACGCTCCCTACTCCCCAGCTCACCTCAAACGCTCCTCCGCTTCCAAATGCGACCCGCACAGAGCCTGCAAAACCAAAGAGAAACACTGCAACTCCATGGCCATGCAAGACTTGGCTATGAGACACCAACCCAAACCACAACCGCCTCGCCTTCCAGGAACGCTCCTCAGCGGGCGGCATTGCCCCTCCAAACGGCACCTACAAAAACCAAAGCCAAAAGGCACTTCCTGAAACACTGCCCAAAACCACAGCCTGCCCACACCTATCCCCTTCTCCCCCTCCTTTACCTTCAACAGCTTGCCTCCCCCGCCTCCGTCACTTTGGGTTCCCACTTGGAGGCTGACGCACCACCTCTAAGATGCAAACAACGGGGGTGGCTTAGAACCGCACCAGCCACACGCAGCACCTGAAAAATAACCCCTCCTTCAGCCCACCCGTCCCCGAGTCAGCTCCAGGGCCCATACCCCACATTGCTCCTCGCTTGGAACCTTCACGTTAAAAAAAACAAAAAAAAAAGTCAGAAACACCATAAAGTAGTCAAAGAACCACCAGTCACATCTTCCCTCTAACCCCTCAGCTACTCCGTCCAACCCGACTGAACCACCTTTGCCTCAACAGTCTAGGCAGAGCAAGGCATTAGCCACAGACCCTTCGCACTACTCCACCTACCCCCTGACTCTACACCCCCCGGGCAGGGCGGCTCCAGGCCACACGCACACACGCACACCCCGACGATCCACAGCGCACTACAAACAACGTGCCTTAAAAGACGAGAGAGAGAACTCTCGGTAAGAAGAACGACACCCGGACGGAAGACGCCGTCCGGCGAGAAGACCTGCGGGACCGTGACGGCCATGTGATGAGGTTCTACGGCAGCCCCAGAAAAAGAGAGGAACGTCACGGCCCCCGACAAGGGGTTATTCTCAAAACCGAGAGGACGCAGGCGCAACAATCCCGGCTTCAAGACCTAAGAACGTAAGGACGCAGGCAAGAAAGCCCAGTCCACAAAAACGGACCGCAAGAGAGCAGAGCTGCTGACGCAGCCGAGAACGACGCCGCAAAAAAGGACCGCCTGGAAACCTCCCAGATGCCAGACCGATCCACGCCGCACGCTTGGAACGCCAGAAAAGAAGTGCCCGATCGGCACCGAGTCGACGGATACACGCGTTCGAGATGCTAGGGACTATGCCCAACTCACAACACCTGAGGCGCACGGCACCCTCCTTGGGCACAAAGGCAACATCGAGACCCAACAAAGTCCTAAGACACACAAGACACACCACGCAAACTGCACAACAACAGACACAGCCTGGAACCGCCCTGCCCGGCACACGCTGCCATCCTGCTGAAGACTAACCCGCTCCCTTTCCCCGACCAGAGGGCACCGTCCCCAGGCAGCCCTCTCCGCTGCGCTACACTTAGAAACCCCACCCCGCAACGGCCAACCTCGCACCCTCCCTCCCCCGACCCCTCTCCGGCACCGGAGCCTCAACTTAGCTTGCAGACAGCCACGAGTCCAAATCCATCCTGGACAAGGAAAACCACACTCGGCCCGCTGCATTCAGCCTGCCGTCACCAGGTTCCGCTCCACCGTCTGCACAACAAGAACAACGCCGTCAGTCAGCATCGCAGCAGTCATCACGGAGCTATCGCACAACATCCGCCGCCTCAGACGTGCCAAGGCGTGCCGCTGAACCGCTCCGTACCTACGCCAGAGTCCGACACCGTGGCTCTGGTCGCTTCCAGCACCTAGGATACAGAGAGACACAAAATGACCTATGCGCTTGCCAAAAACACACCAGCCCCACGCTCCCTACTCCCCAGCTCACCTCAAACGCTCCTCCGCTTCCAAATGCGACCCGCACAGAGCCTGCAAAACCAAAGAGAAACACTGCAACTCCATGGCCATGCAAGACTTGGCTACGAGACACCAACCCAAACCACAACCGCCTCACCTTCCAGGAACGCTCCTCAGCGGGTGGCATTGCCCCTCCAAACGGCACCTACAAAAACCAAAGCCAAAAGGCACTTCCTGAAACACTGCCCAAAACCACAGCCTGCCCACACCTATCCCCTTCTCCCCCTCCTTTACCTTCAACAGCTTGCCTCCCCCGCCTCCGTCACTTTGGGTTCCCACTTGGAGGCTGACGCACCACCTCTAAGATGCAAACAACGGGGGTGGCTTAGAACCGCACCAGCCACACGCAGCACCTGAAAAATAACCCCTCCTTCAGCCCACCCGTCCCCGAGTCAGCTCCAGGGCCCATACCCCACATTGCTCCTCGCTTGGAACCTTCACATAAAAAAAAAAAAAAAAAAGTCAGAAACACCATAAAGTAGTCAAAGAACCACCAGTCACATCTTCCCTCTAACCCCTCAGCTACTCCGTCCAACCCGACTGAACCACCTTTGCCTCAACAGTCTAGGCAGAGCAAGGCATTAGCCACAGACCCTTCGCGCTACTCCACCTACCCCCTGACTCTACACCCCCCGGGCAGGGCGGCTCCAGGCCACACGCACACCCCGACGATCCACAGCGCACTACAAACAACGTGCCTTAAAAGACGAGAGAGAGAACTCTCGGTAAGAAGAACGACACCCGGACGGAAGACGCCGTCCGGCGAGAAGACCTGCGGGACCGTGACGGCCATGTGATGAGGTTCTACGGCAGCCCCAGAAAAAGAGAGGAACGTCACGGCCCCCGACAAGGGGTTATTCTCAAAACCGAGAGGACGCAGGCGCAACAATCCCGGCTTCAAGACCTAAGAACGTAAGGACGCAGGCAAGAAAGCCCAGTCCACAAAAACGGACCGCAAGAGAGCAGAGCTGCTGACGCAGCCGAGAACGACGCCGCAAAAAAGGACCGCCTGGAAACCTCCCAGATGCCAGACCGATCCACGCCGCACGCTTGGAACGCCAGAAAAGAAGTGCCCGATCGGCACCGAGTCGACGGATACACGCGTTCGAGATGCTAGGGACTATGCCCAACTCACAACACCTGAGGCGCACGGCACCCTCCTTGGGCACAAAGGCAACATCGAGACCCAACAAAGTCCTAAGACACACAAGACGCACCACGCAAACTGCACAACAACAGACACAGCCTGGAACCGCCCTGCCCGGCGCACGCTGCCATCCTGCTGAAGACTAACCTGCTCCCTTTCCCCGACCAGAGGGCACTGTTCCCAGACAGCCCTCTCCGCTGCGCTACACTTAGAAACCCCACCCCGCAACGGCCAACCTCGCACCCTCCCTCCCCCGACCCCTCTCCGGCACCGGAGCCTCAACTTAGCTTGCAGACAGCCACGAGTCCAAATCCATCCTGGACAAGGAAAACCACGCTCGGCCCGCTGCATTCAGCCTGCCGTCACCAGGTTCCGCTCCACCGTCTGCACAACAAGAACAACGCCGTCAGTCAGCATCGCAGCAGTCATCACGGAGCTATCGCACAACATCCGCCGCCTCAGACGTGCCAAGGCGTGCCGCTGAACCGCTCCGTACCTACGCCAGAGTCCGACGCCGTGGCTCTGGTCGCTTCCAGCACCTAGGATACAAAGAGACACAAAATGACCTATGCGCTTGCCAAAAACACACCAGCCCCACGCTCCCTACTCCCCAGCTCACCTCAAACGCTCCTCCGCTTCCAAATGCGACCCGCACAGAGCCTGCAAAACCAAAGAGAAACGCTGCAACTCCATGGCCATACAAGACTTGGCTACGAGACACCAACCCAAACCACAACCGCCTCGCCTTCCAGGAACGCTCCTCAGCGGGTGGCATTGCCCCTCCAAACGGCACCTACAAAAACCAAAGCCAAAAGGCACTTCCTGAAACACTGCCCAAAACCACAGCCTGCCCACACCTATCCCCTTCTCCCCCTCCTTTACCTTCAACAGCTTGCCTCCCCCGCCTCCGTCACTTTGGGTTCCCGCTTGGAGGCTGACGCACCACCTCTAAGATGCAAACAACGGGGGTGGCTTAGAACCGCACCAGCCACACGCAGCACCTGAAAAATAACCCCTCCTTCAGCCCACCCGTCCCCGAGTCAGCTCCAGGGCCCATACCCCACATTGCTCCTCGCTTGGAACCTTCACGTTAAAAAAAACAAAAAAAAAAGTCAGAAACACCATAAAGTAGTCAAAGAACCACCAGTCACATCTTCCCTCTAACCCCTCAGCTACTCCGTCCAACCCGACTGAACCGCCTTTGCCTCAACAGTCTAGGCAGAGCAAGGCATTAGCCACAGACCCTTCGCACTACTCCACCTACCCCCTGACTCTACACCCCCCGGGCAGGGCGGCTCCAGGCCACACGCACACCCCGACGATCCACAGCGCACTACAAACAACGTGCCTTAAAAGACGAGAGAGAGAACTCTCGGTAAGAAGAACGACACCCGGACGGAAGACGCCGTCCGGCAAGAAGACCTGCGGGACCGTGACGGCCATGTGATGAGGTTCTACGGCAGCCCCAGAAAAAGAGAGGAACGTCACGGCCCCCGACAAGGGGTTATTCTCAAAACCGAGAGGACGCAGGCGCAACAATCCCGGCTTCAAGACCTAAGAACGTAAGGACGCAGGCAAGAAAGCCCAGTCCACAAAAACGGACCGCAAGAGAGCAGAGCTGCTGACGCAGCCGAGAACGACGCCGCAAAAAAGGACCGCCTGGAAACCTCCCAGATGCCAGACCGATCCACGCCGCACGCTTGGAACGCCAGAAAAGAAGTGCCCGATCGGCACCGAGTCGACGGATACACGCGTTCGAGATGCTAGGGACTATGCCCAACTCACAACACCTGAGGCGCACGGCACCCTCCTTGGGCACAAAGGCAACAAAGTCCTAAGACACACAAGACGCACCACGCAAACTGCACAACAACAGACACAGCCTGGAACCGCCCTGCCCGGCGCACGCTGCCATCCTGCTGAAGACTAACCTGCTCCCTTTCCCCGACCAGAGGGCACTGTTCCCAGACAGCCCTCTCCGCTGCGCTACACTTAGAAACCCCACCCCGCAACGGCCAACCTCGCACCCTCCCTCCCCCGACCCCTCTCCGGCACCGGAGCCTCAACTTAGCTTGCAGACAGCCACGAGTCCAAATCCATCCTGGACAAGGAAAACCACGCTCGGCCCGCTGCATTCAGCCTGCCGTCACCAGGTTCCGCTCCACCGTCTGCACAACAAGAACAACGCCGTCAGTCAGCATCGCAGCAGTCATCACGGAGCTATCGCACAACATCCGCCGCCTCAGACGTGCCAAGGCGTGCCGCTGAACCGCTCCGTACCTACGCCAGAGTCCGACGCCGTGGCTCTGGTCGCTTCCAGCACCTAGGATACAAAGAGACACAAAATGACCTATGCGCTTGCCAAAAACACACCAGCCCCACGCTCCCTACTCCCCAGCTCACCTCAAACGCTCCTCCGCTTCCAAAGGCGACCCGCACAGAGCCTGCAAAACCAAAGAGAAACGCTGCAACTCCATGGCCATACAAGACTTGGCTACGAGACACCAACCCAAACCACAACCGCCTCGCCTTCCAGGAACGCTCCTCAGCGGGTGGCATTGCCCCTCCAAACGGCACCTACAAAAACCAAAGCCAAAAGGCACTTCCTGAAACACTGCCCAAAACCACAGCCTGCCCACACCTATCCCCTTCTCCCCCTCCTTTACCTTCAACAGCTTGCCTCCCCCGCCTCCGTCACTTTGGGTTCCCGCTTGGAGGCTGACGCACCACCTCTAAGATGCAAACAACAGGGGTGGCTTAGAACCGCACCAGCCACACGCAGCACCTGAAAAATAACCCCTCCTTCAGCCCACCCGTCCCCGAGTCAGCTCCAGGGCCCATACCCCACATTGCTCCTCGCTTGGAACCTTCACGTTAAAAAAAACAAAAAAAAAGTCAGAAACACCATAAAGTAGTCAAAGAACCACCAGTCACATCTTCCCTCTAACCCCTCAGCTACTCCGTCCAACCCGACTGAACCGCCTTTGCCTCAACAGTCTAGGCAGAGCAAGGCATTAGCCACAGACCCTTCGCACTACTCCACCTACCCCCTGACTCTACACCCCCCGGGCAGGGCGGCTCCAGGCCACACGCACACCCCGACGATCCACAGCGCACTACAAACAACGTGCCTTAAAAGACGAGAGAGAGAACTCTCGGTAAGAAGAACGACACCCGGACGGAAGACGCCGTCCGGCGAGAAGACCTGCGGGACCGTGACGGCCATGTGATGAGGTTCTACGGCAGCCCCAGAAAAAGAGAGGAACGTCACGGCCCCCGACAAGGGGTTATTCTCAAAACCGAGAGGACGCAGGCGCAACAATCCCGGCTTCAAGACCTAAGAACGTAAGGACGCAGGCAAGAAAGCCCAGTCCACAAAAACGGACCGCAAGAGAGCAGAGCTGCTGACGCAGCCGAGAACGACGCCGCAAAAAAGGACCGCCTGGAAACCTCCCAGATGCCAGACCGATCCACGCCGCACGCTTGGAACGCCAGAAAAGAAGTGCCCGATCGGCACCGAGTCGACGGATACACGCGTTCGAGATGCTAGGGACTATGCCCAACTCACAACACCTGAGGCGCACGGCACCCTCCTTGGGCACAAAGGCAACATCGAGACCCAACAAAGTCCTAAGACACACAAGACGCACCACGCAAACTGCACAACAACAGACACAGCCTGGAACCGCCCTGCCCGGCGCACGCTGCCATCCTGCTGAAGACTAACCTGCTCCCTTTCCCCGACCAGAGGGCACTGTTCCCAGACAGCCCTCTCCGCTGCGCTACACTTAGAAACCCCACCCCGCAACGGCCAACCTCGCACCCTCCCTCCCCCGACCCCCCTCCGGCACCGGAGCCTCAACTTAGCTTGCAGACAGCCACGAGTCCAAATCCATCCTGGACAAGGAAAACCACACTCGGCCCGCTACATTCAGCCTGCCGTCACCAGGTTCCGCTCCACCGTCTGCACAACAAGAACAACGCCGTCAGTCAGCATCGCAGCAGTCATCACGGAGCTATCGCACAACATCCGCCGCCTCAGACGTGCCAAGGCGTGCCGCTGAACCGCTCCGTACCTACGCCAGAGTCCGATGCCGCGGCTCTGGTCGCTTCCAGCACCTAGGATACAAAGAGACACAAAATGACCTATGCGCTTGCCAAAAACACACCAGCCCCACGCTCCCTACTCCCCAGCTCACCTCAAACGCTCCTCCGCTTCCAAATGCGACCCGCACAGAGCCTGCAAAACCAAAGAGAAACACTGCAACTCCATGGCCATGCAAGACTTGGCTATGAGACACCAACCCAAACCACAACCGCCTCGCCTTCCAGGAACGCTCCTCAGCGGGCGGCATTGCCCCTCCAAACGGCACCTACAAAAACCAAAGCCAAAAGGCACTTCCTGAAACACTGCCCAAAACCACAGCCTGCCCACACCTATCCCCTTCTCCCCCTCCTTTACCTTCAACAGCTTGCCTCCCCCGCCTCCGTCACTTTGGGTTCCCGCTTGGAGGCTGACGCACCACCTCTAAGATGCAAACAACGGGGGTGGCTTAGAACCGCACCAGCCACACGCAGCACCTGAAAAATAACCCCTCCTTCAGCCCACCCGTCCCCGAGTCAGCTCCAGGGCCCATACCCCACATTGCTCCTCGCTTGGAACCTTCACGTTAAAAAAAACAAAAAAAAAAGTCAGAAACACCATAAAGTAGTCAAAGAACCACCAGTCACATCTTCCCTCTAACCCCTCAGCTACTCCGTCCAACCCGACTGAACCACCTTTGCCTCAACAGTCTAGGCAGAGCAAGGCATTAGCCACAGACCCTTCGCACTACTCCACCTACCCCCTGACTCTACACCCCCCGGGCAGGGCGGCTCCAGGCCACACGCACACACGCACACCCCGACGATCCACAGCGCACTACAAACAACGTGCCTTAAAAGACGAGAGAGAGAACTCTCGGTAAGAAGAACGACACCCGGACGGAAGACGCCGTCCGGCGAGAAGACCTGCGGGACCGTGACGGCCATGTGATGAGGTTCTACGGCAGCCCCAGAAAAAGAGAGGAACGTCACGGCCCCCGACAAGGGGTTATTCTCAAAACCGAGAGGACGCAGGCGCAACAATCCCGGCTTCAAGACCTAAGAACGTAAGGACGCAGGCAAGAAAGCCCAGTCCACAAAAACGGACCGCAAGAGAGCAGAGCTGCTGACGCAGCCGAGAACGACGCCGCAAAAAAGGACCGCCTGGAAACCTCCCAGATGCCAGACCGATCCACGCCGCACGCTTGGAACGCCAGAAAAGAAGTGCCCGATCGGCACCGAGTCGACGGATACACGCGTTCGAGATGCTAGGGACTATGCCCAACTCACAACACCTGAGGCGCACGGCACCCTCCTTGGGCACAAAGGCAACATCGAGACCCAACAAAGTCCTAAGACACACAAGACACACCACGCAAACTGCACAACAACAGACACAGCCTGGAACCGCCCTGCCCGGCACACGCTGCCATCCTGCTGAAGACTAACCCGCTCCCTTTCCCCGACCAGAGGGCACCGTCCCCAGGCAGCCCTCTCCGCTGCGCTACACTTAGAAACCCCACCCCGCAACGGCCAACCTCGCACCCTCCCTCCCCCGACCCCTCTCCGGCACCGGAGCCTCAACTTAGCTTGCAGACAGCCACGAGTCCAAATCCATCCTGGACAAGGAAAACCACGCTCGGCCCGCTGCATTCAGCCTGCCGTCACCAGGTTCCGCTCCACCGTCTGCACAACAAGAACAACGCCGTCAGTCAGCATCGCAGCAGTCATCACGGAGCTATCGCACAACATCCGCCGCCTCAGACGTGCCAAGGCGTGCCGCTGAACCGCTCCGTACCTACGCCAGAGTCCGACGCCGTGGCTCTGGTCGCTTCCAGCACCTAGGATACAAAGAGACACAAAATGACCTATGCGCTTGCCAAAAACACACCAGCCCCACGCTCCCTACTCCCCAGCTCACCTCAAACGCTCCTCCGCTTCCAAATGCGACCCGCACAGAGCCTGCAAAACCAAAGAGAAACACTGCAACTCCATGGCCATGCAAGACTTGGCTACGAGACACCAACCCAAACCACAACCGCCTCGCCTTCCAGGAACGCTCCTCAGCGGGTGGCATTGCCCCTCCAAACGGCACCTACAAAAACCAAAGCCAAAAGGCACTTCCTGAAACACTGCCCAAAACCACAGCCTGCCCACACCTATCCCCTTCTCCCCCTCCTTTACCTTCAACAGCTTGCCTCCCCCGCCTCCGTCACTTTGGGTTCCCGCTTGGAGGCTGACGCACCACCTCTAAGATGCAAACAACGGGGGTGGCTTAGAACCGCACCAGCCACACGCAGCACCTGAAAAATAACCCCTCCTTCAGCCCACCCGTCCCCGAGTCAGCTCCAGGGCCCATACCCCACATTGCTCCTCGCTTGGAACCTTCACGTTAAAAAAAACAAAAAAAAAAAAGTCAGAAACACCATAAAGTAGTCAAAGAACCACCAGTCACATCTTCCCTCTAACCCCTCAGCTACTCCGTCCAACCCGACTGAACCGCCTTTGCCTCAACAGTCTAGGCAGAGCAAGGCATTAGCCACAGACCCTTCGCACTACTCCACCTACCCCCTGACTCTACACCCCCCGGGCAGGGCGGCTCCAGGCCACACGCACACTCGCACACCCCGACGATCCACAGCGCACTACAAACAACGTGCCTTAAAAGACGAGAGAGAGAACTCTCGGTAAGAAGAACGACACCCGGACGGAAGACGCCATCCGGCGAGAAGACCTGCGGGACCGTGACGGCCATGTGATGAGGTTCTACGGCAGCCCCAGAAAAAGAGAGGAACGTCACGGCCCCCGACAAGGGGTTATTCTCAAAACCGAGAGGACGCAGGCGCAACAATCCCGGCTTCAAGACCTAAGAACGTAAGGACGCAGGCAAGAAAGCCCAGTCCACAAAAACGGACCGCAAGAGAGCAGAGCTGCTGACGCAGCCGAGAACGACGCCGCAAAAAAGGACCGCCTGGAAACCTCCCAGATGCCAGACCGATCCACGCCGCACGCTTGGAACGCCAGAAAAGAAGTGCCCGATCGGCACCGAGTCGACGGATACACGCGTTCGAGATGCTAGGGACTATGCCCAACTCACAACACCTGAGGCGCACGGCACCCTCCTTGGGCACAAAGGCAACATCGAGACCCAACAAAGTCCTAAGACACACAAGACGCACCACGCAAACTGCACAACAACAGACACAGCCTGGAACCGCCCTGCCCGGCACACGCTGCCATCCTGCTGAAGACTAACCCGCTCCCTTTACCCGACCAGAGGGCACTGTTCCCAGGCAGCCCTCTCCGCTGCGCTACACTTAGAAACCCCACCCCGCAACGGCCAACCTCGCACCCTCCCTCCCCCGACCCCTCTCCGGCACCGGAGCCTCAACTTAGCTTGCAGACAGCCACGAGTCCAAATCCATCCTGGACAAGGAAAACCACGCTCGGCCCGCTGCATTCAGCCTGCCGTCACCAGGTTCCGCTCCACCGTCTGCACAACAAGAACAACGCCGTCAGTCAGCATCGCAGCAGTCATCACGGAGCTATCGCACAACATCCGCCGCCTCAGACGTGCCAAGGCGTGCCGCTGAACCGCTCCGTACCTACGCCAGAGTCCGATGCCGCGGCTCTGGTCGCTTCCAGCACCTAGGATACAAAGAGACACAAAATGACCTATGCGCTTGCCAAAAACACACCAGCCCCACGCTCCCTACTCCCCAGCTCACCTCAAACGCTCCTCCGCTTCCAAATGCGACCCGCACAGAGCCTGCAAAACCAAAGAGAAACACTGCAACTCCGTGGCCATACAAGACTTGGCTACGAGACACCAACCCAAACCACAACCGCCTCGCCTTCCAGGAACGCTCCTCAGCGGGTGGCATTGCCCCTCCAAACGGCACCTACAAAAACCAAAGCCAAAAGGCACTTCCTGAAACACTGCCCAAAACCACAGCCTGCCCACACCTATCCCCTTCTCCCCCTCCTTTACCTTCAACAGCTTGCCTCCCCCGCCTCCGTCACTTTGGGTTCCCGCTTGGAGGCTGACGCACCACCTCTAAGATGCAAACAACAGGGGTGGCTTAGAACCGCACCAGCCACACGCAGCACCTGAAAAATAACCCCTCCTTCAGCCCACCCGTCCCCGAGTCAGCTCCAGGGCCCATACCCCACATTGCTCCTCGCTTGGAACCTTCACGTTAAAAAAAACAAAAAAAAAAGTCAGAAACACCATAAAGTAGTCAAAGAACCACCAGTCACATCTTCCCTCTAACCCCTCAGCTACTCCGTCCAACCCGACTGAACCACCTTTGCCTCAACAGTCTAGGCAGAGCAAGGCATTAGCCACAGACCCTTCGCACTACTCCACCTACCCCCTGACTCTACACCCCCCGGGCAGGGCGGCTCCAGGCCACACGCACACCCCGACGATCCACAGCGCACTACAAACAACGTGCCTTAAAAGACGAGAGAGAGAACTCTCGGTAAGAAGAACGACACCCGGACGGAAGACGCCGTCCGGCGAGAAGACCTGCGGGACCGTGACGGCCATGTGATGAGGTTCTACGGCAGCCCCAGAAAAAGAGAGGAACGTCACGGCCCCCGACAAGGGGTTATTCTCAAAACCGAGAGGACGCAGGCGCAACAATCCCGGCTTCAAGACCTAAGAACGTAAGGACGCAGGCAAGAAAGCCCAGTCCACAAAAACGGACCGCAAGAGAGCAGAGCTGCTGACGCAGCCGAGAACGACGCCGCAAAAAAGGACCGCCTGGAAACCTCCCAGATGCCAGACCGATCCACGCCGCACGCTTGGAACGCCAGAAAAGAAGTGCCCGATCGGCACCGAGTCGACGGATACACGCGTTCGAGATGCTAGGGACTATGCCCAACTCACAACACCTGAGGCGCACGGCACCCTCCTTGGGCACAAAGGCAACATCGAGACCCAACAAAGTCCTAAGACACACAAGACGCACCACGCAAACTGCACAACAACAGACACAGCCTGGAACCGCCCTGCCCGGCACACGCTGCCATCCTGCTGAAGACTAACCTGCTCCCTTTCCCCGACCAGAGGGCACTGTTCCCAGACAGCCCTCTCCGCTGCGCTACACTTAGAAACCCCACCCCGCAACGGCCAACCTCGCACCCTCCCTCCCCCGACCCCTCTCCGGCACCGGAGCCTCAACTTAGCTTGCAGACAGCCACGAGTCCAAATCCATCCTGGACAAGGAAAACCACGCTCGGCCCGCTGCATTCAGCCTGCCGTCACCAGGTTCCGCTCCACCGTCTGCACAACAAGAACAACGCCGTCAGTCAGCATCGCAGCAGTCATCACGGAGCTATCGCACAACATCCGCCGCCTCAGACGTGCCAAGGCGTGCCGCTGAACCGCTCCGTACCTACGCCAGAGTCCGACGCCGCGGCTCTGGTCGCTTCCAGCACCTAGGATACAAAGAGACACAAAATGACCTATGCGCTTGCCAAAAACACACCAGCCCCACGCTCCCTACTCCCCAGCTCACCTCAAACGCTCCTCCGCTTCCAAAGGCGACCCGCACAGAGCCTGCAAAACCAAAGAGAAACACTGCAACTCCATGGCCATACAAGACTTGGCTATGAGACACCAACCCAAACCACAACCACCTCACCTTCCAGGAACGCTCCTCAGCGGGCGGCATTGCCCCTCCAAACGGCACCTACAAAAACCAAAGCCAAAAGGCACTTCCTGAAACACTGCCCAAAACCACAGCCTGCCCACACCTATCCCCTTCTCCCCCTCCTTTACCTTCAACAGCTTGCCTCCCCCGCCTCCGTCACTTTGGGTTCCCGCTTGGAGGCTGACGCACCACCTCTAAGATGCAAACAACGGGGGTGGCTTAGAACCGCACCAGCCACACGCAGCACCTGAAAAATAACCCCTCCTTCAGCCCACCCGTCCCCGAGTCAGCTCCAGGGCCCATACCCCACATTGCTCCTCGCTTGGAACCTTCACATAAAAAAAAAAAAAAAAAGTCAGAAACACCATAAAGTAGTCAAAGAACCACCAGTCACATCTTCCCTCTAACCCCTCAGCTACTCCGTCCAACCCGACTGAACCACCTTTGCCTCAACAGTCTAGGCAGAGCAAGGCATTAGCCACAGACCCTTCGCACTACTCCACCTACCCCCTGACTCTACACCCCCCGGGCAGGGCGGCTCCAGGCCACACGCACACCCCGACGATCCACAGCGCACTACAAACAACGTGCCTTAAAAGACGAGAGAGAGAACTCTCGGTAAGAAGAACGACACCCGGACGGAAGACGCCGTCCGGCGAGAAGACCTGCGGGACCGTGACGGCCATGTGATGAGGTTCTACGGCAGCCCCAGAAAAAGAGAGGAACGTCACGGCCCCCGACAAGGGGTTATTCTCAAAACCGAGAGGACGCAGGCGCAACAATCCCGGCTTCAAGACCTAAGAACGTAAGGACGCAGGCAAGAAAGCCCAGTCCACAAAAACGGACCGCAAGAGAGCAGAGCTGCTGACGCAGCCGAGAACGACGCCGCAAAAAAGGACCGCCTGGAAACCTCCCAGATGCCAGACCGATCCACGCCGCACGCTTGGAACGCCAGAAAAGAAGTGCCCGATCGGCACCGAGTCGACGGATACACGCGTTCGAGATGCTAGGGACTATGCCCAACTCACAACACCTGAGGCGCACGGCACCCTCCTTGGGCACAAAGGCAACATCGAGACCCAACAAAGTCCTAAGACGCACAAGACGCACCACGCAAACTGCACAACAACAGACACAGCCTGGAACCGCCCTGCCCGGCACACGCTGCCATCCTGCTGAAGACTAACCTGCTCCCTTTCCCCGACCAGAGGGCACCGTTCCCAGGCAGCCCTCTCCGCTGCGCTACACTCAGAAACCCCACCCCGCAACGGCCAACCTCGCACCCTCCCTCCCCCGACCCCTCTCCGGCACCGGAGCCTCAACTTAGCTTGCAGACAGCCACGAGTCCAAATCCATCCTGGACAAGGAAAACCACGCTCGGCCCGCTGCATTCAGCCTGCCGTCACCAGGTTCCGCTCCACCGTCTGCACAACAAGAACAACGCCGTCAGTCAGCATCGCAGCAGTCATCACGGAGCTATCGCACAACATCCGCCGCCTCAGACGTGCCAAGGCGTGCCGCTGAACCGCTCCGTACCTACGCCAGAGTCCGACGCCGCGGCTCTGGTCGCTTCCAGCACCTAGGATACAAAGAGACACAAAATGACCTATGCGCTTGCCAAAAACACACCAGCCCCACGCTCCCTACTCCCCAGCTCACCTCAAACGCTCCTCCGCTTCCAAATGCGACCCGCACAGAGCCTGCAAAACCAAAGAGAAACACTGCAACTCCGTGGCCATACAAGACTTGGCTACGAGACACCAACCCAAACCACAACCGCCTCGCCTTCCAGGAACGCTCCTCAGCGGGTGGCATTGCCCCTCCAAACGGCACCTACAAAAACCAAAGCCAAAAGGCACTTCCTGAAACACTGCCCAAAACCACAGCCTGCCCACACCTATCCCCTTCTCCCCCTCCTTTGCCTTCAACAGCTTGCCTCCCCCGCCTCCGTCACTTTGGGTTCCCGCTTGGAGGCTGACGCACCACCTCTAAGATGCAAACAACGGGGGTGGCTTAGAACCGCACCAGCCACACGCAGCACCTGAAAAATAACCCCTCCTTCAGCCCACCCGTCCCCGAGTCAGCTCCAGGGCCCATACCCCACATTGCTCCTCGCTTGGAACCTTCACGTTAAAAAAAACAAAAAAAAAAGTCAGAAACACCATAAAGTAGTCAAAGAACCACCAGTCACATCTTCCCTCTAACCCCTCAGCTACTCCATCCAACCCGACTGAACCACCTTTGCCTCAACAGTCTAGGCAGAGCAAGGCATTAGCCACAGACCCTTCGCACTACTCCACCTACCCCCTGACTCTACACCCCCCGGGCAGGGCGGCTCCAGGCCACACGCACACCCCAACAGCTTGCCTCCCCCGCCTCCGTCACTTTGGGTTCCCGCTTGGAGGCTGACGCACCACCTCTAAGATGCAAACAACAGGGGTGGCTTAGAACCGCACCAGCCACACGCAGCACCTGAAAAATAACCCCTCCTTCAGCCCACCCATCCCCGAGTCAGCTGCAGGGCCCACATCCCACATTGCTCCTCACTTGTATGGAAGACGCCGTCCAGCAAGCAAGACCTGCGGGACCATGACGGTTATGTGACGAGGTTCCACAGCAGCCCCAGAAAGAGAGTAGAACATGACGGCCCCTGATAAGAAGTTACTGTCAAAACCGAGAGGACATAGGCACAACAATCCCGGCTTCAAGACCTAGGAACGTAAGGACGCAGGCAAGAAAGCCCAGTTCGCAAAAACGGACCTCAAGAGAGCTGAGCTGCTGACGCAGCCGAGAACAACGCCGCACGAGAGGACTGCCCAGAAACCTCCGAGACACCATGCCGATCCGCGCCGTACGCTTGCGACACCAGAAAAGCAGCGCCCGATCAGCACTATGCCAACGAGCACAAGCATTTGGGACGGTAGGGATGACACCCGCGGCGCGTGCCACCCTCTTTGGGCACAACGAGGGCATCCAGACCTGGCGAAGGCCTAAGACACAGAAGACGCACCACACAAACTGCACAACGACAGACACAGCCTGGAACCGCCCTGCCCGGCACACGCTGCCATCCTGCTGAAGACTAACCTGCTCCCTTTACCTGCCCAGAGGGGACCATTCCCGGACAGCCCTCTCCCCTGCCCTACCTTTCAAAACCCCTTCCTGCAATGGCCAGCCTCGTCTCCTCACCCCCTTCCCGGTGCCAGCCCCTCAACTTAATCTTTCAGAGGGCCAGGGGGTCCACATCCATCCTTGACCACCCACACATCGGCTAGCTGATATTTTCCTGCACTCCCCAGGTTCCTCTTCCTCACCTGCAAAACAAAACCCCACGGCACCAGCAGTAAGCATCGCGACTGTGAAAACCGACCTCTTCTGCGCCACCTTCACCCTCGTAAGCGCCGCAGCATTCAACTCTCCTCCTCCACGCCCATTCCAGAGTCGGAGGCCGGAGGCTGCGGCCGTCGTTCCTTGTGGTGCCCAAGATGCTAAGAGACACAAAATTACCTTTGTGCTTGTGAAAAATCACAAGTCCCACACTCCTCCTCTCTACTTCCCACCTCGCCTCTAATGCTCATCCGATTCCAGAGACGGCCCGCACGTAACCTGCAAAACCAAAGAGAAAAGCTTCACCGAGTTGCCGCAGGATACTTGACTCTCGGGCGCCAACAGGCCTGCAACCACCTCACCTTCTCAGACCTCTCAGCAAGTTGCTGCTTCGCTCCTCTGACGCTACATGCATAATCTACAACAATCAAAGCAAACACATGCTGAGATACTACCCAAAACAAGAGCCCACCCACACTGATTCCCATCTCCTGCTCCTTTACCTTGGCCAGTTGCCTGCACTGCCTCTGTTGTTTTCAGGTTGTCATGTTGAGGTGCGGGTACCACCTGTAAAACCCAAGCAAGAAAGGATCCTTAAAGCTTCACCCACAAGATGACACCTGAAAACTAACTGCGACGCTTGCCCGCTAGTCATTGCTCACCATGCCTGAGTCAGCTCTGGTGCCCATATCCCACGTGGCTTCACATGTTCAAAATAAAGCCAAAAACCCAAACCGTAACCTAGTGGTATACCCGCCAGTCACATCTCTCTAACACCACACACCGACCCACCTTAACTCTGTCACCCTACACAGCTCGTCCTTCCGCATCTGCAAAACAGTAATATCAAAGAAGTCACACAGATGCAGAGCGACAGCTTAACAATTCCAGAGGTCTTGTTCCCATTAGGAATACCATCTAGAGCCCAACTACAGCCTGCCATTAAAAGAAATATGTAACTCAAACATGAAGCCCCGCCCATACAAGCCTTAAGACCTTTGAGATTCAATCTGCTCAACTAGCAGCGCCCTAGTGCCACTCCCAAACAGCTCTGGTCATCCCCTCAGCACCCGCAAAATGCTACGGAAATTACTGTCCTCGCCTGCTGCCAATGGCTGCTTGCTCTGAGATGGGCTGTACAGCCTTGGCCAAAGCAGTCTAGGCATATTAACATTAACCAGATGCTCTTAGTGCTAATCTTCCCCTGACTCTACCATTGCTACACCCCCAGGCGGAGCAGCTCCAACCCACACACAGACACGCACAGACCGATGCTGCACTCAAACGCTACAAACGACACGACCCAGAGACCTAAGAAAACTCTCAGCAAGAGGAACGAGTCCCAGCCCAGAGATGCTGTCAGTCAAGAAGATCGACGGGGCCGCAAGGAAGAATCTACGGCAGCCCCTGAAAAGTCAAATGCCATCGCCAATGGTAGAAAGATATGTATAAACATATGTCTGTAACTGTGACAGCAGATGCATGAGAAGCCAGGCTTAAAGACCCAAGAACATTAAGACGCAGGGAAGAAATCCCAGAAAAGTGCTCTGGGAAAAGCGACCACTCCTGAGCGACGATGCTAACGCTGCCTTAATCACCAGCACAATAAATTGCCATCGATAATCATCTGATACACAAGACACACAAGAAAGATACGTGCCTTAGACTTAAAGTGTGATAAAGGAAGCGCTCAGTTAGTGTTATGTTGATGAGCCGAGGCTTGCAAGACCCTGGGTATTTCGATGTTCCCACTGGACACAGAGAAGACTGAAGACATCAAGACCTGAGTAAGGTATGGTATGAGACACAGAAGACAGACTACACAGTAACACAGACACAGGCTGGACCTGCCCTGCCTGGTAGATGTTCTTGTTTTACGGAAAGGACCCCGCGTCCTCTCCGTGCCCAAACGTGCCTGATCTCAAACCGCCTTCTCCACTACACTGATTTTATAACCCCTGCCCACCCCACCTGTGCTTCCCCCACCCAACCGACCACCTGCACAAAGATAGGGTCAGCCCCTCAACTTGCCTTTCAGAGGGCTGGGGCTCAGAAACCATCTTCTAAAAAGACCCCATCGGCTACCCAGGATGTCACTGCAATCACCCAGATCCTCTTCATCATAACACGGCAATTCAGAGATCTGAAACGGGCACCTGATGACTACAGAAACCAGTGCTAAAAACACTATAAACAAGAACATCATTATCATGACCAACACTAGAGCAAGCCTCCTTGGGCGCTCAAGGCAAAGGGCAAAAAGAAAAATAGAAAAAGCTTGCGTGCCCAGGACTGCGATAAAAGACACAGCCCTCCCTAGAGATTTCTAAGAGCACAAATAATACACATCCTCTGCTCCAGAAGAGGAGAAGGGAAGGGAAGACAGCAACACAAGCCTGCGCTGGAAATAAGTGTCCAGTCAATGCCTCTAAGTAACAGTTTCTGTGACATCCTGATGGACAGATGCAAAAATTAGCTCAGGGAGCGAAATGAGAAAGCAGCACAGAGGAGTGGAGACCCGAGAATTCCAGAGGGTACATTTTCACGTACCTTAATGTACCCAGCGCTTTCCGAGTTGAGACTTGTCTGATGTTTGTCCCCGCACGTTGAGATGCGGAGGTCCAGATAGTTTACGCTGCGTCTCTCATGACTCCGTTGTTTCTCCTGTTGGCCATGGAGAGACAAAAACAGAACAGACCTGATCAAAATCTAAATAAAACTGCACAACCCATCTGAGAAAGGCTGGTGAACCTGCCTCCCTTTCCCAACCGTCCCCTGCTCCGAAGACTTGAGAAACACCTACTCTTCTCCCGACGTGGCAGGGAAGGAAGGTTGCTCCTTCCCGACAGCTCCTGCCCTGTATTTGCACCCCTGAACCCCCCATGTCAGCTGCTCCTTGGGAGCTGCTCTTCTGAGCTGTGCCCCATGTTCTGCGAGCACCTCTCATCTTTCATCTTCGCAAAGACTCCGGGCTCTGGAGCAGACCCACAAAGTAACTGAAGTCCTGAAGCTTATCATCTAGGAGGGGCCTGCTGCAAACCCAAAAGATTCTACGGACAACATAGTACTCTGGAAACAATTAGGAACAGTGATTAATTATTCCATACGCTGAAAGACTCTACACCTTATGACCTGGCTGCTTTCTTGAAAAAAAGCTAAAATTCCATATACAGATGCCCACCTTAACCCCTGCTAGATCACCTCACCATCACTTCTATTAAGAAATAGTGTCAACAACTTACACAGCAAAACTGGTGAGGAAAACAAGGTTCTGTCTTCAATAAAATCAGGAATTCCAGAAAAAATACAATGCATTTTCAATAAAAAAAAAAAAAAAAAAAACACAACCATACAAACTCAGAGTATTAAACCATCTTGCCACCCCTGAACACCCATACAACATTGCTGAGCAGGGGAAAAAAAAAAAAAAAAAGAAAAAAAAAGCTGCATTCAAGTGTACTTTCTACTATATAATGCTGCTGAACCTTGACTGGTCCTGAGGCCCTTACCTCAAACACACACACCTGCCCAAATAGTTGGGGCAGGTCAAAAATCTGCAATCACCTGGAGGAACAGCAGAGCACTAACACCAATGAAGCCAGGGAGCAGAATGAGCCCCCTGAGGCGAGGCTGTGGCTCATATACCCCTGGCCCCACCCACCACCCTTCCCACAATCCCCTGGGAAAGGGGAGGGGCAAACCACCAGAAGGCATAAAGGCTGCCCAAGGAGCAGCAGGGAGGTTTCTCCTGTGCCTTAGATTTGCAATGTGCAAAGCACTTAAATGGGGAAAGCGACCCTTACTAGAAACAACAAGACCTGCTCTTGTACACCAACTACATCTATTGCATCAGCAATGCAACCGGGTAAGGAATTAAATGTGTTTTTCCTAGGGTGTGGATTGAATGAGGTCAACATCCTGCTAAGCTGTGTAGGAAAGAAGCTCATTAAACTCATTAGCACTGTTATTATCAAAAAATAAAAAACACAAGATGCTATGGGGTTACGCTTCATTTCTAGCAAGACCACGCGTGCTACCTAACTTCTACTGGAAGTACGTTCTGGATAGGACTGAATGACAAAGCACAATTAGATCCCATAAAAACCCTTTCTCAAAAATTCCTCCAGTTGCAAAGTAAATCACTTACAGTAAATCACTTACTGTAAATCACCGACAGTTCAGAGTCCCCTCGACGGTCTCTCCGACAGACTCCCTTAACGGAACTAGATGAGTCCTAAGAGACAAAAACCACAAAAACCCTATAGAAATACAAAAAATGTCTCAGAGGCCATACGAAGCAGCTGAATGAACACCTAAGTAGCTAGAACAAACATAAATTGCAGAACACAACCAAAAAAACCACAGGAGATCTGTCAATAAAAATAGAGGAAGGCTATCGCCTTCTCTGAAAAAGTCAAGGGGAGATCTGAGCTGACGATAAATGTCTTTGGGGTACCAACCGCCAAACAGAAACGTACCGTAAGACAAAAAACCAAAGGGACTGCTGCGGAGCACAAAGACGGCTTTAGAAAAGGTTCTGACAGAATGAGAGGCATCGTTGCAGGGCTCAGAGAGGCCCCAAAGGGGCCAGAGAGACCAAAGAAGCCCTGAGGACGCAATGAGTTCAAAAGGGAGTTGAAGAAAGGACGGGTGTCCTCGGGGACCGAACAGAGGTGCGCCGAACAAGGGAGAGGACGGAAGGACCGACCGAGGGAACGGAGGTGGACTCAGGAAGGGTTTGGAGGGGAAAAGAGGTGCACAAAGCGCCCTGCCGAGCTAAAACAGGGCTCTAGGGCGTAGGGGATGTCTCACGAGAGCTCGGCAATGGGAGCGGAGGAGTCCCGAGGGGGCCTGAGAGACCAAAGCAGCCTCAGAGGTATCAATGAGGAACTCCGAGGGGGATTTCAACAACAGGGTGGGAGATAGAGGGACAAACGGAAAGAAAATTCAAGAAGCAATGGGGTACAATTTGCACAGGCGAGAATTAAAAAACAAGGCCAGGGAGATGACGAGAGAGATACATACATATGACGAAATTTTAAAACAAATGGGGTGAAGGAAAGAGTGAGAAGAAATAAAAAAGTAGGAGAACGGAGCCAAATAGAGGGAGGCATAGAAAGAAAGTTTGAAAAGCAATGGGGTACAGAGCAGAGGGAGATATTAAAAAAACATAGGGTCAGGGAGCTGGATAGGGGGGAGATATAGAAATTAAAATTTAAAAATAATAGGCTACAAGGCAGTGCAGAAAAACTACAAAATAGGGAGAGGGAGCTGGCTAGAGAGACGCATAGAAAAAATATAAAATGCAACGGGGTATTCTCCAGAGTTGGCAGAAGAATAACAAGTTTTGGGGAGCCATACAGGGAGGTGGGCAGAGAGGGAGACCGAGGAAGGGAGGCAGGCAGACATCTGGAGAAGGGTGGCAGAGACGGGCCAGGATGCAGAGGAGAGGACGCGTGACTCACCACAGCTCCTGGTGCCAGCAGGAGACCTTCATCGCCTCGACGCTTCTCTCTCTGCCTCTGCCCCTTCCTCCTCTGCAGTGCTGCATGCCGGACCCTCGCCCACTCAGCAGCATGCAGCGGACACCTCTATGCTCCTCATCCGCAAGGCTTCCTCAATACCTGGTGGCTCGCCCACAGAGCCCTAGGCATGCCCAGGCAGCCCCTTTTACAGCTGGAGCCCCTTCGCCCAGCAGGGCCAGCCCCATCCTCAGCCTCACTGGCCACACCTGGGGCTGCCCTAGACCCCGCTGGAGCCCCTTCACCCAGCAGGGCCAGCCCCATCCTCAGCCTCACTGGCCACACCTGGGGCTGCCCTAGACCCCGCTGGAGCCCCTTCACCCAGCAGGGCCAGCCCCATCCTCAGCCTCACTGGCCACACCTGGGGCTGCCCTAGACCCCGCTGGAGCCCCTTCACCCAGCAGGGCCAGCCCCATCCTCAGCCTCACTGGCCACACCTGGGGCTGCCCTAGACCCCGCTGGAGCCCCTTCACCCAGCAGGGCCAGCCCCATCCTCAGCCTCACTGGCCACACCTGGGGCTGCCCTAGACCCAGCTGGAGCCCCTTCACCCAGCAGGGCCAGCCCCATCCTCAGCCTCACTGGCCACACCTGGGGCTGCCCTAGACCCAGCTGGAGCCCATCAGGAACAGGGGCCATTGCCAACGCCCCCCAGCACATCACCCCCTCCCCTGCACCTCTCCACAGCCACATGCTCTGCACCCAGGGGCTGCAAACACATCCAGGGGCACAGAGGAGGCAGGGAAAGTTTATTCATTAATGCACATAAGAAACCCCAGCTGTAAGAAATTGCAAGTTTCACTGCCCAAATGCAGGAGGAGAGAGGGAAAGAGAAAAGCAGTGGGAAAGTCAGAGGGACACAGGGAAGAGATGTGGGACAGGGAGCCAGAAAATGGGATGCTGCAAACAGGAGAGGGATGGGGAGGAGGACAACAGTGTAGAGAGAGCAGAGAGATGGAGGAATAAATAAGAGAGACAGGGAGCAGGAGAGAGAGGTGGAAGGGACCAGCAGGACAACAAGATAGAGACAAGACAAGGGACACAGAAAAATTCTAAAGGGGGTGGGGGGGTGGAAACGTAGGCAAGAAATTAAAAAATAGAAACAGCCCGATAGAGGTAGACGTAGAAAGAAAATTCTCAAAAAGCAACGGGGTGCAAGAAACATAGGCAAGAACTAACAAACAAATAGAGACAGGGAGCTAGAAAGAGGGAGATCTAGAAAGAAAGTGTAAAAAGTGACAGGGTAGAGGACAGAGAGGGAAGAATTAAGAGTTAGAGACAGAGATGGATAGAGGGAGACATTTTGTAAGAAAATTTTGTAAGTGACAGGATACAAGAATCATACACGAGAATTAAAAAATAAGTACATGGAGCTGCATAGAGGGAGATGTAGGAAGAAAATTTGAAAAGCAACAGGGTGTAAGAAACACTGGCAAGAAATGAAAGAGAGAGGGAAAGGTAGCAAGAAAATTTAAAAAGCAACTGAGTTTGAGAAATATATGCAAGATTTTAACAAATAGGGATGGAGAAGTAGAAAGTAAGTTTCAAAAGCAATGGGGTACAAGAAACATAGGCAAGAATTAAAAAATAGGGACAGAAAAGAAAGCAACTGTGGTGGGTTGACCTCGGCTGGCTGCCGGGTGCCCACCAAGCCGCTCTATCGCTCCCCCTCCTCAACAAGACAGGGGAAGAAAACACAAGAAAAAACCTTGTAGGTCAAGATAAGGACAAAGAGATCACTCCCCCATTACTGTCACAGGCAAAACAGACTCAACTTGGGGTAATTAAATTTATTGTCAATCAAAATCAAGATCAGAACAATAAGAAATAAGAACAAATCTAAAAAACAGCCCGCTCTTTTTTCCTGGGCTCATCTCCACGACTCCTGACCTCCCTACATCCCACCCCCGAGCAATGCAGGGGGACAGGGAGCAGGGGTCACACTCAGTTCATCACACATCATCTCTGCCGCTCCTTCCTCCTCGCGCTCTTCTTCTGCTCCAGCGTGGGCTCCTCTCCACGGGGCCGCAGGTGCTGCCAGGAGCCTGCTCCAGCGCAAGCCCTCCATGGGGTCACAGCTTCCTTCAGGCACATCCACCTGCTGCGGCATGGGGTCCTCCATGGGCTGCAGGTGCATGTCTGCTCCACCGCGGACCTCCACGGGCTCCAGGAGGACGACCTGCCTCACCATGGCCTTCACCACAGCCTGCAGGGGAATCTCTGCTCCAGTGCCTGGAGCATCTCCTCCCCCTCCTTCGTCACCGACCTTAGTGCCTGCAGGGCTGTTTCACACTCACGTTTTCTCTATCACAGCATCTGCACAGCATTTTTTACCCCTTCTTAAATGTCCATCCCAGAGGCACAACCAGCATCGCCGATGGGCTCGGCTTGGACTGGCAGCAGATCCGTCTTGGAGCTGGAAGTGGCTGTGAACTGAGAAATGCCAAAAAACCTTGATGAGCTGAAGGGCAGAGAGAGAGGAATTAAAAAAAAAAATAGGGACATGGAGCCAGACAGAGAGGCAGGGGAATGGGAATTGTGAAGTGCTAAAGGACAGAGAGGGATAAATTTAAAAAATTGGGATAGGAAGACAGACATATAGATGGAGAAAGACAAAAATAGTGATGGGCTGCAGGACAGAGACAGAAGATGAAAAAGAGGGACAGGGAACAGGACAGAAGCACAAAGAGAAAAAGAAAACAGAGAGGTAGAAGAGAGAAAGAGGGGGACTCATCATCTTGAGGATACAATAAGCTCAAAAGGGAATGGAAGCACGAGGGATCACAGAAGCCTGCCTCAGGGGCACCCCTGCGGCCGACATGTGGCACCAAGAGACACGAAATCACAATTGCGCTTGTAAGAAAATCACCAGTCCCGTGCTCCTCCTCTCTACTACCCAGCTCACCTCAAATGCTCATCCGATTCCAAAGACGGCCCGCACAGAACCTGCAAAACCAAAGAGAAAAGCTTCACCGAGTTGCCACAGGATACTTCACTCTCAGATGCCAACTCAGCCGACAACCTCCTCGCCTTCTTGGACCACTCAATGTGCTGCTTCACTCACCTGATGCCATGTGCATCACCTGCAAAAAAAAAAAAAAAAATCAAAGCTCCCTATTGCGCATCTGCAGCAACAATAATACAAAGTCAAACAGGTGCTGACAAATACCCTAGCCAACACCGAACCTTCTCCATTCCAACTTCTTCGCCCCACTAACCTTGTTGATCTGTGCTTTGTGCTCTGACCTGCCAGGCTGACACAGCAACATCAGTGAGTCAAAAAACAAAAACAGACAGACAGTAATACCCCTAATTAGTATACACCTTTCCCTCTTCTTTCCTGTACCCCAATAGCCGCATGCCTGACTCATCCTTTCCCCCAGCAGGCTAACACGGATCTGCTCACCTCCCATGCTGCGCCTCCGGGGTCAGCATCCACGTCAGGCGCCTGCTCGTACAGTCGGTCCTTCTCCGATGACTCAGGAACCATAACATTTGATGCCAGGCCTCCCTTGGGAAAGCGTGGAGAGGCACACAGATGTTACATACTGCTTTCCAAAAGAAAGAGCCCACCATGCAAAACAGACTAACAAATCCCTTGGACTGACTCACATACTCAGGCAACACAGAGACCCCAAAACCACAAAACCCAAACGATCGACCTCACCTCCCCCGTCACGGCCCACAATGCCGTCCACTCGCTTTTCTTGTCATGCCTTGCTCGCCTGTCCTGCTCAGCCCAGACCTATTACTTAAGCTGCAAGAATAAGTAATATTATTACTTATTATTATTATTACTTATTAATATTATTACTTATTAATATTATTATTATCTACCCACTGACACACAAAAATTAGTTACTGCCAGATGACTCAAATATAGGCAAAGACCAGCAGGCCAAACACCAAAAGAGCTACAAGCAGCAAATGACCATGGCTGGCGTAATGACAGACTCTTCCTTTACGGATAAGTAACTCCTAAATGACTCCACGAACTGCAGCACGGAGAACCCCTCGGTGGAGGGAGCATGCTCGCGTGGGAGCACTGACACATAGGGGACAGGACGCTGGGCTGCCCCAGGCTGCTTGCATCCACAGTGCTCCTATTAGGTAGCACTGCACTATGAAGCCTGGGAGCAGAGGGAGGCGCTGGGGGCACCACAAAGCGCCCAGGGAGGCGCCGGAGACCTCAGGGTTCCGGAGGGTATATGTTAACGTAACTTAACGTACCCAATGCTTCCCGAGATGAGAGTTGTCTGACATTCGGCCCCGCACGTCGTGACGCAGAGGCCTGGACAGTTTACACTGTGCTTCTCGTGACTTTGCCGTACCTCCCATTGCCTGTGGAGAGACAAAAACAGAACAGACCTCAGCAAAACCCAAATCCGACTACAAAACCCATCCAAGAAAGGTTGATGAACCCGCCTCCCTTGCCCAACCATCCCCTGGTCCCAAAACTTGGAGAAACCCCTTCTCTTCTCCTGAACTGGCAGGGAAGCAAGCCCGCTCCTTCCCGACAGCTCCTGCCCTGTATTTGCACCCCTGAACCCCCCGCGTCGGCCGCTCCTCGGGAGCCGCTCTTCCCAGCTGTGCCCTGCCTTCTGCGAGCACCCCTTACCTTTCATCCTCCCACGGACTCCAGGCCCACAAAATAACCGAAGTCCTGATGCTTATCATCTCCGAGGGGCCTGCCGCAATCCACAAAGGCTCCAGGGAGAACAGGGTACGCCGTCAGCGATGGGGAAAGGCGATGAGCTGTTCCATACCCTGAAAGGCGCTACGCCTTACGGCCCTGCTGCTTTCTTGAGCAATGCTGAAGCTCCATCTACAGATGCATACAAGATGCCCACCTCAGCCCCTGCTAGGTCATCGCGCCATCAGCCCTATTAGGAGATGGTGTCAACAACTGGCACGGTACGCCGCAAAACTGGTGAGAAACGAGGCTCCATCTTCAATAAAATCAGGAAGTCCAGGAAAACACAAAGCACTTAGGAAAAAAAAGAACAAAACCAAAACACATCCTATTAAACCATTTTGCCACCCCTGAACGCCCAATACAAAATTACTGACCCGAAAAAAAACAAAAAAAAAACCAAGCACAAAGCTGCATGCAAGTGTACTTTCGAATATACAGGCTGCTGAGCCTTGCCTCAAAAAGACACCTCCGGTTCTCCCGACGTCGAAACGCACCTGCCCAAAAGCCACGATCGCCTAAAGAAACAGCAGAGCACCGGCCCCGGAGCAGAATGAGTCCCTCCGCAGGGGCTGCGCTCATGCGCCCCCGGCCCCGCCCACCGCCCTTCCCACAATCCCCTGCGGGGAAATAAATCGTTCTTTAAAACCAGCAAAAGGAACAAAAGTTGGCATAGAAAGAACATTTAAAAAGAAGAGGGGGATTAAGGAAATAAAGAGAAAGAATTAAAAAATAGGGTCAGCAAACTCAGAGAAGGAGAAAGAAAGTTTCAAAAAGAGAGGGCGCTAAGGAAAGACAAGAAATTATTAAAAAAAACAGACAGTAAAATAAAGACAGTGAACGGGACAAAAGCAGAAAATCTAAAAAGCAAGGGGGTTAGGGAAGTAAAGAGAAAATTTAAAAAAATAGGTTCAACAAACTAAAACACAGACGTAGAAAGAAATTTTAACAGCAGAGGCACTAAGGGAGGACAACAAATAATTAAAGACAGCTAACAAGAAAAGCAGACAGAAAATTTTAGAAATAGATTAAGGAAATAAAGAAAAATTAAATAATAGCGATATTAAACTACAACAGAGAAGTAGAAAGAAAAGGAAACTCTAAAAAGTGATGGCAAAGAAGCAAGAAAAGAAATAATTTTTAAAAAGACAATGAAGGAAAAAAGTAGGCATAGAAAGAACTTTTTAAAAGCGAGAATAATTCAGGAAATTAAGGGGAAAAACGAAGAAAATAGGGATAGCAAACTAAAACGGAGACGTAGAAAGAAAACGTTAAAAGCGACAGCACTAAGGAAAGACAAGAAATAATTAAAGCACAAATACGGCAAATTTTTTTGTTTTTTAGTTAAAACACACATGGAAATATAATTTCTGAAGTGACAGGGTACACAGGAATAAATTGAAAAATATGGATAGGGATCTTGATAAAAGTAGACACAGAATGAAAATTGTAAAAGCAATGGGGCTCAGGACAGACAGGAAAAAAATTTTTAAAAAAGACAGTGAATTGGTTAAAGGAGCCATAGAAAGAAAATTTTAAAAGCAACTGGGTAAAGGACAAGCAGGAAAAAAAATCAAAATGGGGGACAGAAAACGGGTTAAAAGTTGACACAGAAAGAAAATTTTAAAAGCAAAGGCATTAAGGAAAGACAAGAAATAATTTTTAAAATAAGGGTAGGGTGATAGAGAGACAGGAAGAAAATTATAAAAGCGGAGGCATTAAGGAAAGACAAGGGAAAAGTTACAAAATAAGAATAGGGAGAAAAATACAGAGATGCATAGGAAGAAAATTTCAAAAGCAATTAGGTACAAGACAGACGAGAAACAAAAAAGACAGACAGTGAATTGGTTAAAGGAGACATGGAAAGAAAATTTTAAAAGCGACTGGGTACAGGATAGACAGGAAAATATAAAAAATAGGGACAGCAAAGTAGATAAACTTTGACGTAGAAAGAAAATGTAAAATGTGATGGCTTTAAGGAAAGACAGGAGTAAATCAAAAAATAAGAATGGGGGAAAAATAGAGATACACATAAAAGTAAATTTTAAAGGCAACAGGGTACACAACACAGGAAAGAGTTAAAAACTATGGATAGGGAGCTTGATAAAAGCAGGCATAGAAAGAAAATTGAAGAAGCAACAGGGTACAGGACAGACAGGAGAGAATCAGAAAATAAAGACAGTGAGCTGGCTAAAAGTAGCCATAGAAACAAAATTTTAAATTGGCAGAGTATAGTATCGACAGGAAAAAAAAATAAGAACAGGAGACTAAATAAATGGAGATATAGAAAGAAATTTTTTTACAGCAACTGGGTACAGGAGAGAGAGGGAGGAATTAAAAAATAGTGACAAGGAATCAGTGGGAGACATAGAAAGAAATTTTTAAAAGCGACAGGCTACAAGAAACACAGGAAAGAATTAAAAAATAGGAGCAGGGATGAGAATAGAAGGAAATATTGAAAGGAAATTTAAAAAGTGAGAGGGTATGCAGATGAAAGGGAGGAAGTGAACTTTAGGGGAAGGGAGCCAGATAAAGGGAATTCTTGAAAGAGACATCAAATCGCAATGGGGTACAAGAAATATACGGGAAAAATTAAAAAAAAAAAAAAAATCAAGAAAGGGAGACGGATAGAGGGAGACCTAGAAGGGATTTTAAAAAGCAACTGAGTACCAGAAACATAGACAAGGATTAAAACCTAGGGACAGGGAGATGGATAGAGGACGACGCAGAAAGAAAACGTAACCAGGGATCGGGTACAAGAGACACGGGAATATTAAAACAACGGGGACGGGGAGATGGATAGAAGGAGCCACGGAAGGAGAATTTTAAAAGCGACGGGGTGCGGGACAGAGGAAGGCATTGAATAGGGGCCGTTGCCAAAGCCCCCCAGCACATCGCCGCCTCCCCGAAGCTGTCCACACGGAACGGATGGGTATCGCGATGCTGCGTGTGAATCGGCCCTTTGCACACCTGGGCGAAGGCCCCGGACCCGGGGGGGAGCGGGGCCGCGGCTCCCAGAAGAGCCTATGAAGAGGGAGCTTGCGTAGCCCAAGACGTTCTCCTGCCCACCTTTTGAGCCAGCCACAAAAACAACGCGTGGGCATCAGGTGCTACACGATCCGGTGGGAAGCAGAGCCATTTGTCAAGTAATAGCATTCCAAAAAACAGAGCAGGTGGGAAAAGCCCCCCCCATGCCGACTCGAGATTAAAATGGTGATTAATAACACGAGCTGGAAATTATTCTGAGGCCCCTACCAACACAAAGCCACATACAGAAATCATCGCTTGCGTCATTAACGCGTTCCTGATGCTAGACATGGCTTTATGGAGAAAGTTTCACCTACAGACACAAGCGCAAAACAAGTCGCGGGCGTAAAATGTCTCACTGCTGTGGCGCTAACTGCAGAGGACGCAGCGCAGCCTTGGAAGAGGCGGATCCCGTTTGACGCGGGAGCCGGAGCCTGTTCTACACGACGGGGTTCACGGCGAAGTCCGGCTGCCTCCCCGCGGCAACAACCGCAACGCGGCCGCCGGTTTCGGCGATGCCGAGGGCCGCTCCCCGCTGCCCCGCGGAGCGCGGCCTCGCTCCCGGAAGCGGCCCCGCGCGCGGCTCGCCCAGCCCGCTCCCATTGGCGGGCGGGCCAGTGACGGGCGGAACCCTGCGCCAATGGGGCGGGGGGGGCGGGGCGCGGCTGTCACCTGACCGGGACGGCGCCGGAGCGGCGCCATGGTGAGCGCTGGGAGGGACCGGGACCGGGATGGGGCGGGGACCGGGGCCGGGGCCGGCGCTTTGGGGCCCGGGGGCGGCTGGAACCGGAGGCGCTGGGGCAGGGGGCAGCGGCGGCAGCGGAGCGCTGAGGCGCGCGGAGAACCGGGGGGCCCTGTGCCGTGTGGGCTGACGGCCCCCCCGTCCCCCGTCCCCAGACCACGGCGCTGACCCAGGGGCTGGAGCGCATCCCGGACCAGCTGGGCTACCTGGTCATCAGCGACGGGGCCGTGCTGGCGGTGAGGGCGGCGGCACCCGCTCCCGGAGGCCCGGGGCGGGGTCCCGGGGCAGGGCGGGGGGAGCAGGGAGGGTCACCGGGTCACCGGGCCACCGTCCCTGCGGGGGGGGGGGGGGGGGGGGCGCAGAAGGGACGCGGAGGTACCTGGAGGCACCTGGATGCCGGGGCGAGGGGTGGCGGCCGGACACCCGCGTCCTGGGGGGCGGAAGGGGTACCCGCGTGTCGGGGGGGGCGGCTCAGGCCCCGGGGTCCCACTGACGCTGTTCCCCCCCAGTCATCGGGCGACCTGGAGAACGATGAGCAGACGGCCGCCATCCTCTCAGAGCTGGTGGCCACGGCCTGCGGGCTGCGGCTCCAGCGTGGCCACGACCCCCCCTTCAAGCGCCTCTCGGGTGAGTCTGGGGTGGCCCTGACCCCCCACGCCGCCCCCAGGGTCAAGACAGTGTCCCCAAAACTGCCCCAGGGCAGTGCTGGTGGCCCTGAAGTGCCCCCGGTGGCTGTGACCGCTGCGCTCTCCCCAGTGGTGGCACTGCTGTTCCCGATGTTTTAGGGGTGACCCCAGGTTATCCCCCCCCAGTAGAGGCGGCCCTACTCTCCTAAGGCGGCTGTGACCCTCACTCCCGGTGGCCCCACTGTGCCCAGAACAGCCCCGACCGCCGCGCTGTCCCTGTGGCGGTGTCCCCACCACCCCGGGTGCTCTCCCCCAGTGTCCTTGGGGTGCTGGCGGTAGCCCTGTCCCTGTGCTCACCCTGTCCCCGCAGTGGTGTTTGGGGAACACTCCCTCCTCGTCACCGTCTCCGGACAGAAGCTCTTCGTGGTGAAGCGGCAGAACCACGTCCAGGAGCCCGTTGCCGTCTGAGATGCATCCCTGCTGTCGCCGAGAGCGGGGACGGTCCCCCTCATCCCCACTGTCCCCAGGGCCTCAGGGGGTGGGGGGGAACGCCCGGCTCCCCTGTCCCTGCTGGCCCCAGGGCCCTGCAGCGACGCCCGCTCGTGTCCCTGTCACCTCAAGGGCCTTGGGGACTGGTCCTGCACGTCCCTTCAGTCCCCGAGGCCACGTGGCGTCCCCTGTGCATGCCTTGGGGCCCCGCAGCGTCACCCCCCCACGCACACTGTCCCTCTGTTGAGGCAATAAATTATGTCCTGCCACCCGGCTCCTTTGGTGGGGATACCGGTCTGCTCAGGACAGGGCACGGAGTGAGACGGGGCCCTCACACAGGAGAGGGGATGCAGAGTCCTTTGGGGGGCTCCCGCTCCCCCCACTTTCACTCCCCGCGACACCCCAAGTCACCCCAGCATCCCCTGCCCTCCCCCAGTGACAGACTTGTCCCCTTGTCCAGGCCAGTGCTTTATTGGCACGTGCACACGCACACGGATGGCAGCCAGTGTGGAGACAAATAAATAACGGAGTGGAGGTGCCACCCGTACCGGGAGGCGTGGGGATGTCCCCGTCCCCGGCAGGGCGCGGGGGTTGGCAGTGCAGGACTCGCCTTTGGCTCGGCGCCCTGGGGACAGGTCCCAGTGTCCCCTGCGGCCCCAGGGACAGGTCCTGGTCCCTTGTTCCCCCCCATCCCTCCCCCCCCCCCCAAGCAGCCAAATTCAAGGCAACGCAGGAAGCTGAAGGGGTGTAAACAGCGCTGGGACCAGCCGCAGGACGTCCCCCCGCTTCCCCTGTGCCACCCCCGTCCCCAGAGCATTGTCACCCCCGGGCTGAGGACAGACCCCTGTCCCCATTGGTTCCCCCGTGGCACCTTCCAGTCCAGTCCCAGTGAAGCAGCAGGTTCATCCCCCGGGGATGCGGGGACACAGCCCCGTCCCCAGCCCCCCGCGCACCCCCCCCAAGCTTGTCCCCTTCCAGCGCAGTCTCCAGGACGCAGCAGGATTTATCCATCCCCGTTGTCCCCAAGGTCCCCATCACTTGACGGGCTCCACAACCAGCACCTTGCACTCCCGCTTGGCAATCTTGTCCAGGGACAGCACCGTCTTCTCGGGGGGCAGGTAGAGGGGACGCCCCACAGGGGACCCCACCGGTGGGGTGATGGCACGCCGCTCCATCACGCTGCCTGACCTGGGGCGTGGAGAGGTAAGGGGGGCTGCTCCAGGTCCCTGCGGGGCTGGCTGTCCCTTCCCTGTGCTCTCCCCCTGCAGCTGTCTCCTGTCCCACCTCCTCTCCCGGTCCCAGGTGTCCCCCTGCTGTGTCCCCATCAGCCCCAGCCATCCCCCCACCGCATCCACCCCTGTCCTGGGTGTCCCTGTCCCAGGTGTGCCCCAGCCCTGTCCTGCCTGTCCCCCCACCACGACACCCTTCTGCGTGCCCCCCCAACCCTGCTCTGATCCCACCCCCTGCCCCTCTCCTTCCAGGTGTCCCTTCCAAGCCCACCCCAGGTGCCCTGCCCGTCCCACGTGTCCCTCTGCCAGGTACCTCATGAGGTGGCTGCGGGATGGCTGCTGGTGGGAGAAGGACTGGGACCGGCCCAGCCCGGCCTGGTGCCGCTCCACCAGGTCCCGCACGGCCGGGCTGCTGGGGCTGCTCTTGCGCGACACGGGGCGGGCCTCGGGCGGCGGGTTGGCCACGCTGGCCGTGAACTGCAGCTTCAGCTTCATGTGCTGGGACAGCTGGGGATGGACAGGGGACACAGTGATGTTGGGCCAGGCCCCAGGGGGGTCCCGGGGGCCCCGCGGCTGGGCAGCCTCACCTCGAAGAGGCCGGCCCGCAGCGCCTGGAAGGCCACGCGGATGGTGAGGGCACTGCCCTTGCGCGAGTATCCCAGGTTGTTGAGCGGCGTGTGGCACACGATGGCGTCCAGTGCTGCCTGCGTGGCCCGGCGCTCCTCCCCAGACAGCTTCTTCCCTGCGGGGAACATCAGCACGGCGGGGATGGGACTGCTGGCCCCCGCCCGGCCACCTCCTGGCTACGACTGTCCCCG
The DNA here is from genome assembly GCF_965183815.1 of Platalea leucorodia. NCBI lineage: Eukaryota > Metazoa > Chordata > Aves > Pelecaniformes > Threskiornithidae > Platalea > Platalea leucorodia. The sequence continues at coordinate 423,482 of NC_138857.1, forward strand.
GCCGCCCCTCCTGGCCTCCCTGGATCTCCGCCCCCCTTCCGTCACCCCATCTGTCCCCTCTTAGCTGCACCCAGAGGCACCTCCAGCCCCTCTGATCCCCTCCCCACCCTCTCGGTCCCCTGCCGGACCCTGTCCCCTCTGTCCCCACCGGCCGTGGCGGTCTCGGGCGTCCAGACAAGGCGCACGGCCAGGAAGTCCTGGAGGTCGTTGAGCAGCGTGTAGGTGACGGTGAAGCGCTGCCGGGCCCGCACTGGGGACTCGCAGGCAGCTGTCATCACGAAGCGCGGCCGCTCCAGGCGGATGCTTGGCAGCCTGGGGATGGGAGGGGGGTACTGACATGGGGACGGCCACCAGGAGCCATGGGGACGTGGGATTAGCAACATGGGACAGCCCCGCAGAGCCCCGAGGACACGGGAACAGGGACATGGAGACAGCCACACGGCAGCCCCAGGACATGAGGTTAATGGCACAAGCAGGGGCAGGGATATCTCTGGGTCCCCCCCTTGGGGCAGGAGGATCTGGGGGTCCCTCCTGGCTTGGGGACAGGCCACATCAAGGACCCTTGGAGCGGCTCTCACCGGTAGTGCGTGTAGATGCTGCTGGTGAAGGGCAGTTTTGGCGTTGACCACTGGATCACAGCCACCAGTGGGACCTCCAAGCCCTGGGTGGGGGGACAACAGGTCAGAGATGTCCTTGCCACCACTGCTCCCAGCAAGGACGGTCCCCAACATCCCCACGTTCCCCTAGGCTCCCTGGCAAGGACAAACACCTCAGGGCCCAACAAGGACAGTCCCCCACAGCAAGGACGGTGGCCCCACGTCCCAGCGAGGGTGGTCTCCACTGCCCCAGGGGAGGACAAGGACCCCTGCACAAGGACAGCATCCTCCAGGCCACCGACCGGGATGGTGCCCCTTGATCCTGGCCCAGACAACATCTCCCAACTAGGACAGTCCCTGCCCGGGACGTCCCCCCAGTGTCCCCTTGTGCCTGGCCTCAGGGCAGTCACCCCTAGTGTACCCCCAGCCCTGAGGGTCCCACCGGTGTCCACTCACCTCCTTGGCATCCTCAGGGGGCCTCTCGGGCGCCTGGAGCTGGAAGAGGAAGTTGTGCTCCTCGAGCGCGCTGAGGGCACAGGGACAGGCCGAGCCGGCACTGGCCACACGGCAGAAGGCGCCCACGGGCACCTCACCCGAGTGGTGGCTGCAGAACGGAGCACGGGGACAGCTCAATGACATGCAGGGTCCCGCGCTGCCAGCCCGAGGCTGGCAGTGCCCCCCAGGGCTTTCCCAGGGTGGGGCCAGGGACGCAGCACAGCCCCGTCCTGAGGAAGCGGGGGGGCCCCACGGGGTGTGGAAAATGGCACGGTCGTGCCCCCCCAGCCCCAGGGACAGTCCCCCAGCTGTCCCAGCGCTCACCAGACGTCATCGACCAGCAGCACAGAGCCGTCGGGCATGACGGGCAAGTAACTGGCGTTGAAGTTGGGCAGGATCTGCACATCCCACAGCGAGATCTCCTCCTGGGACCAGCCGTTGAGCACTGGGGGACGGGGACATCAGGGGACAGCACAGGCGACACCGTCCTGGCCCCGACCAGCCTGTGTCACGTCCTCCGCTCTGTCACAGACGCCACCCCTGTCCCAGCCACCCTGGGACCCCTGTCCCCATCCCAGCCACCCCGGGACCCTTGTCCCCATGCCACTGCCCTGTTCCCGTCACCTTTGAGCACGGTGAGGTACTTCCCGGACACGGTGAGCTGGCGGCATCGCACCACGGGTGGGGGCAGCACCGTCAGCAGGGTGCTCACTGCAGGGACACGGGCGGTCAGGGGACACGTGACGTGGGGACACGGGGAGGAGAGGGGACGTGGGGATGCTCCTACCCTGCGCCTTGAAGGCCCCCTGCTCCTGGCGGAAGACATGTGCGGGTGCCCGTGTCTGCAGCAGGCTTAGGTACCCGCCGCCCTCCTGCAGCTCGGGTGGCTCCGTGTCCCTTTTCCACACCGTCACCACGATCTGGGGACAGCAGGGATATGGGTCACGGCCGGCCCGGGTCCAGCCCCGAGCTCCCCCCCCGTCCCCATGGCTCCTTCCGTCCCTCACGCCTACCCCACATGGCTTTCGTGAACCCAGAGAGGGGGAAGCAGGGCTAGATCCTGCTCCCCGTCCCATGTCACTACGCCGTCCCCAAGGTCCCCACATTGTGACCAAGGCCACCTCCTGTCCCCAGATTCTACCTTGCCCTTGATGGACCCAGAAAGGAGGAGCAGGGCTAGATCTCTGTGCCAGCTCTGTGGTCCCACACTGTCCCCAAGATGCCGTCCCTGATGACTGCATATTGTCCCCAAGGTCCCCTCCCATCCTCGAGGTCCCCATGCTGTCCCTGAGGTCCCCTCCCATCCCCCCCTCAGCCTCACCTTGGCCTTGACGGTGCCAGGCGGCAGCTTGTCGAGGGAGATGGTCAGGGGGAAGATGACCTCGTCCGTGGACACAATGGGGTCCTCCACCGGTATCTGGAGACACAGCGCGGCTCAGCACCACAGGGACCCCCAGCCACATCCCCCGTGTCCTCCCCCGGTCCTCATCCCCACATCTCCCTTTGTCCCCACACCCCTCTTGTTCCCAGGCCCCTCCCTTGCTCCCACATCCCCTTCTCCCCCATGTCCCCACCAAATCCTCCCTTGTCCCTGTGTCCCCCCGACTCCTCCTCGCCCCCATATTCCCCCCCCCGGTCCCCATCACCCACCCCGGCGGCAGGGCGCCCCGGGGGGCCCTGGCTGTGCGTCAGCAAGGCCCGGCAGTCCCGGAAGACGGTGGGCTCCGGCGAGGCCCCGCTCCCGGTGTCATCCCCGGTGCCATCCAGGTCCCCGTCCCGGTCCCCGCCGGCCTCTGTGCCACCGGGGCTGACGCTGGCCAGGGCGGCCAGCGAGGCAGCCAGCTCGGCCCAGGGCGGCCGGCCCGGCCCGGTGCCGCCGCCGCTGCCGGGGCGGCAGCGGAGCACCAGGAGGAACCGCACGGTCTCGCCCAGGTAGAGGTGGTTGCGGCGGGGCAGCGCCCGGTACCGGCCCGGTTCCCCCGACAGCAGCTCCCGCGCCGCGAACGGCACCGCCGGGAAGTACATGAAGTAATCGCACTGCGACTCCATGGGCACCGGCCCCGGGGGAACCGGGGAGAACCGGGGACTCTTAGGGGCAAGGGACAGACCCAGGGACCGGGGCGGGACCCCGGGGACCGGGGGGGTGCCGGGGCCTGGCCGTACCGGGGGGATTGCGGGGGGGGGGGGGAGGGGGAGCAGGCGGAAAGGCCCGGGGGGGCGATGCCGGGGCACCAGCGGGTTCCGGGCCAGGGAAAACCCCGGAGACGAGGGGCCCGGGGGATCCCGGGGCCGGACCGGGGGACGCCGGGGGTGGGGATGCCGGGGCCGGGCCGGACGTGCCCGGAGGGTCTCCCGGAGCCGGGCCGCGCCGGGGGAGGTGCCGGGAGCGGAGCGGGCCGGGCCGGGGCCTCCCGGGGTCGGGGCCGGGGCCGGCTCCGCGCGGCGCTGCCAGAGCGACCGGGCGCGGCTGGGCGGGGCGCACGCAGGGCGCAGGACCGAGCTCCGAGCGCCTGGGTCGGGTCGGGCAGCCGAGCGCCGAACGCATCGATGCTACGCCTCCGGCACAGGGACCAATCGCCCCCGGAGGGGCGGGACTTCCTCTCCTGCCCGAGGGTGGGACATCCCCGACGAGTGACTGGCAGCAGCAGCACCCAATCAGCGGTCTGATTCCAGTCTTTATTGCCATAGTTACCACAAAGCGAGCCCTGATGAGGCGGGGCCATTCCCTAGCCCTGGTAAACTGAGGCACGCAGCTGTACCATGGGGGGCCATTCCCCGGCCCTGGTAAACTGAGGCACGCAGCTGTACCATGGGGGGGGGGCCATTCCCTGGCCCTGGTAAACTGAGGCACGCAGCTGTACCATGGGGGGCCATTCCCTGGCTCTGGTAAACTGAGGCACGCAGCTGTACCATGGGGGGGGCCATTCCCCGGCCCTGGTAAACTGAGGCACGCAGCTGTACCATGGGGGGCCATTCCCTGGCTCTGGTAAACTGAGGCACGCAGCTGTACCATGGGGGGGGCCATTCCCTGGCTCTGGTAAACTGAGGCACACAGCTGTACCGGGGGGAGGGCCATTCCCCAGCCCTGGTAAACTGAGGCACGCAGCTGTACCGGGGGGGGGGGGCCATTCCCTGGCCCTGGTAAACTGAGGCACGCAGCTGTACCGTGGGGGGGGCCATTCCCCGGCCCTGGTGAACTGAGGCACGCAGCTGTACCGTGGGGGGGGCCATTCCCCAGCCCTGGTAAACTGAGGCACGCAGCTGTACCGTGGGGGGGGCCATTCCCTGGCCCTGGTGAACTGAGGCACAGGGTGGTACCGTGGGAGAACCCTGATCCCTGTCAGGGTTTAGGGGTGGCCGTTACCAGCCCAGGGAAACTGAGGCACGCAGCTGTACCGTGGGGGGGACCCCAATCCCTATGAGACTGCAGGGGGCAGCGCTCCCCACAGCAGGTAAACCGAGGCACAAAGTGGTTCCGTGGGGGGACCCCGACCCCCGTCAGGGTTCAGGGGCCGCGTGTCGCTGCCGGGGGGCCCTGCTACCCCCTGGGTGGGGCGGACACGTTGGCCCCCCCAAACTGCCGCCGGTCGAGGATGTCCTTGTACTGCAGCTCGGGGGTGGCCAGGCGAGCGCAGCGCTCCCGCTCGGCGGGGGGCAGCCCGGCCCGCAGGGCGTACCCCAGGATCTGAGCCCGGCCGGGGGGCTGGAAGGGGCGCAGGCGGCTGTCGGGGATGGCGCGGGCGGGCAGGGGTCCGCCGCCGCGCAGGCAGCGGCGCGCCAGGGCGGTGCGGCGCTGGCGCAGGCGGGCCACCTCCTCCCGCAGGCGGGCGGCCCCGAAGGCCTCGGCCCGGCGCCAGAAGGAGCGGTTGAGGTGGGCGTAGAGCGCCCAGTCGAGGCTGTTCCAGGCCCGCAGGCGGGCGGCCTGGGCGGGCGAGACGCGGGGGCTGTCCCCGGCGGGGCGGCCGTTGTGGGCGAAGGCGGCCACGGCCTCCTCGGGCCAGCACAGGGCCTCGCGCAGCAGCACCAGGGACTCGTCGAAGTGCTCGGCCAGCAGCACCAGGGCGAAGGTCCGCTCCAGCCCCGCCAGCGCCGCCGCCACCGCCGCCCCGTCCCCAGCCGCCGGCAGCCCGAAGTCGAACCACTGCAGGTTGCGGGCGTAGTGGTTGCCCCGCGCCCCGGCCTCATAGAAGCGCTCCGGGGCTGCCAGGAAGGCGGTCAGCGAGGGGGCCTGCCGGAAGGCCGGCGCCACGGCCCGGTAGTAGGCAAACGCCGACTCGCCCAGCGTGCCCGGGTCCCGCACGATGGAGAAGTAGAAGCTGTCGTTGGGCATCACCTTCTGCACCTGGGCAGGAAGCGCGGCGGCGGCTCGGCACCCCACCGGGGCGGCCACCAGCTGCGCCCCCCCCCGTCCCCGCTGTGTCCCCCCCCCCCCACGCTCCCTTGGGTGTCCCCGGATCCCCCCGACGCCCCCCGTCTTCCCCCAGCCTCCTCCGTCTCCCCCAGGCATCCCGTCGCCCCTAGACCTCATCTGCCTCACCTCCTCCAGACACCCCGCGCCCCCCCGGGCATCCCCTGGCTCCGCCAGACGCTGTTTCCCTTTCCCAGTCTCCCCAGACCTCCTCCGTCTCCCCCCATGTCCCCCACCTTCCCCAGATGCCCCCAGCCCCAGCCATCCCCGCCCCAGCCCTGTCCCCCACCCCGCATCCCGCAACCCAGCCCCGCGCTTCCATGTCCCCCCGCCTCCCCCCCGCCCCAGCCGCTGCGTCCCCGCTGCGGTACCTCGCTGAGGTTGAAGCGCATGTGGTGGCAGATGATGTCGAAGGGGGGACCCCCTGGGCGGTACCCCTTGACCCGCTCGGCCCGGAAGGGGCTGGGGTACCCAAACTGGTAGCGGTGGGGCAGGGCGAAGCGCAGCCCCCGCGCCTCCCCGAAGCGGTGCAGCAGGTTGACCACGCTGCTGCCCCCCGTCTTGTGGGTCTTCAGGAACACCAGGTGGGTGCGGGGCTGGCAGGGCGCTGGGGGGCGGCCAGCGGGGGCCGCGGGGACCCTGAGGGCAACGGCGGGGTCAGCGGGTGCCGGTGGGGACCCCCAGTCCTGCCGGGCCCCAGCCGTCCAAGGGGACAGGGACCCGTCCCGAGACCCCCAGGGGCTTGGGGACCCCCATCCCATCTGCCCAGGGGACACCCGAGGGGTTGGGGACCCGCGTCCCGCCCGACCTGGGACATCCCCTGGGTGAGGCGCCAGGGGATTTTGGGGGTACAGTGTGGGCTGGGGGGGGGGGGTCTCACCTGCGCTGGAAGGGCCCCCCCAGGAGCTGCACCGTGAAGCCGATGGTGACGCAGACCCCCAGGGCGGCCCCCAGCGTCTGGAGCCGGCAGCAGGCGGGTGGCAGCTTCATCGTCCTGCGGGGACCCGCGGCTCAGGGGACCCCGGCGTCACCTCCCTGGGGGACACGGGGGGGCTGCCGCATCGGGGTCCCCGAGCTCCCCCTAAGCCAGCTGCATCCCGCCCGGGGGGGACAGAGCCCCGGGACCGCCCAGAGCCACGTCGTGGCGCCGGGGGGGTCTGCGGGGGTGTTGGGCCCCCGCCAGCCCGGCCCCACCCGGGGACAGCTGGGGCCATTACGGGAAGGGGACGGAGACAGGGATGGGCCGCTGCCACCCCCCTCCCCGCCTGTGCACCAGGACCCCCCTGTGCCCCCGGGCCTCTCTGTCCCACTCTGGGACCCTCCGCTCTCCCCATCCCTCCAGGAAACCCCCGCGTCCTCCTGTCCCCCTACAGGACCCCCCCCCGTCCCTTCCAGGATCCCCCTGTCCCCCTCCATCAGACATCATCCGTCCCCCACAGCCCCTCTCCCCGAGATGCCGCATCCCCCTGTACCCCCTCAGGACGCTCCTGTCCCCTGACCCCGTGTCCCCAGCCCCATCCCCAACATCCCTCCTGTCCCCCCTGCTTTGCTCCGGGGCCCTGGGACCCCACATCTCCCTGTGGTGTTCCCCATCACCCCCTGTGTCTCCCTGTACCCCCACGCCCCCTCCACAGCCCCCCGGCCCCATGTCCCCCCAGCCCTGCTCCAGGGCCCCCCCCGCCCCCCAGGTTGACCCCCAGACCTGGATCTCCCCTGTCTCCCCTCCAGAACCTCCTTCTCCCTCGGGTCCCCCTGACCCCCCCGTCCCCCTCCGCTCCCCAGACCCCTGGGTCACCTAAGCCCTGGGTCCCCCATCGCCCCGGCCCCTTACAGCCCCCCTCCCTGGCCCCCCATGTCCTGCACAGCCACGTGCCCCCCCCGGACCCCAAGTCCCACCAGGACCCCCGTCCCCTGCGTGGCCTGACGGTCGCCTCGTCCCACTGTCCCCAGTGGCCCCCAGGCCCCGTGGCTTCCCAGACGCTGCCCCCCGGGGCTCCCCCCCAAGTCCTGTGCCCCCCCCCCCCCCCCCCCCGTGGATCCCCGGCCCCGTGTCCCCGCCGCACCCCTCGCCTGTGCCCGCCCCGTCCCCCGCAGCCCCCCGGCTCCCTGCCGTGCCGGTGTCCCCCGGCACTCCGTGCCCCACGCTGCCCTCCGTGCACCCCCCTGTCCCCCCCCGTCCCGGTGCCCCCCGCCTCCCCCCCCGTCCCGGTGCCCCCCCGCACTCACCGCGGACGCGGGGCCGCTCGCTCAGCCCCGCCGCATCCCGCCGCGCTCCGCGGGGGCCCGGGGGGGGGCCGGGGGGGTCAGGGGCGGCCCGGGGCTCGGGGCGGGGGGGCTCCGGCCGCCCCGGTGTCCCAGGCGGGGGGTCCGGCCGCCCCGGTCCCGCTGCCGGGGGAGCCGATGCCCGGCGCGGTCTCGCACGCCGGGCCGGGGGCTCGGCGGGGGCCGGTGTCCCGGCGGCTCCCGGTGTCCCGGGCCGCGCTCTCGCTCTCCGCGAAGTTTTCTCCTTTGTCTCCCGCTGTCCCGCCCCGCCCCGCCGCACCGGGACGGCCCCCGGTACCGGGACGGCCCCCGCGCCCCCGCCCGGACACGGCGGGACGCCCCGGCACCGGCACCGGCACCGGGAGCGGGACGGGCCCCCCGCCCCGTGCCCTCGCCCCCCGCCCGGTAGCGGAACAGAGCCTGGGGACACCGGGGGCCGTTCCCGAGCATGGCCCAGGGCCAAGAGCTGCCCCTGCTCCCCGGGCTGCGGGAGGCTGGGGGAAACTGGGAGCACTGGGAAGGCACTGGGGGGGACGCTGCAGGGCTTGGGGGGGTACTGGGGGACACCGCGGGGGGAGAGGAGGGACGGAGGGAGGACGCACGGACAGGATGGGCAGGGGGACGGGGAGACGAACACAGACAAGCCTGTGGGTGGGGGGCACAGGGGGGCGTAGGCGGGGCAGCAGGTCGGGGGGACATGGGGGACCCTCAGGCCGTACGTGGCTATAGGGGATCCCCAGACTATAGGGGGCTATGGAGACCCCCCAGGCCATATGGGGCTGTAGGGGATCCCCAGACTATAGGGGGCTATGGAGACCCCCCAGGCCATATGGGGCTGTAGGGGATCCCCAGACTATAGGGGGCTATGGAGACCCCCCAGGCCATATGGGGCTGTAGGGGATCCCCAGACTATAGGGGGCTATGGAGACCCCCCAGGCCATATGGGGCTGTAGGGGATCCCCAGAGTACAGGGGGCTATGGAGACCCCCCAGGCCATATGGGGCTGTAGGGGATCCCCAGAGTACAGGGGGCTATGGAGACCCCCCAGGCCATATGGGGCTGTAGGGGATCCCCAGAGTATAGGGGGCTATGGAGACCCCCCAGGCCATATGTGGCTGTAGGGGATCCCCAGAGTACAGGGGGCTATGGAGACCCCCCAGGCCATATGGGGCTGTAGGGGATCCCCAGGCTCTTGGAGATGCCAGGGCCAAATGGCACCAGCTGGGGCGCCGGTGCTACGTGGCCATAGGGCCTATAGGGGATCCCCAGAATAGGGGGACCTATGGGGGCATATAGGGCGCCATAGGGAAGGCCTGTGTGGGACCCCAGCGCCACACGGGGCTGCAGGGGGTCCCAGCACACAAGGGACCCCCGGTTGTACGGGGCTACAGGGGCCCCGGGCCACCCCGCCCACGTGGCCGCCCGGGCCACGCCCCTCGCACGTGCCGGCCGGGGGCGGGGCCGCCGTAGCCGCTGTGCCCGCGCGCGGTGAGCTGCGCGCGCCGCCCCGGCCCGCACGTGCTGGGCCCGACCTCGAGGCGAGGCAGGGCGGGGGGGCGGGGCGGGGAGCGGCGGCGGGCACGTGACCCGGGGGGGTGGGGGGGCCTCACCCCCCCGGTGGGATCCCGGTGTTGGGGGGGCCTCACCCCCGGTGGGATCCCGGGGTTGGGGGGGCCTCACCCCCCCGGTGGGATCCCGGGGTTGGGGGGGGCCTCGCCTCCGGTGCGATCCCGGGGTTGGGGGGGGCCTCACCCCCCCGGTGGGATCCTGGTGTTGGGGGGGGCCTCGCCCCCCGGTGGGATCCCGGTGTTGGGGGGGCCTCGCCCCCGGTGCGATCCCGGGGTTGGGGGGGCCTCACCCCCCGGTGGGATCCTGGTGTTGGGGGGGGCCTCGCCCCCCGGTGCGATCCCAGTGTTGGGGGGGCCTCACCCCCCCGGTGGGATCCCGGTGTTGGGGGGGCCTCACCCCCCGGTGCGATCCCAGTGTTGGGGGGGCCTCACCCCCCGGTGGGATCCTGGTGTTGGGGGGGGGCCTCACCCCCCGGTGCGATCCCAGTGTTGGGGGGGCCTCACCCCCCGGTGGGATCCCGGTGTTGGGGGGGCCTCACCCCCCCGGTGGGATCCTGGTGTTGGGGGGGGCCTCGCCCCCCGGTGGGATCCCGGGGTTGGGGGGGGCCTCACCCCCGGTGCGATCCCGGGGTTGGGGCCTTCCCCCCCTGCCCCCCGGGGCAGCCCTGGGGTCCTCGTCCCCTCCTCGGTAGCCCCAGGCAGGGGGTGTTTGTGGGTACTTGGGGCCCCCCCGGCCCTGGGGTGTCGGGGCCGAGGGGGCGCCCCCGCCATCCCAGTCCCCCCGGCCCCACCTGCCTGCCCCGTCCCCCAGGCCCTGCCGTCCCCATGCCCCCGCGGCGCTCGGCCCGCATCCAGGGCGCCTCCTCCAGCTCCGGCTCCTCCGCCGGGCCGGGCGCCGGCTCCAGCCCTGCACCGGGGTCGGCCGGGGTGCAGAGCAGCTCCCCGCCGTCACCGCCGGCCCCCGACAGCCCGTGAGTGGGGGGCTCGGGGGGTGGAGGCCCAGCCAGCCCTCGGCTGTGCCCCACTGCCGTGCCGTCCCCGCAGGGACCTCGGCAGCGGTGACTCCGGCAGCGACTTCGAGGACACGCTGCGGCTGCGCAGCAAGCGGGGACCCCACCGAGCGCTGAGCCGCGGCCCCGTACGTCCTGCCCCCCGCTTCTGGCCGTGTTCCTCATCCTGGGGCTGCTCCGAATCTCTGCCGTGTCCCCCTCGCACCAGGTCGCAAAGCGTCCCCGGAGGAGGGAGCCCAGCGGGGATGGGAGCAGTCCGGCCACGAGCAACCCGGAGCAAAACACCCTCTTCGAGGCCATCAGGTCGGCCAAGATCGCCGTCGAGGTAACCCCACTCACGCAGAACCCTGGGGGGCCCCAGCCGGCTCGTGCAGGGGATGAAGGGACGCAGGGGGCCTCGTGCGTCTCAAGCGGGGGACGCGGGTGTCCCCAGCTGGCCGCTGTTCGATGCCAGCTCTCCTGTGCCCGCAGACGGTGGTGGATGACTGGCTGGAGACCTACAAGCAGGACCGGGAGACGGGGTTCCTGGAGCTCGTCAACTTTATCATCCGCTCCTGCGGCTGCAGAGGTGGGGGGGTCCCCGCCGGGTGCTCTGTCCCCTCTGCACTGCTGGTGGGGCCCCCCCACTCCAGGCCGGGGACCCCTGTTTTACTCCTGGCTGCCCCGGCAGGCGTGGTGACCCCGGAGATGTTCAGGCACTTGCAGAACTCGGAGATCATCCAGCAGCTGACGGAGAAGTTCGAGGAGGTGCCAGGCAGGCGGGGGGGGAGGTGGCAGCAGGGCTGGCGGGGGGCCCAGCTCACCCCGTCTCCTGCAGGACTCGGCCGAGTACCCGCTCTCGCTGGGCACCCAGCCCTGGCGCCGCTTCCGGGCCGGCTTCTGCGAGCTGGTGTCAGCGGTGGTGCGGCAGTGCCAGTACAGCGTTGTCTACGACGAGTTCCTGATGGACGCCCTCATCTCCCTGCTCACCGGCCTCTCTGACTCCCAGGTGCGGGCTTTCCGCCACACCAGCACTCTGGCAGGTAGGCAGCTCCCTGGGGGGACTCCCCGTGGGCTCCCCATGGGGGTCCCCGCTGCCACCACGCCGTCCTCCCAGCCATGAAGCTGATGACGGCGCTGGTGAACGTGGCGCTGGGCGTGAGCCTGCACCAGGAGAACAACCAGCGGCAGTACGAGGCCGAGCGGAGCAAGGGGCCCAGCCGCCGGGCCACCGACAAGCTGGAGGCACTGCTGGAGAAGCGCCGGGAGGTGAGCAGCGGCGGCGGGGGGCTGGGCGGCAATGGCGGGGGGCTGGGCCCCGCCTGAGCCCCACTGTGTCCCCCCAGCTCCAGGAGCAGCAGGAGGAGATCGAGAACATGATGAATGCCATCTTCAAGGGCGTCTTTGTGCACCGCTACAGGTCGGGGCTGGCCCGACAGCTTGGGAGCGGAAGGGGGTCTCGTGACTGGGGAGAAGGGACATGGAGTGTGGCATGGCTGGGCTGGGAGGGCAGGTGGGAGCGACGAGGGGATGGGGATGTGGCGCTGCTGGGGACCATGGTGCGAGCCCGGGCGTTGCCACACGCTGCAGAGACGTGGTGCCCGAGATCCGGGCCATCTGCATGGAGGAGCTGGGGATGTGGATGAGGAGCTATGCGGCCTCCTTCCTCACTGATGGCTACCTCAAGTACATCGGCTGGACCCTGCATGACAAGGTGGGCCAGGGATGGGGGGCCAGGGATGGGGGGCCAGGGATGGGGCACCAGGGGCCACGGGGCCGGCCCAGGGGTTCCGCTGACGGTCGCTGTCCCCGCAGCAGCGGGAGGTGCGCCTGCAGTGTGTGAAGGCGCTGCAGGGGCTGTACTGCTGCCGGGACACGGCCGCCCACATGGAGCTCTTCACCAGCCGCTTCAAGGTGAGCAGGCACCTGCGGGGGTCCCCCAGGTCCCTGCAGGGTGTCGGCAACCGCATCCCCCTCGCCAGACCCGCATGGTGTCCATGGTGCTTGACAAGGAGCCCGACGTGGCCGTGGAGGTGGTGAAGCTGCTGACGCTGATGCTGGAGTGAGCGCGGGGCCAGGGCTGGGGGGGACGTGGGGACGCGGGGTCCTCCAGTGAGAGTGGGGACAGATGATGGGCCCGGAGGGCACCCAGGGGATGGGGTCCTGAATGCAGGGCCCTGGGAACACAGCCCCGCAGCGAGAACAGGGACGGGGGAGAGGGGCTGGGGAACGGGAGGAGCAGGGACCCCCACCGTTCCTCGTGCACAGGAACATGGAGGAGGCGCTGACAGAGGAGGACTGCCAGAGCGTCTACCCTGTGGTCTACGTCTCCAGCCGGGCGCTGGCCTCCGCCGCCGGGCTTTTCCTCTACCGCAGGTGAGCGAGGGCCGGTGCCTGGCATGGCCCATCCCACGCCAGGGGCTGGTCCCCAGCCCACCCCTGCCTGGCACTGGAGCTGCTGCCGTCATCCAGCCACAGGCCCCGCAAAAAAGCCAAGCGTTTTCTGCTTGCCAAACCCTGACTCAGGCTCAGCTTCCTCCCTGCTCCACCATGGGGAGCGTCTGGCAGGCGACCGGCGGAGGCCGGCAGACAGGCTACCTTCGTCACGAGCTCATTAGCACCGTCCTTAACCGGAACGGGGACTGGGACGGCCGCATCCAGCCCCGGGGTCGCTGCAGGACAAGCGCGAGCCCAGCACGCGCTGGGTCAGCTGCCCGGCGTCCCAGCCGCGCATCCCGCTCGCGCGCTCGTGCTCTCGCGCCAGCTTTGGCGCGCTCGGCAGAGAGGGGGCCGGCGGCGCCGTGTTTATCTCGGCGCAGGCCTTGGCGGCTCTTGGCAGCGGCAGTGTTTGGGCTTGTCGTGGCCCTGTTCCCCCGCGCATCTGGGGCGGCAGCAGCTGCGTGTGGCGTCAGCCCGGGTCCTCCCTGTCGCCCGGGGCTCGGGGTTCGGGTGCCGCCCCAGGGTGGGGGCCGGGGGGGCCCCCGCGTCTGTGTCCCCTGGGCCTCTGGCCCCAGAGCAGGAGGTACATGGATTCCCCCATCTCTGTCCCCTGGGTTTCTGGTCCCTGCGTGTCCCCCAGCTCTGTCCCCAGGGTGGGGGGTACGTGGGACCCCTGTGTCCCTGTCCCTTGGGGCGCTGTCCCCTGTACATCCCGCTCAGGTCCTTGGGATCCCCATGCCTGTGTCCCCCCGGAGCTCTGTCCCCCTCGCACCCAGCAGGGGCACACGGGACCTCCGCCTGACCCTGCGCACATGTCCCCAGGCTGCTGGACCCCCAGCGAGAGGTGGGCAGGGAGCCTTCTCGTGATGGGGACAACAGGACCTTCTTCCGGCTGCTTCTGGCCTTCTTCATTGAGAGCGAGGTGAGAGCGGCCGCGGGGGGCCCGGGAGAGCAGGGGGGCCCTGCGCACCGTGACGGTCCCCCGTCCCCCGTCCCCAGCTCCACGAGCACGCAGCCTACTTGGTGGACAGCCTGTGGGACTGCGCTGGGCCCCGGCTGAGGGACTGGGAGACCATCAGCGCTTTGCTGCTGGAGGAGTCGCCCACCGAGGGTACAGCACTACTGGGAGACACTGGAACGTGCTGGGACATCACAGAGGAGTCACTGGGAAACACTGGGATATACTGGGATGTCACTGGGAGACACTGGGATATGCTGGGACGTTACTGGGACCAAGTAGGCTACATTGGAACACCCTGGGACACCGTTGAGGTATACAGGCCCATTGCTGCGATGCACTGGGAGATGCTGGGATGACTAGGGTGTACTGAGAGATCACAGGGAGGCACCAGGATGCTGTTGCAATGCACTGGGATATACTGGGACATCACTGGAAGACACTGGGGTTGCTGTGGGACATCCCTAGGAGATGTTGGGACGCTGCTGGGAGATGCTGGGGTGTGATGGGGTGGCACTGGGGCATCACTGGAACACACGGGGACATGCTGGGATGTCACTGGGTTGTGCTGCAACATTGTGGGGGCGCTGGTGGGTGGCTGGGGGACATACTGGGATTTGTTGGTATGCCCTGGGACCCCCTGGCACAGCAGAGGGGGTGCCAGGCCGCCCCCCAGCCCTCCCATTCCTCCCCCCAGGCCTGGCAGACCGGCAGGAGAAGGCACTGGTGGAGATCCTGGCGGCCAGTGTGGTCCAGGCGGCCGAGGGGCAGCCCCCGGTGGGCCGCGGCTCAGCCAAGAAGGTAACGGGGCTGGGGAGGGGGCTGGGGAGGGGGTGGGGGTCCCCCTCGGGCCGCCCTGAGCCCCCACTCTGCCCCCAGCCCTCGGCCCGGGAGCGCAAGGCGCAGGTGGAGGAGAGAACCCGGCTCACCCACTGCCTCATCCCGGCCCTGCCCCAGCTGCTGGCCAAGGTGAGGGGGGTGGGGACCCCCCGCCGCTGCCAGGGGCCTGGGGGGTCGGCACTGACACCCCCCCGCCCCCCCCAGTTCTCGGCTGACGCTGAGAAGGCGGCTCCGCTCCTGGAGGTGCTGCGCTGCTTCGACCTCAGCATCTACTGCACCGGGCGGCTGGAGAAGGTGCTGCCCCCTTGCCCCTCAGGCAGGATCCGGCCCCCGGGGCTGGGGCAGAGCTGCTCTGACCCTGGGAAACGGGGCTGTGGGGACGGGATGCCGCTGAGTCCCCTGGGTGTCCCCTTCGGGATGCTCTGCGTCCCTCTCCCCATTGGGAGGCTGTGTGCCCTGTGCCCCCCAGTAAGGGGCTGTCCCTGTTCCCCCGGGGGGCCCGCGGCTGTCCTCATCCTCCCCGGGGAGCCGTACATCCCTGCGGGAGGCTGCAAGTCCCTCGTCCCCATGGGAGGCCCCGTGTCCCCCAATCCCTCCTGCAGCCCCCTCTCCCTGCAGCACTTGGAGCTGGTGCTGGGGCAGCTGCAGGAGGTGGTGGAGAAGCATGTGGGGCAGGCAGTGCTGGAGGCTGCGTCCCACGCGCTCCACGCGCTCTGCAACCCTGAGCTCGCCCTGCACGGCCGTGGGGACCTGGTGCGCAGCCGCCTCGCTGACCAGCTGGCCGACAAGTTCCACCAGGAGGTCACCGAGCTGCTCCAGGTAGAGGGGATGAGAGAGGGACCCTGAGGCTGGAATGGGGCTGGGGACTGCTGGGAACAGGGCAGGGACCTGAAGATCAGGACATGGACCTGGAGCCTGGAACGGAGCTCGGGCCACCCCAGGGTAGGGACTCAGACTCCAGGACAGGGCTGGGGACAGGAGAGGGACCAGGACCTGTAGGGACAGCGGTGGCCCGGGCAGGGATGGGGCATTGGTGGGGAAGAGCTGGTCCGAGGGGTGCTGGGTGGGGGAACCAGCAAGGGACCGCAGGGAGCAGGGTGTCCCCAGCCTGGCATGGGTCCTGGACCCCGCGCGGAGTGTCCCCAGCCCTGCGTGGGGTGTCCCCAACCCCGGGCCCTGCCCAGGCCTCGTCCCTGGACGAGGAGGAGGTGTACAGCATGGCGGCCACACTGAAGAGGATCTCTGTCCTGTTCAAGTGAGTGTGGAGCCGTGGGGCCACACCGCCCCTCTGCCCACGTCCCCAGGGGTCCCCCAGCACCCTTGTCCCGCTCCACCTGCCTCCCTTGTTCCCTGTCCCATGGCCTCCTGTCCCTCTGCCCGGTGTGTCCCTGACACCCCGTCTCCTGCCCCGTGTGCTCTTCTCCATCTGCCTGTGCAGTGGTGTCCCATGTCCCGGTGTCCCGTCCCTTGCCCTCTGTGTCCCCTGCCCCATGTGCTCCCCGTCTGTCTGTCCCCCAGCATCCTGTCCCCTGCCCCACGTCTCCCCTCACCCTGCTGATGCCACTCTGTCCCTGCAGCGCCCATGACCTGACACCCTGGCAGCTCTTCAAGCCCTGCGCCCAGCTCCTGCAGCGCGCTGTGGACACAGGCGAGGTGCCCCCGCAGGTACCACCACGGTGGCGACACGGCAGGGACGTGGTGGGGCTCCTCAGCGCCAGGGCCATCCCTTGCCCGCATCCGCCCCCCCAGGTCCTTGTCCCTGCCATCGCCTGCCTCCATTTCCACATCCTCTGGGAGCTCTCTCACCTGCCCAGCACCAGTGTCCCTCAGGTGAGCGGGTGGCACAGGAGTGGCTTCAAGGGCAACTTGGGGCAGCCCCCGTGTCCCTAAAGGCCATGGCGTCCCCCTGCCAGGAGCAGCTGCAGAGCCTGAAGACCAGAGTCACCTCCTTCTGCTCGCTGTGCCAAAGCTGCCTGTCTGACGTGGACGCCGGCGTCCGGGAGCAGGTACGCAGGGGCTGGGGGGATGCGGTGGGGCGGCGGGGCCGGGCCTGGCGCTGAGCCCCTCCTCGTGTCCTCAGGCCTTTGTGGTGCTCAGCGACCTGCTGCTGGTGTTCGGGCCCCAGCTGCCGCGGGATGGGCGGGAGGCGCTGGCCCCACTGGTGCTGCTGCCCGACGCAGGGCTGCAGTCCCAGCTGGCCGCCTTCCTCATGGACCATGTCTTCCACCACGCCTGCAGTCACGAGGAGCTCTCGGCCACAGGTGCGTCCCCTCCGCGCATCCCAGGGTTGTCCCCTGGGATGCCCGTCCCCACACCGTCCCCTCCTGTCTCTGCAGAGGACAGCGAGAGCCACATCGAGGAGCTGCACCAACGCCGGGTGCTCCTGGCCGGCTTCTGCAAACTCATCATCTACGACGTGCTGGAGCTCAGCGCCGCCTCCGACGTCTTCAAGCACTACGCCAAGGTGGGGGGCGCGCAGAAGGGCTGTCCTGCTGTCCTGGCAATGGCTTGGGGTCATCGGGCCCTGTCACCTCCTCCCCAGTTTTACAGCGACTACGGGGACATCATCAAAGAGACGCTGAACTGCACCCGGCAGATCGACCGGCAGGGGTGGGCTCGCACCCTGCTGCTTAGCTTGCAGCAGGTACAGCGCCGGCTGGGGGGCTCTGGGGGTCCCTGGGGTTGTCCAGGAGGCTCTGAGGGTCTCTGGGGAATCTGGGAGGTCTCCCAGGGAGTCTAGGGGTCTTTGGGGTGCTCTAGGGAGGTCAGGGAGGCTCCAGGAGATGTGGATGGGGTTTGGGGGGATGTCTCTGGAGGGGTCCAGGGGTCCAGGAGGCTTTAGGGGGGGAAGTCTGGGAGACTCTAGAGGGGTGGGGAACCGGTGAGCGAGGGCCAGGGGGCACTGGGTGGGCGTGGGGGGGACCGGGGCTGCTGGGGCTCATGTGGTGGGCACTGGAGAAGGACCAGGGTGGACACTGGAAGCTTGGGGGCTCCAGGGAGGTCTGGGGGTCTCCAGGCGGGTCTGGGGGTCTCCAAGGGGTCCCACACTGACCTTCTGCCCTTGTGCAGCTGATGACGGAGCTGCTGCTGCAGCAGGGCCCTGAGATCCGGGCGGCTGAGGCTTTCCTGGAGATCCGGGACCTGGCGCGGCGTTTCTCCCTCTTCTTCAGCCTCCACCAGCTCCGCAACCGCCCGGCACTGCTCAGCATGCACAAGTGCGAGGGGCTAGGGGGCTGGGGGGGCCGGGGGACCGGGCTGGGGCTCAGCCTGCCCCCTCATCCCTCTGCCCCGGCCAGGGAGGGGATCCAGTTCGCCTTCCAGGAGCCTCCGGGCCCTGGGCCGGGGCTGCCGCCCCTCAACCTGCCCTTCCTGGAGGTGCTGAGTGAGTTCTCACCCCGGCTGCTGCGCCCCGACAAGGCCCTGCTGTGAGTGGGGGAGCATGGGTTCCTGGGGGGGGTCCCATTTGGGTCCCCAGGGGCCATGTGGGGTCCCCAGCGGGGTCCTCAAGGTCCACGTAGGATCCTCGGGGTCAATGTTGGGTCCCCCAGGGACGTGTGGGGTCTCCAGGGGCCACGCGGTGTCCCCCAGCACCCCACGGGTTCCTGGTGCCACGTCACCCACGTGTCTCCCCGTCCCCCCCCAGCCTGGCCTACCTGGAGAAGATGTGCCAGGAGCGGCAGTGGCTGGCGCCGCGGGATGCGCCATGGCCATCCCTTGTCACCTACCGCAACTCCCTGCAGACGCAGGAGGAGGGGGGCTCAGTGAGCAGCCGCAGCTCAGCCCCCCGCCTGCGCCCCCTGCCCGGTTCCGCTGCCAAGAGACCCCGCCTGGACGGTGAGGCAGGGGCTGAGCCCCGGGGAACCCCATGTCCTGGGGGCTGCACCACCCCCAGCACGCAGGCTGGGCTGGGCAGGGCTGGGGGGGCTCGTCCCGCTCCGTCCCTCGCTGGGGGGGCCCTGGCCGGAGGCTGGGGCCAGTCTGAGGCTCCCCAGCACAGAGCCAGGGTCGCTGCGGGGCGGGGAGCTGAGAGGTGGCAAAGGGGGGCTCGTGTCGGCACCATCACCTGAGCCGGACTGTGCTTGGGAGGGGACGGGGCTGGGTCTGGGGACGGGGACAAGGACGGGGCTCAAGAACAGGGACAGGGTCTGGGGACGGGGACAAGGACGGGGCTCAAGAATGGGGACAGGGTCTGGGGACGGGGACAAGGACGGGGCTCAAGAATGGGGACAGGGTCTGGGGACGGGGACAAGGACGGGGCTCAAGAATGGGGACAGGGTGTGGGGACGGGGACAGGGCTTGGGGACAGGGATCGGGCGTGGGGATGGGGCAGGGGTCCCCGTGCTCAGCCCCCTCCCACAGCCCCCCTGGAGCACCCCAGCTCCAGCCCATGGCCGAGCAGCCGCCTCCCCAGCCCAGCCCTGACCTCCACCGTGCTGCGAGGTGGCCCCCGGCCCCCCCTGCCCTGGCCACCAGCACAGGACCCCGGCTCCGACCCCAGCCTCCTGCAGAGGTGAGTGGCTGGGGGCGAGCCCCCCCCAGACCGGGTGCCCCCCTGCCCAGGGCCCCCCCTCATTCCCCATCCTCTCCTCCCTACAGCAGCTCGCTATCCCGCCGGCGCAGCAGGATGAACCGGTGAGCGAGGGCCAGGGGGCACTGGGTGGGCGTGGGGGGGACCGGGGCTGCTGGGGCTCACGTGGTGGGCACTCAGAAGGACCAGGGTGGACACTGGGGCTGCGGGGGGAGAGTCTGGGGGGGTGCCCTCCATCCTGCACCTCCCTCCCTCCCCTCTCCCCCAGGCTCAGCCTGATGGTGGAGGAGAAGGAGGAGGAGAAAGAGGAGGTGACAATTGAAGAGGAGAGCCATGAGGAGAACACCCCAGAGCAGGACAGGGTGAGGCCACCCCCCAAGGGCCCCCCCAGCCTGCTGCGCCTGCAGGGGTGCAGCTGGCGGTGCCCTGGGGTGCCCCCCCCAGCCCCAACCTGCCCCCCCCCAGACTCTGCTGGCCTCCCAGGACCGGCTCCGGGACCTCTTCGACTCCACCATCCTGGGCATCGAGGTGAGCTGGGGGGAATGCACGGGGTCCCCGGGGAAGAGGGACCCCAAAGGAGAGCCTTCCCCCCCACTTTGGGGGGGGTCTCACAGGACCCCTCTCCCCACAGGATGCCTGAGCGAGGGAGCCCTGCGGGCGCGGAGCAGTTTGGTGCCTGTTTATTGTTGTTACAAGCCCGGATCTGGGGGAGCCCGGCTCCCTGGGCCCTGTTTGGTGACGGTTAATAAATACTTGGTTGACACCGGCATCGGGGCGCAGGTTCCTCTTTCGGGGGCGCAGGTCCCCAGTGTCAGGGCGTGGGTTCCTGGTGCCGGGGGTCCGCAGGGCGCGGGACCCCCTCAGAGGCGCAGCACGTAGGAGTCGCTGTGGGTGAGGTAGCGGACCCAGCGGTGGGGGGGCCCAGCCGGCCCCGGCAGCCGCACGAAGCGGACGTGCAGCCCCGAGCAGGTGTGCGCGGGCAGCTCGAAGGCCAGGTTGGCCGGGCCCAGCTCCAGCAGCGACGCGCGGCTCAGCCCCGGCACCTCCAGCTGCGGGGAGGACGCAGCGATACCAGGGACGGCACGGGATGCCGGCTTCCCGCCCCGGGCCCCACGGCTGCCCCCTCCAAAGGGGACGTGGGTCCCTGCCCAGCCCCAGGCCCCACAGCCACCCCCGCAAGAGGGACAGGTACCCAAAGGCTCCCCAAGGAGGGGGGGGACAGGTCCCTGCCTGGCCCCCCCCACCCCTCAGCCCCCCCGCCCTCACCTTGAAGAGCGCAGAGAGCTGTGATCCCCCCTGGCAGCGCGGGATGTCCCAGCGGATGGACTTGGTGCTGGGCTGCAGCTCGGCCGTCTGCTCGGGGCTGCTCAGCTCCTGTGCCAGGCTGGGGGGGCACAGGGGGGCGTGAGGGGGTGACAAGGCGGGGGACAGCCCCCAGACCCCCAAATGCCGGCACCCACCTGCTCACTCCCTTGGGCACGGGCAGCTGCAGGCGGACGTTGAGGGCTTGGCTGGAATTTGGGGTGGGGGGGTCAGGGGTCGGGCTCCGCCGCGGCCCCCCGGCCCCCCTGGCCACCTACCTCTTTGGGGGCAGGTCACAGCGGAGCTTCAGGTACAGCCGGAGCCTGCAGGGAAACAGGGATGGTCAGAATTGGGGTCACCCCCCCAGGGATGGTCAGAATGGGGGCGACACCCCCAGCCCCCCCCTCACCTTCCCGTGGGGTCCTGGTCCACGGTGGGGAAGAGGCGGAAGGGCAGAGGCGAGGGGATGTCGTCCGCCAGCTGGTACTGCATGAGTGTGAGCTGGGGGAGACGGGGCTCAGGGGGGGCTGTGGCAGCCCCCCCACGTCCCCCGGTGTCCCCAGTGTCCCCCGGTGTCCCTCACCTCCCCCTGGCCCGGGGTGACCTTCAGGACCCTCCCGCTCTCAAACTCGTCCAGCTTGACTGAGCTGTGGAAGGCGCATTCGTCCACCCTGACGGCTGTGCCGTAGCCTAGGGGGGCAGAGAACGGTGCTACGGGGTGGTGGGAGGCAAAGCAGGGGGTAGGGGGGTGCTGGGGGGCAGCCAGGAGGGTATTTGGGGGTGCTGGGGGGGCTCACCCCGCAGCTCCGACTTGCCCACGCAGAACTCCTCCGTCAGCCCGATGCGCATCTCTGCGGGGACAGGGATGGCGTGGGGTCGCGCCGGGGGACGGCCCTGGCTGTCCCCAGGCCCTGGTGCCCCAGCCCTGGCCCCCCCTTACCCACGCAGCTGGGCAGGTAGCACTTGAGGCGGATTTCCCCCTGGACGTCCACCTTCATGGGCGTCCCCTGGGGAGAGGAGACGTGGGCTGAGCTGGGAAGGGCGGGGGGGGGATGAGACTTCAGGGGAACAGGGGGGTCCCGGGGGCGGGGCAGAGCCAAAGCACCCAGGGGACATGGGGTGATGCTTTGGGGACACACGGGGGGGGCACAGGGCCCCCATCCCCACTCACATTGGCGGCGATGACCACCGTCAGCCTCTCCACCACATCCACGAAAAGCTCATTCCTGGCGCCCTGTAGCCAGAAAGCAGGGGTCAAGGCTGGGGGGGGGGACAACAGGGGGACACAGGGACATTGGGGGGGGGTCCTACCTGCTCCCCCCGGGGCGGCAGCACGGGGCGGCTGGCAGCCGAGCTTGGGGCCACCCTGCTCTGCTGCGTCTCGGCGCCGAACTGCAACGACACGGCGGGGGACGCAGGGTTTGGGCGCCCCGGCCGGGCTGAGGGGGCTGGGGGGGGCGTTGGGGTGTCCCTGGGTCCTCACCAGCCCGATGGAGCCCAGGTCGAGGAGGCTGAAGGGTTTGGTGGCCACGGGCTCTGTGTGCATGAAGTTGCGCAGCACCTCGGGCGCTGTGGTCTGGACGTAGCCATAGTCCTGGGGGGGCGGAGGGGGCTGTCACCCCCCCGAAGCTGTCCCGTGTGGCCCCTGGAGTGTCCTCTGCCCCCCCCCAGAACTGTCCCCTGTCCCCCTCCCTCTAGGGTGTCCCAACTGGGCGTTCCGGCGTGGTCCCCGTCACCCCCTTGGGCCACCCCCAGGCCCAAGGGGGTCCCCGCCATCCCAAGGGGTGTCCCCACCCCCATGAGGTGTCCCCAGCACCTCCCCCGCGTGTCCCCAGCACCTCCCCCGCGTGTCCCCAGCTCCCCCCGGCAACGTCCCCACCAGCATCTCATCCAGCAGCTCGTAGATGAGGGCGAAGTTGAGGCTGACGTTCTTCTCGCTGAGGGGCCCGCAGAAGTCCCGCAGCAGCGTCACCAGCCTGTGGCAGGACCCGCGGCCATCAGGGGGTCCCCAGCTCCCCCCGCTGCCCCCCCCAGCCCCCCCGGCCCCTCATACCTGTCGAGGAACTCCACCAGGGTGAAGGGTGATGCGTCCGGCGTCGTGGTGGCCACGAAGTAGAGCCCTGCGTGCCGCACGTGGACAAAGTGCCGGCCCTCGTGTGCCTGGGGGGGGAAGCAGAGCTGTGACCCCCCGCGGGACCCCCACGGAGCCCCCCGTCTCCCCCTCAGCCCCCCTTACCATGAAGACGGGGGCCTGGTCCCCCGGCAGCGAGGTGATCCTGCGGTAGAAGGCGTCAGCGAGGTCCGTGCTGGTGCCGCAGGTCTCCCCGCGGACTGGGGGGGGGTTAAGGAGAATGGGGGGGGACACGGGGGGGCCCTGGGGAGCCCCCCAAGCGGGGGGACCCGCGGGGGTGCAGGGGGCGGAGGATACAGTCCTTGTGGATGAGCCGGTCGCCCTTGGAGGAGAGGATGAAGATCTGGGACAGCATCGCCGGGCTGGCGGGATGGGGAGGGGTCGGCCTGGGCCCCCCAGGGCCCCGCACCCCGCCGAGCTCCGCGCACCCCCAGGCCGCCTGCCCGAGACCCCCCGCCCCAGAGTCCCCAGCGCCCCCCCCCCCGGCCCCTGAGCCCCCCGGCCCCGCGCCCCAAGATCCCCCCCACCCTCCCCCGGGGCTCGGCACCCCCCAAGCCGCCCCCGGCTCCGCGTCCCCCGCCAGGCCGCCGCCCCAGCGCCCCCCCGGCCGCCCCGGCCGCGGCCCCTTTAAGAGGGGGCGGGCCCAGGGCCCCGCCGGGACCCCCGAACCTGCGCGGGGTGACGGCGCCTGGCGGGTGGCGGTCACATGACACCGCCGACAGGGGCGCGGGCCGGCGCGCCCCGCTATTGGCCGGCGGCGCGAAGGCGTGGCCTGCGCCGGACTGGGCGGCGGCGGTCACGTGGTGCCGGTTTTCGCGCCACTCTTGGTTGCGGCGGCGGGAGCCGGAGCGGCGGCGGCGGCGGCGGGACCGGGACTGACCCTCGCGAGGACCCGTACCGGGACCGGAACCGGCACCGGAAGTGACCCGGCCCGGTCCGGCCCGGGACCGGCTCCGGCATGGCGCCGCGCGACTACGCTGCCGAGAAAGGTGCGGGCGGGCCGGGGGGAGAGGGCCGGGCCGGGCCGGGCCGGGCCGGGCCGGGCCCGGGGCCGGGGGAACCGGCCGGGGCGTGACCGAGATCCCCCCTCCAGAGAAGGCGAAGCGGTTCCTGCAGGACTTCTACCGCGATGGCGCCGACGGCGGCAAAGAGTTCCCGTACCGGGAGCAGCTGGTGAGAGCGGCCGCCCGCGTCCCGGGGGACCCGGGCCCGGTGGGGATCCGCGGTGCCGGTTGTCGCCGTGGGACCCCCCCCGAGCCGGCTCGGAGTCCCCGTCGCCCCCCCCGCGCTGGGGCCGGCCCCCCCATCACAGCGGCGGCCCCCCCGCCGTGGCAGCCGGGGGTCCCTCCGGTCACCCCGCCCCCGTTGGGGTCCCTGCCCTGTCCCCTGGTGCGGGCGTCCCCGTGGCCGGTTTGGGGTCCCCACGCCTCCCCTCGCCCCCCCAGACGGCGCTGGCCCACCGGGAGCGCGTGGCGCTGTACGTGGCGCTGGACGACGTGGCGGAGGACGACCCCGAGCTGGCCGAGGCCGTCTGCGACAACGCCAAGCGCTACAGCCGCCTCTTCGCCGACGCCGTCCACGAGCTGCTGCCGCTCTACAAGGAGCGCGAGGTGGGGGCTCCCCGGGCGGGCGGGGGGTGAAGGGGGTGCCCCGGCGGCCCCCTCTGACATCCCCCCTCCTCCGACGTCCCCGCGTCCCCAGGTGTCCCGCAAGGACGTGCTGGACGTGTACATCGAGCACCGGCTGCTGCTGGAGCAGCGGGGCCGGGACGCGGGGGACGCCCGCAGCCCCCAGAACCAGTACCCCCCCGAGCTGCTGCGGCGCTTGTGAGTGCGAGGAGGGGCCGCACGCCCCCTGCGTTCCCCTCTGCCCCCGGCCCCGCTGCCCAGCGTCCCCGGGGAGCCCCGTCTCCTCTCTAACCCCCACTACCAATTCCCTGCTTCTCCTGGGGCCCCGTTCCATCCCTGTGTGCTGCCCCCAAATCCAACCCTCTCCTCTTTTATCCCCCGTTCCGATCCCTGCCTCAGCTGCCTCCCCACTGATCCCGGCCCTTTCTGTCCCCCCCATCCCCAGTGAGCTGTACTTCAAAGCCCCCTCCACCGCTAAAGCCCGCGTGGTCCGCGACGTCAAAGCCGACTGCATTGGGAAGCTGGTGACTGTCCGCGGCATCGTCACTCGCGTCACCGAGGTCAAGCCCATGATGGTGGTGGCCACCTACAGCTGCGACCAGTGCGGGGCTGAGACCTACCAGCCTGTAAGCGCAGAGGAAGGGCCCTGGGGTGGGCGCGGGGGCCCTGGCCGGCCTGAGCCCACCCCCTCGGCTCTCCCCAGATCCAGTCACCCACCTTCATGCCACTGCTGATGTGCCCGAGCCGCGAGTGCCAGACGAACCGCTCAGGGGGGCGGCTCTACCTGCAGAGCCGTGGCTCCAAGTTCATCAAGTTCCAGGAGCTGAAGATGCAGGAGCATGTGAGTGGGGGGGGCCAGGACCTTGGGGTGTCCCCGTGAACCCCGGCCGCAGCTGGAGGGTCCCGTCTCTCCTGGGCTTCCTCCCCTCCCCTGCTCTCCCCCGGGGCCGGTCTGGCTCTGTCAGGGAGCCAAGAGCGGTGGTGCAGCGCCGCTGTGTCACCTCCCCAGGGTTTCGTGGAGCTCGGGGGCTGCGGTGGCCTCAGGCCCCAGATGGGCCCCAGCCTCCCCCTGAGGTTTCCGCAGCGTGGGGTGGAGGGGGACAGTCCTCCCCCAGCCAACGCAGCCCAGCCCCGGGTCAGCGTTGCCACCGCCGGAGACAAGGGGGTGACACGTCTGTGTGACTCTGTCCTGCCTCGTCTGCTCCAGTCCGTACTGGTGCAGGGGTGGTTCGGGGATGGGGGCAGAGTCCGGCAGTGCCCCCCGGTGCTGCGGGTCCCCAGCCCTGTCTGTCTCCACAGACTGACCAGGTGCCAGTGGGGCACCTTCCCCGCTCCATCAGCGTGGCCGTGCACGGGGAGAACACGCGCCTGGCCCAGCCCGGGGACCACGTCAGCGTCACCGGTGTCTTCCTGCCCCTGCTGAAGACCGGCTTCCGCCAGATGGCCCAGGTGAGCACCGAGGCAGCGAGTGGGGGGCCGCGTTGGGGGCCCGCGGCTGCCCCCGACCCACCACCGCCCTCCTCTCCCATAGGGTTTGCTCTCCGAGACCTACCTGGAGGCCCACTGCATTGTGAAAACGAACAAGAGCGAGGAGGATGAGTCAGGAGCTGGGGAGCTGACCGAGGAGGAGCTCCGGCAGATCACAGGTGAGGCCATCAAGCAGCCGGGACGCACCCAGCTGGGGGTGAGCAGGGCCTGGGGCCGCCCCACGGCAGGGCAGGCGGCCGCCCCACAGCTTCCCTCGCTGCCTTCACAGAGGAGGACTTCTACGACAAGCTGGCCTCCTCCATCGCCCCCGAGATCTACGGCCACGAGGACGTGAAGAAGGCGCTGCTGCTGCTGCTGGTGGGCGGCGTGGATCGCAACCCCCACGGCATGAAGATCCGGGGTGAGGCCGCGCGCTGTGCTGGGGTGGGGACCTTTGCCAGGGCTGTCCCCCCATCCTGTGGGAAGGTCTGGGGGTCCGGGATCAGCCAAGGCTCCGGGAGGTTCGGGATCAGGGCATCCTGCTTCACATAGGCAGGTTTGGGGGATGGGATTGGCCCTGTGGGACCACGGAGGGAATCGGCAGCCGCAGCCGAGAGATTTGGGATGGGAGCACAGCAAAGCGGCGCAGAGGGAGCAGATTTGTTCTCCCACTTCTGCCCCCAGGAAACATCAACATCTGCCTCATGGGCGACCCCGGCGTGGCCAAGTCCCAGCTCCTGTCCTATATCGACCGCCTGGCGCCCCGCAGTGAGTACCGGGCTCCTGGGGGTGGAGGGTGCCCGCGCCCCCGCCTCACCCCACCGCTCTCCTCTGCCCCCAGGCCAGTACACGACAGGCCGGGGCTCCTCGGGCGTGGGGCTGACGGCGGCCGTGCTGCGGGACCCCCTGACGGGGGAGCTGGCGCTGGAGGGGGGCGCGCTGGTGCTGGCCGACCGGGGCGTCTGCTGCATTGATGAGTTTGACAAGATGCTGGAGGCCGACCGCACGGCTATCCACGAGGTGATGGAGCAGCAGAGCATCTCCATCGCCAAGGCGGGCGTGCTGGCCACCCTCAACGCCCGCTGTGCCATCCTGGCCGCCGCCAACCCCGCCTACGGCCGCTACAACCCCAAGCGCAGCCTGGAGCACAACATCCAGCTGCCCGCCGCCCTCCTCTCCCGCTTCGACCTGCTCTGGCTTATCCAGGACCGCCCCGACCGCGACAACGACCTGCGGTGAGCAGGGGGAGCAGTGGGGGTGGCTGAGGGGTGCCCTGGGGCGGGCGTGGGGCTGGGAGCTGTGGGGTGAGCGTTGGGTGCTGGGGGGCTGGGCTGGAGGGAGCATGGGACGCGCAGGAGAGCCGTGGGGCTGGGCTGGTAGTCATGGGGCAGCCCCGGCCCTGCTGCCAGCCCCTCTCTGCCCCACAGCCTGGCCCAGCACATCACCTACGTGCACCAGCACAGCCGCCAGCCCCCCTGCTCCTTCCAGCAGCTTGACATGAAGCTCATGAGGTGAGAGAGGCCGCGAGCGGCCCCTGTCCCCGTCCCCCCGTCCCCGCTGTCCCCTCACCCTGCCCGTCCCCCAGGCGCTACATCGCCATGTGCAAGCGGAAGCAGCCCGTGGTGCCGGAGGCTTTGGCCGACTACATCACGGCCGCCTACGTGGAGATGCGGAAGGAGGCCTGGGCCAGCAAGGACACGACCTACACCTCGGCGCGCACCTTGCTGGGCATCCTCCGCCTGGCCACCGCCCTGGTGAGCCCCGGCGCGGGCAGGGACGGGCAGGTAGCCCCCAGGACAGGGGCAAGCGTACCGGCAGGGCTTCCAGTGGTCTCAGGGGGCACCCGGGCGATGTCACAGGGTGCCAGTGGCTGCACTGGGCAGGGTCCCGGTTGCTGCTAAACCCCCGCCCCGCTCCCACAGGCCCGGCTGCGCCTGGTGGACGTGGTGGAGAAGGAGGACGTGAACGAGGCCATGAGGCTCATGGAGATGTCAAAGGACTCGCTGCTGGGGGACAAGGGACAGCAGAGCCGGTGAGCAGGGGACGGTGTCCCTCCCCGGGCCCCAGCCTGCCAGGAAAGGGGGTGGCAGCGCTGGGGGAGCCCCGACCCTGGGGTCGCCGTGGGGTGGGTGGGGAGGAGGTGGCAGTGCCAGGGTCCCCCTGACCCTCGCGTCCCCCCCGCCCCAGGGTGCAGCGTCCGGCCGACGCCATCTTTGCAGCGGTGCGGGAGCTGGCGGGGGGCCAGGGCCGGGCCGTGCCCTACGCCGAGGCCCTGCAGCGCTGCCTGGCCAAGGGCTTCACCCCTGCGCAGGTCCAGGCCGCGCTCCAGGAGTACGAGGAGCTCAACGTGCTGCAGGTCAACCCCGCCCGCACCCGCATCACCTTCGTCTGAGGCGGGGGACACGTGGGGACACCCTGCAGCCCCCCACGGGGCAGGGGCTGTGCAGGGATGCAGACGGACACAGGGACACGTCCCGTGTCTCTGCTACCTGCCCCAGCCCCGCTCCCCTCGTTACAGCATCTTGTTAAGTGCTTTTTTTACCAATAAAAAGGCTTTTCTTACTGGTTTTGGTGGCACCACCAGCCTGGTCCCCACCCCTGGGCCCACGTTCCCCCCCTTGGGCCCACATTACCCCCCCTAGGACCACGCTCACCTGGGCCCAGCTCTCCCAGGGCATCGCACGAGGCCGGAGCCACAATTCCCATCCTGGCACCGATTTATTGGGGGAGTCTCCAGGACAGGGGGGGCCGCAGTCCTGGTCTGGAGTCCCCCAGGCCCGGGGCGGGGTTCAGGGCACGGCTTGGGGGGTCCCCAGTGTCCTGTCCCCCCTAGAAGAAGAGGCCCCGCATGCGGCGGCCGATGCCCTGCCGGTCGTAGAGGATGTTGAACTTGTTGACGAACTGGTTCATGGTGTTGCAGGTCTTGGTGATGGTGCCCAGGTAGGCCATCAGCCCCACGTCGTTGCATTGCTGGGGGGGGAGTGGGGGTTACTGGGCTGCTCGGCCCCCCCAAACTGCATCTACCCCCCCCCCCAGCTGCAGCAGCCCAGGGGCCACCAACAGCACCGGTGGCAGAGGAGACGCAGCTCAGCCCCATCGTGCGCCCCAACAGGGACGTGGGGACCCGGCCGCGCCGCCCCCACAGCCCCACGGGGACCCCCCAGGGCCCCCCGAGCCATCACTCACATCGTAGAAGTCGGTCTTGAACTTGTCGGTGCTGAGGACGGGCAGGCAGTGGCACAGGGCGTAGGCTTCGCGCAGGATCTCGTGGTTGAAGGGCACCTCGCCTGCGAGGACTGCGTCAGCCTCGGGGACCCGGGGGACAGCCGGGTCCCTCGGGGACAGGCCCGGGGCCCTCCTGGATCCCCTCCTGGGCACAGGGGAGAGCCCTCCTCCCCTGGGGACACCCCAGGGCCAAACCTGCCCCGGCCCCGCTCTGGGACAGCGAGGAAAGCCCAGGCAGAGCGGGGACAGCCTTGTCACCAACTCACCCGCCTCGGAGGCCCGCACGTACTCCAGGATCAGCTTCACCCGGCTGTGCAGCATCTTGATGGCGCTGTGCTGGGCGATGAGGTGCTCGGCCACTGTGGGGGTCAAGGCCATGCGTCCCCCTGCGTCCCCACATCCCCATTCCCCCCTGCCCTCCCCAGGCAGCTCCAGTCCCTCCAGGCAGCCCAAGAGCCGCATCCCTGCAGCTCCTGTCCCCGTGCCCCTTCTCCGGGGCCGCGTCCCCATGCTCCCCACACGTCTCCATCCCCCCCGTTCCCTGCACACCTCCCCCCACGCTGGGACCTGTCCCCACCCCACGCTGTCCCCCCCTCGTCCCCGTCCCCCGCCACGTCCCCCACCTGTGGAGTTCTCCCCGCTGCCGGTTGCCGTCATTCGCGCCACGTGGTCGACCCCGATGCGCTCGGCCTCCTCGGTGGCCAGGGTGTAGGTCAGCTCCGCAAACAGCATCGTGGCCTGGGGGGGACGGGACACAGGAGGGGTGACGGGGGGGCAAGACAGCCCCATGCCCCCTCCCTGGACCCCCAGAATCCCTATGGCCTCAACCCCAGCCCCCCCGAGTGACCCCCCCCAGCCCCAGTACACCCCTGGGGCCCCCATGGCTCCCCTGGAGCCCCCCAGGTCCCTAGCAGCCCCCCCCCCAGCCTGAGTAACCCCCCTGGACGACCCCCCCCACCCACCCCGGGGTCCCCCCAGCCTCCCCCAGGGCCCCAGCAACCCCTGGATCCCCAGGAGCCCCCCCAGGAGCCCCCCAGCCCCATTTCCCCCCCCAGCACTGACTTACCTCCCCGTTGATGATGTCAATGACGGACTCAAAGACGCTGACGGGCAGCTGGGGGGCGAAGAGAAAGAGGGGTGTTTGGGGGGGCCCAGGCCCACGCTGGGGGGGGTCCTGGGGGCCCCCCCATACGCCCAGATCTCTCCTCATCTTCTCCCACTCACGTCTGTGTGCTTCGTCATGGGGTTCAGCTTGAGGAAGAGGGGGCTCTCGATGATCTCACACACCTGGAATGTGGGGGGGGGGGGGTCAGGATGGGGTGCACACCCTCCCCCCCACATCTGCCCCCCCCCCACATCCCCCCCGCACTCGCCTGCTTGTGGACATGGATGTCGGAGGGGTCGGGGGGGCCCCCGGTCGTGTACCAGCCCAGGAACTCCAGCTCCTTGAACACCTGCTTGACTGGGGAGGGACGGGGGGCCCATCACCCCCCACCCCCAGCCCGGGGGGGCCCCACAGGCCCTCTGAGGGCAGTAAACAGGTACCACCTCTACTCCCACCCCCCTCCCAACAGGCCCTATCCCCGCCCCCCCCGCCAAGGCAGCCCCTCAGCCACAGCCCAGGGCCGTCCCCAGGACCCCCTGCCCCTCGGCAGCCCAGGACCCCCCCTCAGGGCCCCCTGGGGCAGCCCAGGACCCCCCAGGACCCCCCAGGACTCCCTGGGACAGACCAGGACCCCCCCTCAGGGCCCCCTGGGGCAGCCCAGGACCCCCCAGGACTCCCTGGGACAGACCAGGACCCCCCCTCAGGGCCCCCTGGGGCAGCCCAGGACCCCCCAGGACTCCCTGGGACAGACCAGGACCCCCCTCGAGCAGCCCAGGACCCCCCAAAGCCCCCCAGGACCGCCCCCGGACCCCCGTCCCCCCTCACACTGCTCCTCCTTGGTGTAGTAGTACTCCTTGTCGATGAGCACGTGCCCGTCCATCGTGTGCGAGAGCAGCTCGAAGGAATTCATCACCTCGATGTTGCGGCCCTCCTGCCGCCCGATGAGGGCCCCGATCACTGTGGGGATGGCGGGGGGCGCGGGGGGGGCGCGGGGGGGGCTGTCACCAGGGTTTGGGGGCCACCGCCAACGGCCCCTACCCAACGCTGCACCGGCCTCGGCCTCGGTCTCAGCCTTGTGCTGGGGGGGCCCCAAACCAGCCCCAGGCACCAGCTGGGCCCAGGCCAGGGCTGGGGAAGGCACGTGGAGACCCCCGGGGGACACGGAGGCCAGGCCAGGGGCTGGGGGGACCTGGGGGGCTCCGGAGAGGCTGCAGGGGGGCTGTGGGGGACCCTGGGGGCTGGGGGAGACCTGGGGGGCTCCAGAGAGGCTGCAGGGGGGCTGTGGGGGACCCTGGGGGCTGGGGGAGACCTGGGGGGCTCCGGAGAGGCTGCAGGGGGGCTGTGAGGGACCCTGGGGGACCCTGGGGGCTGGGGGAGACCTGGGGGGCTCCGGAGAGGCTGCAGGGGGGCTGTGGGGGACCCTGGGGGACCCTGGGGGCTGGGGGAGACCTGGGGGGCTCCGGAGAGGCTGCAGGGGGGCTGCAGGGGACCCTGGGGGCCCATGGAAGCCACTGGGGGGGCTCTGGGGGGCTCTGGAGGGCCCCAAAGGGCTGTGGGGGACCCCAGGGCGCTGTGTGGGTTCTGGGAGGTGCAGGGGAGCTGCGGGGACCCCGGGGGGGCTCTGGGGGGCTGCAGGGGACCCTGGAGGGGCTGTGGGGGACCCCGGGGGGGCTCTGGGGGGCTGCAGGGGACCCTGGGGGGGCTCTGGGGGATCCCGGGGGGCTGTGGGGGACCCTGGGGGGGCTGCGGGGGACCCTGGGGGCTCCGTGGGGATCTGGGGGGCTCTGGGGGATCCCGGGGGGCTGCGGGGGACCCTGGGGGGGCTCTGGGGGGCTGCAGGGCACCCTGGGAGGGCTCTGGGGAGCCCCGTGGGGCTGTGGGGGACCCTGGGGGGGCTGCGGGGGATCCTGGGGGGGCTCTGGGGGATCCCGGGTGGCTGTGGGGGACGCTGGAAGGGCTCTGAGTGGCTCCGTGGGGATGTGGGGGACCCTGGGGGGGCTCTGGGGGGCTGCAGGGCACCCTGGGAGGGCTCTGGGGAGCCCCGTGGGGCTGTGGGGGACCCTGGGGGGGCTGTGGGGGACCCTAGAGGGGCTCTGGGGGGCTCCGTGGGGCTGTGGGGGACCCTGGGGGGGCTGCGGGGGACCCAGGGGGGCTCTGGGGGATCCCGGGGGGCTGCGGGGGACCTGGGGGGCTCTGGGGGATCCCGGGGGGCTGCGGGGGACCCAGGGGGGCTCTGGGGGATCCCGGGGGGCTGCGGGGGACCCGGGGGGCTCTGGGGGGCCGCAGGTACCTTGTCCGGGGCGCCCCTCCTGCGAGCGCATGCGGATCCAGTGGTCGGAGATGTTGAGGATGACGAGGGGGTGCAGGGCCACCGAGACGCTGCCCGTCACCCCCCCGGCCATCACCGAGGGGGCGGCTGCGGGGGGGCCGTGAGCAGGCGGGCGGCTGGGGGCGGGGCTGGGGCCGGGGGCGGGGCCATAGGGAATGGGGGCGGAGCAATGGCCTGAGGCGTGGTCACAGGCCAGGGCGGGACCCAGGGGGTATGGGCGGGGCAAGGGCAGAGGGGCGGGGCCCCGGGGTGTGGGCGGGGCAAGGGCAGAGAGGCGGGGCCCCGGAGTGTGGGCGGGGCAAGGGCAGAGAGGCGGGGCCCCGGAGTGTGGGCGGGGCAAAGGTCCAGGGGCGGGACCCTGGGGTGTGGGGCGGGGCAAGGGCAGAGGGGCGGGGCAAGGGCGGAGGGGCGGGGGCCCGGGGTGTGGGCGGGGCAAGGGCGGAGAGGCGGGGCCCCGGAGTGTGGGCGGGGCAAAGGTCCAGGGGCGGGACCCTGGGGTGTGGGGCGGGGCAAGGGCAGAGGGGCGGGGCAAGGGCGGAGGGGCGGGGGCCCGGGGTGTGGGCGGGGCAAGGGCGGAGGGGGGGGCCGGGGTGTGTGCGGGGCAATGGCAGAGGGGCGCGGCCCCGTGGTGTGGGCGGGGCAAGGGCAGAGGGGCGGGGCCCGGGGGTGTGGGCGGGGCAAAGGTCCAGGGGCGGGGCAAGGGCGGAGGGGCGGGGCCCCGGGGTGTGGGCGGGGCAAAAGCGCGGGGCCAGGCCGAAGGCAGCGGGGCCCGGGGAAGCGACCGGCCGCTCGGGGCGGTGCCGGAGCGGCCCCGCAGCCCCGGCGCGGAGGCGGCGGTCCCCTGTGCCGGGGCGGCCCCGCGGGCGGTACCTGCCACGTCCACCTCCATCCCGCCGGCCCCGTTGCTCCCCGCCGCGGAGGAAGAGGCGCCGGCCGCCGCCGCCGCCATCTTGGCTCGGCCGGTCCCTGCCCGGCCGCCGTACGCCGCGGCTCTGCGCATGCGCGGGGGGAGCGGGGATGAATGGGGCGGGGCGCATGAATGGGACGGGGCGCGAATGCGCACTGTGGCGGTGCCCCCCCCCCCCCCCTTCACCCACGGTATCCCCCGTCACAGGGTATCCCAGTGCGTCCCAGTCCATCCATAATGCCTCCCAGTGCAACCCAGTGCCTCCCAGTCCCTCCCTAATGCCTCCCAGTCCATCCCAGTGCCTCCCAGTCCCCCCCAATGCCTCCCAGTCCATCCCAGCGCGCCCCAGTCTCTCCCTAATGCCTCCCAGTCCATCCCAGTGCCCCCCAGTCCATCCCAGTGCCTCCCTAATGCCTCCCAGTCCATCCCAGCGCCCCCCAGTCCCTCCCTAATGCCTCCCAGTCCATCCCAGTGCCCCCCAGTCCATCCCAGTGCCTCCCTAATGCCTCCCAGTCCATCCCAGTGCCCCCCAGCCCCTCCCTAATGCCTCCCAGTCCATCCCAGTGCCCCCCAGTCCTTCCCTAATGCCTCCCAGTCCATCCCAGTGCCCCCCAGTCCATCCCAGTGCCTCCCTAATGCCTCCCAGTCCATCCCAGTGCCCCCCAGTCTCTCCCTAATGCCTCCCAGTCCATCCCAGTGCCCCCCAGTCCCTCCCTAATGCCTCCCAGTCCATCCCAGTGCCCCCCAGTCCATCCCAGTGCCTCTGTAATGCCTCCCAGTCCATCCCAGTGCCCCCCAGTCCCCCCCTAATGCCTCCCAGTCCATCCCAGTGCCCTCCAGTCCCTCCCTAATGCCTCCCAGTCCATCCCAGTGCCCCCCGGTCCCTCCCTAATGCATCCCAGTCCATCCCAGTGCCCCCAGTCCCTCCCTAATGCCTCCCAGTCCATCCCAGTGCCCCCCAGTCCATCCCAGTGCCTCTGTAATGCCTCCCAGACCATCCCAGTGCCCCTCAGTCCCCCCCTAATGCCTCCCAGTCCATCCCAGTGCCCCCCAGTCCCTCCCTAATGCCTCCCAGTCCATCCCAGTGCCTCCCAGTCCATCCCAGTGCCCCCCAGTCTCTCCCTAATGCCTCCCAGTCCATCCCAGCACCCCCCAGTCCCCCCCCAATGCCTTCCAGTCCATCCCAGTGCCCCCCAGACCCCCTAATGCCTCCCAGTCCATCCCAGTGTCCCCCAGTCCCTCCCTAATGCATCCCAATCCATCCCAGTGCCCCCAGTCCCTCCCTAATGCCTCCCAGTCCATCCCAGTGCCCCCCAGTCCATCCCAGTGCCTCTGTAATGCCTCCCAGTCCATCCCAGCGCCCCCCAGTCCCCCCCCAATGCCTCCCAGTCCATCCCTAATGCCCCCCAGTCCATCCCAGTGCCTCCCTAATACCTCCCAGTCCATCCCAGTGCCTCTGTAATGCCTCCCAGTCCATCCCAGTGCCCCCCAGTCCCCCCCAATGCCTCCCAGTCCATCCCAGTGCCCCCCAGACCCCCTAATGCCTCCCAGTCCATCCCAGTGTCCCCCGGTCCCTCCCTAATGCCTCCCAGTCCATCCCAGTGCCCCCCAGTCCCCCCTAATGCCTCCCAGTCCATCCCAGTGCCCCCCAGTCCCTCCCTAATGCCTCCCAGTCCATCCCAGTGCCCCCCAGTCCCTCCCTAATGCATCCCAGTCCATCCCAGTGCCCCTCAGACCCTCCCTAATGCTTCCCAGTCCATCCCAACGCCCCCCAGTCCCCCCTAATGCCTCCCAGTCTATCCCAGTGCCTCCCTAATGCATCCCAGTCCATCCCAGTGCCCCCCACTCCATCCCAGTGCCTCTGTAATGCCTCCCAGTCCATCCCAGTGCCCCCCAGTCCATCCCTAATGCCTCCCAGTCCATCCCAGTGCCCCCCAGTCCCTCCCTAATGCCTCCCAGTCCATCCCAGTGCCTCCCAGTCCATCCCAGTGCCCCCCAGTCTCTCCCTAATGCCTCCCAGTCCATCCCAGCACCCCCCAGTCCCCCCCCAATGCCTTCCAGTCCATCCCAGTGCCCCCCAGACCCCCTAATGCCTCCCAGTCCATCCCAGTGTCCCCCGGTCCCTCCCTAATGCATCCCAGTCCATCCCAGTGCCCCCAGTCCCTCCCTAATGCCTCCCAGTCCATCCCAGTGCCCCCCAGTCCATCCCAGTGCCTCTGTAATGCCTCCCAGTCCATCCCAGTGCCCCCCAGTCCCTCCCTAATGCCTCCCAGTCCATCCCAGTGCCCCCCAGTCCATCCCAGTGCCTCCCTAATGCCTCCCAGTCCCTCCCTAATGCCCCCCAGTCCATCCCAGTGCCTCCCTAATACCTCCCAGTCCATCCCAGTGCCCCCCAGGCCCCCCTAATGCCTCCCAGTCCATCCCAGTGCCCCCCAGTCCCTCCTAATGCCTCCCAGTCCACCCCAGTGCCCCCCAGTCCATCCCAGTGCCTCTGTAATGCCTCCCAGTCCATCCCAGCGCCCCCCAGTCCCCCCCAATGCCTCCCAGTCCATCCCAGCGCCCCCCAGTCTCTCCCTAATGCCTCCCAGTCCATCCCAGTGCCCCCCAGTCCATCCCAGTGCCACCCTAATGCCTCCCAGTCCATCCCAGCGCCCCCCAGTCCCCCCTAATGCCTCCCAGTCCATCCCAGTGCCCCCCAGTCCCTCCCTAATGCCTCCCAGTCCATCCCAGTGCCTCTGTAATGCCTCCCAGTCCATCCCAGTGCCCCCCAGTCCCTCCCTAATGCCTCCCAGTCCATCCCAGCGCCCCTCAGTCCCTCCCTAATGCTTCCCAGTCCATCCCAGCGCCCCCCAGACCCCCTAATGCCTCCCAGTCCATCCCAGTGTCCCCCGGTCCCTCCCTAATGCCTCCCAGTCCATCCCAGTGCCCCCCAGTCCCCCCTAATGCCTCCCAGTCCATCCCAGTGCCCCCCAGTCCCTCCCTAATGCCTCCCAGTCCATCCCAGTGCCCCCCAGTCCCTCCCTAATGCCTCCCAGTCCATCCCAGTGCCCCTCAGACCCTCCCTAATGCTTCCCAGTCCATCCCAACGCCCCCCAGTCCCCCCTAATGCCTCCCAGTCTATCCCAGTGCCTCCCTAATGCATCCCAGTCCATCCCAGTGCCCCCCACTCCATCCCAGTGCCTCTGTAATGCCTCCCAGTCCATCCCAGTGCCCCCCAGTCCCTCCCTAATGCCTCCCAGTCCATCCCAGTGCCCCCCAGTCCCTCCCTAATGCCTCCCAGTCCATCCCAGTGCCTCCCAGACCCCCTAATGCCTCCCAGTCCATCCCAGTGTCCCCCGGTCCCTCCCTAATGCATCCCAGTCCATCCCAGTGCCCCCAGTCCCTCCCTAATGCCTCCCAGTCCATCCCAGTGCCCCCCAGTCCATCCCAGTGCCTCTGTAATGCCTCCCAGTCCATCCCAGTACCCCCCAGTCCCTCCCTAATGCCTCCCAGTCCATCCCAGTGCCCCCCAGTCCCTCCCTAATGCCTCCCAGTCCATCCCAGTGCCCCCCAGTCCATCCCAGTGCCTCCCTAATGCCTCCCAGTCCCTCCCTAATGCCCCCCAGTCCATCCCAGTGCCTCCCTAATACCTCCCAGTCCATCCCAGTGCCCCCCAGGCCCCCCTAATGCCTCCCAGTCCATCCCAGTGCCCCCCAGTCCCTCCTAATGCCTCCCAGTCCACCCCAGTGCCCCCCAGTCCATCCCAGTGCCTCTGTAATGCCTCCCAGTCCATCCCAGCGCCCCCCAGTCCCCCCCAATGCCTCCCAGTCCATCCCAGCGCCCCCCAGTCTCTCCCTAATGCCTCCCAGTCCATCCCAGTGCCCCCCAGTCCATCCCAGTGCCACCCTAATGCCTCCCAGTCCATCCCAGCGCCCCCCAGTCCCCCCTAATGCCTCCCAGTCCATCCCAGTGCCCCCCAGTCCCTGCCTAATGCATCCCAGTCCATCCCAGTGCCCCCAGTCCCTCCCTAATGCCTCCCAGTCCATCCCAGTGCCCCCCAGTCCATCCCAGTGCCTCTGTAATGCCTCCCAGTCCATCCCAGTGCCCCCCAGTCCATCCCAGTGCCTCCCTAATGCCTCCCAGTCCATCCCAACGCCACCCAGTCCCCCCTAATGCCTCCCAGTCCATCCCAGTGCCCCCCAGTCCCTCCCTAATGCCTCCCAGTCCATCCCAGCGCCCCCCAGTCCCCCCCTAATGCCTCCCAGTCCACCCCAGTGCCCCCCAGTCCATCCCAGTGCCTCTGTAATGCCTCCCAGTCCATCCCAGTGCCCCGCAGTCTC
The DNA here is from genome assembly GCF_965183815.1 of Platalea leucorodia. Classification (NCBI taxonomy): domain Eukaryota; kingdom Metazoa; phylum Chordata; class Aves; order Pelecaniformes; family Threskiornithidae; genus Platalea; species Platalea leucorodia. The sequence goes on from NC_138857.1 coordinate 460,978, forward strand.
TCCCTAATGCCTCCCAGTCCATCCCAGCGCCCCCCAGTCCCCCCCCAATGTCTTCCAGTCCATCCCAGTGCCCCCCAGTCTCTCCCTAATGCCTCCCAGTCCATCCCAGTGCCCCCCAGTCCCTCCCTAATGCCTCCCAGTCCATCCCAACTCCCCCCAGTCCCTCCCTAATGCCTCCCAGTCCATCCCAGCGCCCCCCAGTCCCCCCCTAATGCCTCCCAGTCCACCCCAGTGCCCCCCAGTCCATCCCAGTGCCTCTGTAATGCCTCCCAGTCCATCCCAGTGCCCCGCAGTCTCTCCCTAATGCCTCCCAGTCCATCCCAGCGCCCCCCAGTCCCCCCCCAATGCCTTCCAGTCCATCCCAGTGCCCCCCAGTCTCTCCCTAATGCCTCCCAGTCCATCCCAGTGCCCCCCAGTCCCTCCCTAATGCCTCCCAGTCCATCCCAACTCCCCCCAGTCCCCTCTAATGCCTCCCAGTCCATCCCAGTGCCCCCCAGTCCCTCCCTAATGCCTCCCAGTCCCTCCCTAATGCCCCCCAGTCCATCCCAGTCCCCCCCTAATGCCTCCCAGTCCATCACAGTGCCCCCCAGTCCCCCCCAATGCCTCCCAGTCCATCCCAGTGCCCCCCAGTCCCTCCCTAATGCATCCCAGTCCATCCCAGTGCCTCTGTAATGCCTCCCAGTCCATCCCAGTGCCCCCCAGTCCCTCCCTAATGCCTCCCAGTCCATCCCAGTGCCCCTCAGTCCCTCCCTAATGCTTCCCAGCCCATCCCAACGCCCCCCAGTCCCCCCTAATGCCTCCCAGTCCATCCCAGTGCCCCCCAGTCCATCCCAGTGCCTCCCTAATGCATCCCAGTCCATCCCAGTGCCCCCCACTCCATCCCAGTGCCTCTGTAATGCCTCCCAGTCCATCCCAGTGCCCCCCAGTCCCTCCCTTATGCCTCCCAGTCCATCCCAGTGCCCCCCGGTCCCTCCCTAATGCATCCCAGTCCATCCCAGTGCCCCCAGTCCCTCCCTAATGCCTCCCAGTCCATCCCAGTGCCTCCCAGTCCATCCCAGTGCCTCTGTAATGCCTCCCAGTCCATCCCAGTGCCCCCCAGTCCCCCCCTAATGCCTCCCAGTCCATCCCAGTCCCTCTGTAATGCCTCCCAGTCCATCCCAGTGCCCCCCAGTCCCCCCCTAATGCCTCCCAGTCCATCCCAGTCCCTCTCTAATGCCCCCCAGTCCATCCCAGTCTCTCCCTAATGCATCCCAGTCCATCCCAGCGCCCCCCAGTCCCTCCCTAATGCCTCCCAGTCCATCCCAGTGCCCCCCAGTCCATCCCAGTGCCTCCCTAATGCCTCCCAGTCCATCCCAGCGCCCCCCAGACCCCCTAATGCCTCCCAGTCCATCCCAGTGTCCCCCGGTCCCTCCCTAATGCATCCCAGTCCATCCCAGTGCCCCCAGTCCCTCCCTAATGCCTCCCAGTCCATCCCAGTGCCCCCCAGTCCATCCCAGTGCCTCTGTAATGCCTCCCAGTCCCTCCCAGTGCCCCCCAGTCCATCCCAGTGCCTCCCTAATGCCTCCCAGTCCATCCCAACGCCCCCCAGTCCCCCCTAATGCCTCCCAGTCCATCCCAGTGCCCCCCAGTCCCTTCCTAATGCCTCCCAGTCCCTCCCTAATGCCCCCCAGTCCATCCCAGTGCCTTCCTAATACCTCCCAGTCCCTCCCAGTGCCCCCCAGTCCATCCCAGTCCCCCCCTAATTCCTCCCAGTCCATCCCAGTGCCCCCCAGTCCCTTCCTAATGCCTCCCAGTCCCTCCCTAATGCCCCCCAGTCCATCCCAGTGCCTCCCTAATGCCTCCCAGTCCATCCCAGTGCCCCCCAGTCCCCCCCTAATGCCTCCCAGTCCATCCCAGTGCCCCCCATTCCCCCCTAATGCCTCCCAGTCCATCCCAGTGCCCCCCAGTCCCCCCTAATGCCTCCCACTCCATCCCAGTGCCCCCCAGTCCATCCCAGTCCCCCCCTAATGCCTCCCAGTCCATCCCAGTGCCCCCCAGTCTCTCCCTAATGCCTCCCAGTCCATCCCAGCACCCCCCAGTCCCCCCCCAATGCCTCCCAGTCCATCCCAGTGCCCCCCAGACACCCTAATGCCTCCCAGTCCATCCCAGTGCCCCCCAGTCCCTCCCTAATGCATCCCAGTCCATCCCAGTGCCCCCAGTCCCTCCCTAATGACTCCCAGTCCATCCCAGTGCCCCCCAGTCCCCCCCTAATGCCTCCCAGTCCATCCCAGTGCCCCGCAGTCCCTCCCTAATGCCTCCCAGTCCATCCCAGTGACCCCCAGTCCATCCCAGTGCCTCCCTAATGCCTCCCAGTCCATCCCAGTGCCCCCCAGTCCATCCCAGTGCCTCCCTAATGCCTCCCAGTCCATCCCAGCACCCCCCGGTCCCTCCCTAATGACTCCCAGTCCATCCCAGTGCCCCCCAGTCCATCCCAGTGCCTCCCTAATGCCTCCCAGTCCATCCCAGTGCCCCCCAGTCCCTCCCTAATGCATCCCAGTGCCCCCCAGTCCCTCCCTAATGCCTCCCAGTCCATCCCAGTGCCCCCCAGCCCCCCCCAATGCCTCCCAGTCCATCCCAGTGCCTCCCAGTCCATCCCAGTGCCTCTGTAATGCCTCCCAGTCCATCCCAGTGCCCCCCAGTCTCTCCCTAATGCCTCCCAGTCCATCCCAGTGCCCCCCAGTCGCCCCCCAATGCCTCCCAGTCCATCCCAGTGCCCCCCAGACCCCCTAATGCCTCCCAGTCCATCCCAGTGCCCCCCAGTCCCTCCCTAATGCCTCCCAGTCCATCCCAGTGCCCCCCAGTCCCTCCCTAATGCCTCCCAGTCCATCCCAGTGCCCCCCAGTCCATCCCAGTGCCTCTGTAATGCCTCCCAGTCCATCCCAGTGCCCCCCAGTCCCTCCCTAATGCCTCCCAGTCCATCCCAGTGCCCCCCAGTCCATCCCAGTGCCTCTGTAATGCCTCCCAGTCCATCCCAGTGCCCCCCAGTCCCCCCCTAATGCCTCCCAGTCCATCCCAGTGCCCCCCAGTCCCTCCCTAATGCCTCCCAGTCCATCCCAGTGCCCCCCGGTCCCTCCCTAATGCATCCCAGTCCATCCCAGTGCCCCCAGTCCCTCCCTAATGCCTCCCAGTCCATCCCAGTGCCCCCCAGTCCATCCCAGTGCCTCTGTAATGCCTCCCAGTCCATCCCAGTGCCCCTCAGTCCCCCCCTAATGCCTCCCAGTCCATCCCAGTGCCCCCCAGTCCCTCCCTAATGCCTCCCAGTCCATCCCAGTGCCTCCCAGTCCATCCCAGTGCCCCCCAGTCTCTCCCTAATGCCTCCCAGTCCATCCCAGCACCCCCCAGTCCCCCCCCAATGCCTTCCAGTCCATCCCAGTGCCCCCCAGACCCCCTAATGCCTCCCAGTCCATCCCAGTGTCCCCCGGTCCCTCCCTAATGCATCCCAGTCCATCCCAGTGCCCCCAGTCCCTCCCTAATGCCTCCCAGTCCATCCCAGTGCCCCCCAGTCCATCCCAGTGCCTCTGTAATGCCTCCCAGTCCATCCCAGTGCCCCCCAGTCCCTCCCTAATGCCTCCCAGTCCATCCCAGTGCCCCCCAGTCCCTCCCTAATGCCTCCCAGTCCATCCCAGTGCCCCCCAGTCCATCCCAGTGCCTCCCTAATGCCTCCCAGTCCCTCCCTAATGCCCCCCAGTCCATCCCAGTGCCTCCCTAATACCTCCCAGTCCATCCCAGTGCCCCCCAGGCCCCCCTAATGCCTCCCAGTCCATCCCAGTGCCCCCCAGTCCCTCCTAATGCCTCCCAGTCCACCCCAGTGCCCCCCAGTCCATCCCAGTGCCTCTGTAATGCCTCCCAGTCCATCCCAGCGCCCCCCAGTCCCCCCCAATGCCTCCCAGTCCATCCCAGCGCCCCCCAGTCTCTCCCTAATGCCTCCCAGTCCATCCCAGTGCCCCCCAGTCCATCCCAGTGCCACCCTAATGCCTCCCAGTCCATCCCAGCGCCCCCCAGTCCCCCCTAATGCCTCCCAGTCCATCCCAGTGCCCCCCAGTCCCTCCCTAATGCCTCCCAGTCCATCCCAGTGCCTCTGTAATGCCTCCCAGTCCATCCCAGTGCCCCCCAGTCCCTCCCTAATGCCTCCCAGTCCATCCCAGCGCCCCTCAGTCCCTCCCTAATGCTTCCCAGTCCATCCCAGCGCCCCCCAGACCCCCTAATGCCTCCCAGTCCATCCCAGTGTCCCCCGGTCCCTCCCTAATGCCTCCCAGTCCATCCCAGTGCCCCCCAGTCCCCCCTAATGCCTCCCAGTCCATCCCAGTGCCCCCCAGTCCCTCCCTAATGCCTCCCAGTCCATCCCAGTGCCCCCCAGTCCCTCCCTAATGCCTCCCAGTCCATCCCAGTGCCCCTCAGACCCTCCCTAATGCTTCCCAGTCCATCCCAACGCCCCCCAGTCCCCCCTAATGCCTCCCAGTCTATCCCAGTGCCTCCCTAATGCATCCCAGTCCATCCCAGTGCCCCCCAGTCCATCCCAGTGCCTCTGTAATGCCTCCCAGTCCATCCCAGTGCCCCCCAGTCCCTCCCTAATGCCTCCCAGTCCATCCCAGTGCCTCCCAGTCCATCCCAGTGCCCCCCAGTCTCTCCCTAATGCCTCCCAGTCCATCCCAGCACCCCCCAGTCCCCCCCCAATGCCTTCCAGTCCATCCCAGTGCCCCCCAGACCCCCTAATGCCTCCCAGTCCATCCCAGTGTCCCCCGGTCCCTCCCTAATGCATCCCAGTCCATCCCAGTGCCCCCAGTCCCTCCCTAATGCCTCCCAGTCCATCCCAGTGCCCCCCAGTCCATCCCAGTGCCTCTGTAATGCCTCCCAGTCCATCCCAGTGCCCCCCAGTCCCTCCCTAATGCCTCCCAGTCCATCCCAGTGCCCCCCAGTCCCTCCCTAATGCCTCCCAGTCCATCCCAGTGCCCCCCAGTCCATCCCAGTGCCTCCCTAATACCTCCCAGTCCATCCCAGTGCCCCCCAGGCCCCCCTAATGCCTCCCAGTCCATCCCAGTGCCCCCCAGTCCCTCCTAATGCCTCCCAGTCCACCCCAGTGCCCCCCAGTCCATCCCAGTGCCTCTGTAATGCCTCCCAGTCCATCCCAGTGCCCCCCAGTCCCCCCCTAATGCCTCCCAGTCCATCCCAGTCCCTCTCTAATGCCCCCCAATCCATCCCAGTCTCTCCCTAATGCATCCCAGTCCATCCCAGCGCCCCCCAGTCCCTCCCTAATGCCTCCCAGTCCATCCCAGTGCCCCCCAGTCCATCCCAGTGCCTCCCTAATGCCTCCCAGTCCATCCCAGCGCCCCCCAGACCCCCTAATGCCTCCCAGTCCATCCCAGTGTCCCCCGGTCCCTCCCTAATGCATCCCAGTCCATCCCAGTGCCCCCAGTCCCTCCCTAATGCCTCCCAGTCCATCCCAGTGCCCCCCACTCCATCCCAGTGCCTCTGTAATGCCTCCCAGTCCATCCCAGTGCCCCCCAGTCCCTCCTAATGCCTCCCAGTCCACCCCAGTGCCCCCCAGTCCATCCCAGTGCCTCTGTAATGCCTCCCAGTCCATCCCAGCGCCCCCCAGTCCCTCCCTAATGCCTCCCAGTCCATCCCAGTGCCTCCCAATCCATCCCAGTTCTCTCCTAAGCTCTCTCAGTCCCTTCCCGGTGCCTCACGGGGGGGGGCAGAGGACGGGGCTCCTCCCTGCACCCCCACAAATGGTGATTCCCCCCCCCCCCCCGCGTTCCCCTGCCCCAGTGACTCCAGAAACTCCCGTTTTGGGCAAAGGGCGGCGTTTATTCCCCAGGCGGGGGGGGGGGGGCAGCCCCGGGGAGCGGGGGCCCGGCTCACCCCCAGGGCTCACCCCCAGGGCTCAGCCCGAGGGCTCCGCTCGGGCCAGGAGCCGCAGCGGCACCAGGAAGAGGTTGAGGGGGCAGAGGCCGACCCCCCTCCAGCCGGAGGGGCCGGGGGCCGGGGCGGCCTCGGGGGCCGCGGCCGCGGCGGGGGGCCGGGGGGCCGTCAGGGCGGCGTAGGCCCCCCGGAGGTGGCTGTGCAGGGCGGCGCGGTCCAGGGCGCCCAGCTCCTGGGGGAGGGAGCCCAGCAGCGCCAGCACCACCGCCGATTCTGGGGGGGACACACGCGGCGTCAGGACCCCCCACCCGCCCCACGCCCTCCCGGGGGCGTCCCAGCCCCACGGGGGCGACAGCAGCGACGCTGTCCCCAGTTTGGGACCGAGACCCCCCCCAGCAAGGGACAGACCACCCCCCCAGGCCCCCCCTCCCACCGTCACTCCCTAAATCCCCCTCCCTGCACCACCCCATGACACCGAAACCGGCAGGGGGGCCCCAAATTTCCCCCCAGCCCCCCCCCCGGCATCGGGGACAGCCTCTCACCGCCGGGGGGGAGCGCGGGGCCCTTCCCGCCCCGGCAGAGCTGCGCCAGGTACTCGTAGACCTTCTGGAAGTCGACGGCGAAGCCCCCGGGGGCGCGGGGCTCGGGGGAGGGCGACGGGGGGGCTGCGGGGTCTCCCGGTGCCGCCCCCACCCGATCCGGCGGTGCCACGGTGCCAGCGGGATGCGGGGGCACGGAGTGGAGGAGGCTCAGCGGCTCAGTGGCTGCGACGGTGAGGACCTGGAGGTGACAACGCGGGGACAGGGGGGCGGTGACGCACCCCGAGAGGTGCCCGGGGGGGAGGGGGGGGGGGCTGTCCCCTCCGCCCCCCCACCCGGAAGCCCCCCCAAACCCCCTCACCTGGGAGAAGGCGGCCGCCGTCGCCTCCTCCAGCCCCTCCGCCAGGGTCTCGGCCAGCTCCAGCCACACCTGGAAGGCGAAGGGGGGTGACACCGGGCCCCAGCCACCCCCCCCGGGCAGGGACCCCCCACCCCTCGCCCCCGCACCTCGATGGGGGCCGGGATCTGGGCGCGGCGGCGGCGCTGCTGCTCCAGGCAGTGCCGGTACTGGGTGCGCACGGCCTCCCGCGCCGCACGGCCCCGCAGCCGGCACAGGAACGCCAGGATCTGCGGAGGGGGTCAGGGTCTGCGCTCCCACTGGGGGGGGGGGCTGCGGCCGATGGGACACACGGGGACCCCCGTGGGGCTGGGGGGGGCCAGGGGATCCCGCACCCCCTTCTGCGGCCGCTGCTCCCCCTGGGAACCCAGTGATGGGGAACCGCGCGTCACCCCCCAGGACCCCCACATCACCCCCCAGGACCCCCACATCATTCCTCAGAGCCCCCACGTCACCCGTCCAGGGCCCCCAGCGTCCAGGGACCCCCATGTCAGCCCCCGAGAGACCCCCCCGTCATTCCCCAGGACCCCCACTTCACCCCGAGACCCCCACGTCACCCCCCAGCGTCCAGGGACCCCCATGTCAGCCCCCGAGAGACCCCCCCGTCATTCCCCAGGACCCCCACGTCACCCCCAGAGACCCCCACGTCATTCCCCAGGACCCCCACGTCACCCCCCAGCATCCAGGGACCCCCACGTCACCCCCAGACACCCCCACGTCATTCCTCAGGACCCCCACGTCACCCCCCAGCGTCCAGGGACCCCCACGTCACCCCCAGACACCCCCACGTCATTCCTCAGGACCCCCACGTCACCCCCCAGCGTCCAGGGACCCCCACGTCAGCCTCCCCCAGCCCCGGGGCTGCAGGCGTCCCCCCCCCCCCCATTCCCTCCCCTCCCCGGGGGTCCGGGCCCCCGCACCCCCAGGCACCCGGATCCCCCCCGCCCCCCCCGCTCCCCCCAGGCGGCCGAGGGTCCCCGCTGCCCCTCGCCCCCACCTCGGCCTCGCTCCGCCGGGGCAGGCGCTCCCGCAGCGGCCGCGGTTGCAGCTCGGGGAGGCCGAGGGCGGCCTGAGCCCGCAGCGCCGCCAGCAGCGCCCGCTTCTCCCGCAGCGACCAGGCCGCTCGCGGCCGCTCCGGCTCCGCCGCCGCCCCCGGGCCCGTCACGTACCGCGCCGGGGCCAGGCGGGGCCGCAGCGGCGGCTTCATGGCGGTACCGGCCCGGGCCGCCGCCGGCGCGCGGAGATGGCGTCACTCGCGGCGCGCCCGCACGGCGCCGCCTGATGGCGCCACTCGCGGCGCGCCCAGAGCCGCGGGGCACGCCGGGAGGTGTAGTTCCAGCCCCCCCCCATTAACACACAGGGAGGCGGGGGTGGGGGCCGCGTTTATTCCACGTCTCGCCGCTGGCGGGGGGGGGGGGGGGGCGCCCGGGGGGTTCACGGAGCGGCTTCGGGGGCCTTGTCGTCGTCCGGGGGGCAGTCGATGAAATCCGCGAGCATGGTGGCCGTCTCGTCCAGCTCCTGGGGGGGGGGGGGGGGTGTCAGCAGTCGGGGGGGGCTGGGAGGGGGCAACTGCCCCTGCCTCCTCCCCCCCCCGGACCTCCCCTGCCCTCCAAACTGCCCCCCGCCCCCCCAACGCCCCCCTACCTCCTCCTTGGCCGCGGGGGGGGAGCGGCTCCTCCTCCTCCAGCCGGGGGGGCACCGGGGGCGGGGGGCTGCCGGCCCCCCCCGGGGGGTCGGGGTGCGGGGGGGGGGTGGGCCGCATCCAGGGCAGGGGGAGGCACCTCGGGGGGCTCCAGGAGGGGGGGCGGGGGCTCGGGGATGGCTGGGGGGGGCTCCCCCTCTTCCTCCCCCCCCTCCTGGGGGGCTTTGGTCCCCTCCTCCTCCTCTTCATCCTCCTCCTCTTCGTCCTCCTCCTCCTCCTCCTCCTCAGCCGGGGGGGGGCGGGTGGCCTTCGTCCACCTCCATCACCAGGGCGCCGGTGTCCCCCGGGGGCGGGGGGGGGCTCCTCAGGCACGGGCAGGGGCTGCCCCTCCTCAGCACCCCCTTCCTCCTCTTCCTCCTCCTCCTCCTCCTCGGAGAGGCCCTCGTCCTCCTCGTACTCCTCCTCATCCTCCTCGTACTCCTCCTCGCCCAGCTCTTCCTCCTCGTCGAACTCTTCCTCCTCCTCCTCCTCCTCCTCTTCCTCCTCCTCGAAGAACTCTTCTTCCCCAAACTCCTCTTCCTCCTCCTCCTCCTCCTCCTCCTCCTCCTCCTCCTCGCTGCTGTTGATGTTGATCACGGCCGGGTCGGGCTCCCCGGGGATCCCCGGCGGCTCCGGGGGGGCGGCCGGGGGGAGGACGGGGGGCAGCGGCGGCGGGGGCGGTGGGGGCGGCGGCGGGGGCCCCGGCTCCTCGGGGGGCTCGGGGGGCGCCGGCGGGGGCGAGGGGGGGGGGCGGCGGGGGCCCCCCGCTCTTGGGGGCGGGGGGCGAGGGGGGAGCACCCCGCTTGGGGACGATGACCACGCTGTCGTCCGAGTCGCTCTCCAGGGAGATCTCCACGTCCGAGGGCTCCTCCTTGTCGTAGTGCACGAAGACGGGGCGCCGGGGGCGGCCCCCCGCCGGGCCCCCCTCCTCCTCGCCCCCGGGGGCGGCGGGGGGCTGCCCGGGGGGGGCCTCCCCGGGGGGCTCCTCTGCCAGCGGCGGCAGCCGGGGGGGCCCCAGCGGGTTGGGGGGGGCGGCCCGGGGCACCCCTGGGAAGGCGGGGGGCGGCAGGGGGCGGAAGGGGGGGGCGGGGGGCTCCGGGGGGGCCCCCGGGACGGCGGTGGGGTGCAGGGGGGGCACCCAGGGCCGGGCCAGGGCGTTGGCCACCACCAGGGCTTCGGTGCAGACGGAGGAGACCTGGATGGGGGGGGCGGGGGGTTACCGGGGTGCCGGGGATGGGGGGGGCTTTGGGGGTCCCCGGGGGGTCCCCAGTGTGGGATGGAGGTGTCCCTGGGGGGGTGGAGAGGCCCTTGGGTCCCAGCTCCCCGATGGGGGGGTCCCACAGGGTTGGGCGGTGAGGTGAGGGGGGTCTCTAAGGGTCCCAGCTGTAGGACAGGAGGTTTTAGGGGAGCCTGGGGGGGTCCCGGCTATGAAATGGGGGAACCCAGGGGGGTAAGGAGGTCCCAGGGGGGATAAGGGGGTCCCGGCTCTGGGACAGGGGGTCCTCAGGGGTGTCGCAGCCTGTGTGCGTCTCAGCTAAGGGCTGGGGGGGTCCCGGGGGGTCCCAGCTGTGAAATGGGGGGACCTGAGTGGCACAAGGGCAGACCCCAGAGGGATACACCAGGGGGGCAGGAGGAATAAGGGGTCCCTGGGGGACAGGGACGCCCTGGGGGTCCCAGCCCTGGGATGGGGGGCCCTGGGGAGGATCAGGGGCCTCTGGGGGTCCCAGCTCTGGGATGGGGGGGCCTGGGGAGGATCGGGGGGCCATGGGGGTCCCAGAGAAGGACTGGGGGGTCCCGGGGGTTCCCTGCCCGTCTCACCTGGAGGGCCGGGTCGCGCTGGCCCTGGCCGAAGGCGCGCAGGGCGCAGTGGAGCGGGGGGGGGCCCGGCGGGGGCGGGGGCCAGCACCAGGGCCAGCAGCAGCTGGTAGAGGGCAGCCCGGCACGGGGGGCTGGCGTACGGGGTGCCGGGGGGGCCGGCGGCCGCGGCAGGGGGCCCGGGGGGCACCTCGGTCTGTGGCAGCCGCAGCAGCAGTGGCACCACCAGCTCCTGCAGCCGCTGGCAAGGGGACAGGGAGGGTGTGAGGGGAGGGGGCACAGCCCCCCCGGCCCCACACCTGCCCCCCCAAATCCCTGGTACCCCCCCAGCCCTGCGGAGCCCCCCCCTCACCCCCTTACCCGGTGCGTCTCCTCCTTGATCAGCGGCCCCCCCGTCAGGATGGCGCGACGCAGCGCTGGAAGGAAATGGGGGTCAGTGACGGGGCGATCGGGGGGGGTCCCCCTTTCCCCCCACCCCCCAACACCGATAGGGGTCTTGGAGAGCCACAGCGGGGTGATCGGGGGGCTCCCCTTTCCCCTGACCCCCCACCAGCAACAGGGGGTCACAACGGGGGAGCGAGGCCCCACCTCAGCCCCCCGTGCCCCCGGGGAGGTCCCGGCCCTCCCGTACCTCGCAGGGCGGCCCGGCACACATCGCTGTTGGCCGCCGGCTCCAGCTTGCGGTGCAGGGCGGGGGCGTCCCCCCCGTCCCCCAGCTTGGGCCGTTTCGGGGCGCTGGGTTTGGGGTCTGCCTTCAGCTGCGGGGAGGAGAGAGAAGAGGGGGTACCGGGGGTCTGCGGGGGGTGGGGGCGGGGGTCCGGGGGGGGCTCACCTTGATGCCCTCGGCCGGGGGGGTGATGTCGCTGAGCAGATGGGCCAGCAGCACCTCGCCGGGGGCCCCGGGGCCCTGCAGCACCCCCGAGGCGGCGCCCGCCACCTCCACCCACAGCTCCAGCACCTGGTACAGGCGGGTGCGCACCGCGCTGGGGGCGCGGGGCGTCAGGGGGGGGCGCGGGGACCCCCAAACCTCCCCCTGCACCCCCAGGGACCCCCAAACCTCCCTGTATCCCCCTGCTGCCCCAGGGACCCCCAAACCTCCCCCTGTGCCCCCAGCTGCCCTGGAACATCAAGGACAGCCACGGGGCCACCCCAGCAACAGCAGAGACCCACGGGGGTGCCCCCACCCCGCTGCTGGGAGCCCCCCGCCCGTTCCCCCCATACCTGAAAGGCTTCTCCTGCCCCGGCAGCGCGGCCTCGCGGGCGCCGCTCCAGGCGCTCAGCACCTGGGGGAAGAGGCGGCCCAGGACGCTGCCCCAGCGCACCAGGCGCGCCCCACACCTGCGGGGTGGCGTCAGGCCTGCGCCACGGCCCCCGGCCCCCCAGCGCAGCCACAGCCCCCCCATCACACCCCACGGCCCCCCGCGGTCCCCCCAGCACAGCCCCGGCCCCCCAGCGCGCCCCATGTGCCCCCAGCGCCACCCTTCCCTCCCCACTTTTCTCCCAGCGCATCTGCGCTGTCCCCAGTGTCCCCAGAGCACCCCCAGGTCCCTCCCAGTTCACTCCAGTTCCCTCCTAGTACACCTCCAGTATCCCCCATCCACCCCCAGCACAGCCCCAGTGCCTCCAGTACCCCCAAAACCCTCAGGACTCGCCCAGTTCACGCCAGTTCCCTCCCTGCACAGCCCTAAGTACCTCCAATACCCCCATAACCCCCCTGGTCCCCCCAGTGCACCCCAGTTCTCTTCCAGCATGACCCCAGTGTCCCCAGTCACTCCCAAACCCCCCCAGCCCGCCCAGACTCACGCCAGGATGAGGGAGGAGAGCACGTCGAGCATGTCCAGGTGGACCGAGGGCAACAGCAGCATCTTCAGGGGACCGTCCCCAAACCAGTTCTGGGGGGGACAGGGCACGGGTGGGATCCGGGGCGTCCCCTCTGCAGCCCCAAATGCCCGCCCGCCCCCCCCCCAGCACCAAGGGTGCAGCCAGGGGCTCAGCTGCCCCAGGGAGGGGCTCGGGGACCCTCCTGCGCCACACTCACAATGTTCTTGCTGGTGATGTTCAGGGCACGGCAGATGAGGTCTAAAATATCCTGGACGGGGACGGTGACGGGGGCCACGAAGTCCTTGCTGCCAGGGAAGGGGGGTCAGGGGGGGCTGGGGGTCCGGGGGACATGGCTGGGGGGTCTGGGGGAGCGGGGAGGGGGCCGGTACCTGAGCAGGAGCTGGAGCACGCGGGCCAGCCCCGAGAAGCGGTTGTGCAGGGTGAGGACGAAGCCGGTGTCCCCGTCCTGGGGGGCCGGCAGCAGCATCTCCACCCCTGGCCCCTCGTAGGGCAGCGGGTCTGGGGGGGCAGCGTTAGTGCCGAGGCACCTCTGGGAGCCCCCCTGGGATCCATCAGCCTCCAGAGCCCCCCAAAACATCCCTCACAGTTCCTCCCACCCTGCCAGTGTTCCCAGACCATCTATCAGAGGCTCTACTCCTCCAACGTCCCCCAAAACACTCCTTATGGTCTCTGCATCCCTCCAGAACCCCCCGAAACCACCCCTGAGGGTCTCTGCGTGCCCCCAGTGTCCCCCCAAAACACTTCTCAGGGTCCTCACAGCCCCCCAGTGTCCCCCAAACCACCCTCAGGGTCTTTCCATACTCTCAGTACCCCCAAAATCATCTCTTAACGGCTCTGTAGGCACAAACTCCCCGAAAACCACGCCTCAGTCTCTCCATGTCTCTGAAATCCCCCAAAACCATTTCTCAGGATCTGCTCACTCCCCAAATACCCCCCAAAGCCACCCCTCAGGGTCCCTCTGTGCCCCCTGACTCCCCCAAAGCCACCCCTGAGGGTCTCTCCATGCCCCCAAGGCCCCCCAAACCCCTCCCGAGGGCCCCTCCGTGCCCCGGCCCCCACCCACCGGTCTCGCTGCCCTCGAAGAGCGCCCCGAGCAGCCCGTGCAGGGTGGCCAGCAGCCCCTGCACCTCCTGGTTCCAGCACTCCGTGTGCCGCAGCCCCTGCGAGAAGCCCCGGCCCAGGGCCGGCAGCAGGGCGTAGCACTCGCAGGCCAGCTGGGGGGGGCGGGACACACGTCAGGACCCCCGCCACCCTCACCCCCGGGCTGCCGTGAGCCCCCAGGCCCCCCCAAAGAACTGCCTCAGCCTCTCAAGGTCCCTCCAAGGGCTGTTTCTGTACCCCAGGGACCCCTCAGCTCCTACAAGAGCCCAGGACCCCCCCAGCGGCCCCGATCCACCCATGACTGCCCCACCCCACCCCCAGGGCTGCCCAGGGCCCCCCAGGGCTGCTCCAGCCACCCCTGCAGATGCCCTGACCCCCCAGACCCTGCCCAGGGCTCTCCTGGCCTCCCTAGGGCCCCCTCATCCTCCGCAGGGCCCTCCAGGGTGCCCATGCTTTCCCTAGGACCCCTCCAAGCATTGCCCTAGCCGCCCCCAGGGGTCCCAACTGCCCCCCGCAGCCCCCTGAGGCTGGCCACAGCCCCCAGGACGTACCCTGGGCCCCCCAGGGCTCCCTCAGCCCCCCAGAACAGCCCCACACCTTCAACTTGCTGTGAGCCCCCCCCGCCAAAAAGCTCCAGGGTCCCCCCACGGCTGCCCCGTCTACCTGCTGCAGCTGCGGGGACTCGGAGTCGATGCGGGAGAGGAAATACGCCGCCAGCTTTCCCTGCGGGAGACGAGGGGTGATGAGAGGGGGACGACACAGAGCGTGAGCTCCCCCTGCCCCGGCCTCCTGGGGCTGGGCAGGGCACGGACCCCCCAAATCCCCGGCGGGGGTGCTCACCCGCATGGAGCCGCAGGCCCGGGGGTAGAAGGTCATGCAGGACTTGATGCCCTCCAGCGTGGAGACCTCGCACTGCGGTGGGGGGGTGAGCGGGGCAGGCACAGACCCCCCCAGCCCCCCCCCCCCCGAGTCCCCTGTGCCCCTCCTAACCCCCCCAAATCCCCCACGTGCCCCCAGGCCCTCCCTCCCAAACCCCGGTGTCCCCACAGCCCTCCTCGCGTCCCCCAAACCTCCCTGTACCCGCCAGCTCCCCGTGTCACCTCCTCACTCCCCTGTCTGTCGCCCAAGCCCCCCCAAAACGTATTCCCCTCATCCCTCTGTGCCCCAGATGTGCCCCCAGCCCCCTGTGACCTCCCCCAACCCCCCTGTCGTCCCCCAGCCCCTCTGTGACCCTCCCCAGCCCCCCATGAGCCCCCATGTGCCCCCCCAGCCCCTCTGCGACACTTCCCAGCCCTCCATGACCCCCCCCAGCCCCCCTGGACCCCCCCGGCCCCACCTCGGGCTTGAGGGCCAGCAGGGAGGTGAGCAGCCCGGGGATGTGGTTGGTGCCGATGTCCCGCGCCAGCTCGGGCAGTTGGGCGGAGAAGAGCAGCAGGTCGTGGAGCACGGCCACCCCTAGCGCCATGGTGGGGGCCGGGTCCTGCGACTGGGGGGGCGGGGGGTCAGCGTGGCCCCTCCTTGGGACGGCCCCCACACCCTCCCAGTACACCCAGTCACCCACTGCCCCCAGCCCCGTCCCAGCTCCCCAGGGGCAGTGCTGCCCTCCAGGCCTCCGGGGATCACCAGGGGACCCCCCAGCCCCTTAGGACCCCCCCAGGACCTCTGCAGCCCCCCCAGGGACCCCCTCAGAAACTCCCCAGCCCCCCAGGGACCTCTACAGCCCCCCCAGGGACCCCTCTAGCCCCTCAGAACACCCCCAGCCCCCCCCAGGGACCCCTCTAGCCCCTCAGGACCCCCCCAGGCCCCCCGGGTCCCCCCCAGGGCCCCCTCTAGCCCCTCAGGACCCCCCCAGGGCCCCCAGCGACCCCCCCAGGTACCCCTCTAGCCCCTCAGGACACCCCCAGACCCCCCAGGGAACCCCCAGGGCCCCCTCTAGCCCCTCAGGACCCCCCCAGGGCCCCTGGGACCCCCGCAGGGCCCCCTCAGGGCCCCCTCTAGCCCCTCAGGACACCCCCAGCCACCCCCGGGACCCCCCCAGAGCCCCCTCTAGCCCCTCAGGCCCCCCCCAGGGCCCCCTCTAGCCCCTCAGGACCCCCCCAGGCCCCCCGGGTCCCCCTCAGGACCCCCCCAGGCCCCCGGCCCACCTGGAGCAGGTGCTGCAGGCAGCGCAGCCAGCCCAGGCAGTGCTGCTGGAAGGGCTCGGTGGGGCTCTCGCTCACCAGCAGCGACAGCAGGCACAGCCCCTCGAACCTGCAACGCCATTGGCTGCTGCAGGCAGGGCCCGCCCCTGCAGCCCCGCCCACTGATGGCATGCCCCCACCCCCTGGGGGATCCCACTTCTGATTGGCTGCTGTGGCCCCGAATCCCACCCCTCATCATGTGAGGGAGCCAATGGGAATGAGCACAATAAGGGCCTGGTGCAATACACGATGCCTGATTGGCTGCCTGCCTGCATGGCCCCTCCCACCAGGGCAGGAACTCCCTGCGGATTGGGTGCTGTCCCATCTAGTGCCGCCCACCATGCATTGGGGAGCCAATAGGAAGGAACAGATCGAGGGTGTGGTACAGGGAAGACACGCCCCCTCTGACTCAGCCAATGGAACACCACGCCACAAGGGTGTGCCACCAATGTAGCTTCTGATTGGTTGTCTATTCTGGCAGACCCGCCCCCCCATAATAAAACAACCAATGAGGAACACTGTAGGCATGAGGCATGCAACCCATCCTCATTCTGATTGGCTGCCTGCCCATGCAGCCCCGCCCCCAAGGGATAAAATCTCTTTTGATTGGTTTCTCCCACCCCCATGAAAGCAACCAGCCAATAGGAACGCAGCTGCCGTTTAGCAGCAATCCCATTGCCCCACGAGCTAGCCACGCCCCCTGCATGAGCCGACACCGCTTTCTCATTGGCTCACACCTCACTTTTTACCCCGCCC